>NC_140988.1:31321452-31511893 GCF_052327205.1 Somniosus microcephalus
ACATTGCTGTTTACGGGAGCTTGCTGTGCCCAAATTGGCTGCCGTCTTTCCTACAACAGTGACCACACTTCAAAAGTACTTCATTGGCTGTAAAGCACTTTAGGGCCTCCTGAGGACATGAAAGGCGGTATATAACTATAAATATTTTTTTTTCTTTCTTCCTCTTTAGAAAGCATTATTATCAATATGTGTGTCGAGTTTGGACTGCTGTTCGTGCGATGAAACAAGGGCCACATGATGGTTCATTGATTTAAATTATTACCGGTCGCATTTGTGTAAAATACTTTAATTTTGTTGAGATGTTAGTTTTCCATTGCAACTCTTTGTTCATTTGTGCATCAATGGAAGTCCAGCAGTGATGGCTGACTTTTCCCTCAGTGCTCCAACAGAGCAGCCAACAGGTGCTGCGTACATGCAGACATCATAATGGTGTTTCAATTCTCAGTTTTACAACTTCAGAGGAGTTCCACATTAAGAGTACCAGTTCCCATTTAAATAATTGAATATTGTTGATTTAAAAAAAATCATTATCTGACTTTCCAGAGGCTAAAATTAATTTTTAACTGTAATTTCTCTTGGGCTTTGTTTTGAAATTAATTATCTTTATGTGGAACGACTTTGAAGTTGTAAAACTGAAAATTAAAACATCATCATAGCTATATATGCATGAAATGAAGAGCTATCAAAATTAGCAACCGGAATTATTTTCTTTTTGGTTGTACATGGCCAAGGTTTATGGCCAGACAGCTGATAATTCTACCCATTAAAGGGGCATTATCTTCATGAAACAGGGTTTGGTAAATCTTTGGGGAGGGACTAGAACAGTTCATCATTTTTGCCACAATGGACATTGTGCATGAGTGACATAATGATGCCCGTGACAAATCAGAAGTCTATCCCGATCTTATGAATCTGTATATTCTATATTGTAAAGTTACTTTTTTAACTAGCCCAATATCTAATTTATCTAAAATGGATTCCCAGGCAAACGATTGTCTCTACAACTGTTGAACATGACTTTGTTGGTCGATTTCAAGCTAGTACTTTTTGAACATTTTATTTGTTCAAAACTTCAAAATTGACAATGGAATAATTGCAACAGAAGCAAAATACTGCAGATGCTGGAAATCCGAAAGAAAAACAGAGAATGCTGGAAACACTCCATTCTGACGAAGGGTTATGCCTCAAACGTTAACTTGTCACTTATTCCTTTAGAAATTATGCTAACGTATAGAGATGTCAGATGCTCTTAAAACTCCAATAAATCTCAAGGTATTTATTTTTGTAACTTGAAGCTGATAGGATCAATACACAGTCCAATGTGAGCAGATTGTTATATTGAAACAACAGATTTTGATGTGAGCCAAGAATTAAAACAGAGATTTACAGTCAATTATTGCACCAAATGCTAATTTTCTTCTACTTGATGAAAAACAACCACTGCAAAATCAGTTCAAACACATTCCATCCACTTATTACATGCAAAATGCAATATTCTAAAGTATTCAGAAATTGCTAACTAGAAACTGAGATGTGATTAGCCAAACATACATTATTTTGGTACCCATAATCAGCACAGAGGTCTGCCTTGGATTCTAGATCTCAGAGGACAGTGTTCTAATCAACTTCACCAGCCAGTCCCCTAGAATGTTTGGGCTGATATCTTGAAAAACAAAAATCATGCTGGGATTGCTGTCCTTAGAGCAGAGAAGGTTAAGAGGAGATTTAACAGAGATATTCAGAATTATGAGGGGTTGTGATAGAGTAAATGGGAAGAAATTGTTTTCATCGGCAGGATAGCCAGTAACCAGAGGATACAGATTTAAGATAATTTGCAAAAGAACCAGAGGGGAGATGCGCAGACATTTTTTAATGCGGCGACTTGTTATGATCTAGAATGCACTGCCTGAAAGGGTGGTGGAAGCAGATTTAATCATAACTTTCAAAAGGGAGTTGGATAAATACTTGAAGGAGAAAAAATTGCAGGTCTATGGGGAAAGAGCAGGGGAGTGGAACTAATTGGAGAGCTCTTTCAAAGAGCCTGCACAGGCAGGATGGGCCGAATGGCCTCCTTCTGTGCTGTATGATTCTATGATTCCTTTTACAGAAGGAGGGGCCCACAGTATGCAGATTGTGTTGTTTGTAGATGCAATGCTTTTAACAATTTAGGAATCCTGGTTTTGGGTTATTTGTTAACTATTTGCAGCTTTGAATGAATTAAGTGCAAATATCATTGTGGCACTAGTAACTGCACTGAACAATGACATGTCTTCCAGGAGCAACCTACATATTCTATAAATGGAATTGACATTTCAATCACGGAATGGCTGTGATTGTGTATCAAGATTATAAATACAAAGCGATACTGAGCATGACTCGGTTTGACTGAGCAGCTGAGCAGTATTTTCCAGTCCTACTTAACAAATAGAAATGCCACCCCACTATGAAATGAGCCCAGAATGATAGCCAATATTGCCGACTATCTTGAGACATTCTTGGCATCCTGTGATTGAGAACTTCTTTGTTTGTTGTGATAAAAGGTCACTGATTTGTGCAGTGTTTTGTGAACTAATAGCTCATGGTGGCCTCAAGGACAGAATGCATTGATGACTCTCTACAGTCACGTTTCAGCAGCTACAGTTTTGAAGAAGCCTGTATACAGGTATGATGTCAAGTAATTTACAGAGAGTTCATTTGTTATATTGCCAATTTCATTTTATTTTTAAATCATTTTTTTAACACAAATTCTGTTAGGATTTCTTTGCCCCCCCCACCACCCAATTTTCTCACCTGAGTGTGGTGATTCATGTTGGGGTCTGACTGCACAAGTGCTGGAACCAAATGGTACTGAGCCAGGACATAGAAAGGTTAGCAGAATGGGCAGACAAGTGGCAGATGGAATTTAATACAGGGAAGTGTGAGGTGATGCATTTTGGCAGAAGGAACAGGGAGAGGCAATATACACTTAATGGCACAGTTTTAGAGAGTGTACAGGGACAGAGGGACCTGGGAGTTAATGTGCATAGGTCCCTGAAGGTGGCAGGACATATTGAGAGAGTGGTTAACAAATCATATGGGATCTTGGGTTTCACAAATAGAGGTATTGAGTACAAAAGTAGAGAAGTTATGCTGAACCTTTATAAAGTGCTGGTTAGACCATAACTGGAGTCTCGTGTCCAGTTCTGGTCACCACACTTTAGGAAGGATGTGAAGGCACTTGAGAGGGTGCAGAGGAGATTTACCAGAATGGTTCCGGGGATGGGGGATCTTAGCTACAAGGAAAGGTTGGACAAGCTGGATTTGTTTTCATTAGAGCAAAGGAGGTTGAGGGGTGATTTGATAGAGGTGTACAAGGTTATGACGGGTTTGGATAGGTGAGACAGGGAAAGGCTGTTTCCACTAGTTGATGGTACAAGGACTAGGGGACACAGATTTAAGGTTTTGGGCAAGAGATACAGGGGAGATGTGAGGAAAAACACAGCGAGTGGTGAGGACCTGGAACTCGCTGCCGACAGAAGTGGTGGAAGCGGAGACATTCAATGTTTTCAAGGGGAAACTGGATAGGCACTTGAGGGAAATAAACTTGCAGGGCTACGGGGATAGAGCGGGGGAATGGGACTGACTGGATTGCTCTACAGAGAGCTGGCACAGACTTGATGGGCCTAATGGCCTCCTTCTGTGCCGTTATGACTCTATGACGTTATGACTCTATGTAGTAGAGGAAGGTCCTTGGTCTTACCTGGGACAGTGGTTGGGAGCACTATAAAGAAATCTCAGGCTCCTGGGCTAGGGATGGGAAGAATCGGCCAGGGTTTCTGCACCTGATCACCATCCAGTGACTGTGTGTGTTTGTGTGAGCAACTTTATGTAAGGAACTCCTTCACATGAGAAAATTGATGAGAGAAGAGAAATCCTAACAATTTGTGTATAAAATAATGTTAAAAGCTAAAATATTAGAAATATAATAAATTTTCTGTTATAGATATTACAGCAATTTGATGATTTGACGTCATAGGGTAGTCTTTCTGCTTTGGGCACAATCGGCAATCTGGATGCAAATTGCGCTCAAAATTGCGCTAGTTTTCCGAAGTGACGTTATGGTTCAAGCTTCTGCTCAAACTCATTTGTATAATCACAAATGTAAAATCTTCCATGAACCAACGCAATTGGGCCGCATTTTAGAATGCAATTTTTTTCCCCCTTGCATTAAAAAATATTGCTTAATGTATTTAAAAGTGGTAATCTGCTGCAGTTTTATTAATACAGCTGAAAGTGGGTTTATCACAAAAAATAAGAAGGGGCTAGAAATTTGGTGCATTTGCGCCTCCTGTTAGCGCTCCCCCTGGGGGCGCTAACAGGGTGCAGATGACTTTTCACCCGGGCGCCGCGCCGGTAATGACTCCTGCTAAATTCAGCGGGAGTTTAATGGCGGCGGTAACCGGGCGCCCTGCACCCCTGCATAGGCGATGACGACGCCATCACCGTGCGAAGCACCCCGTTTTCACCCCGCCTGCTAAATTGGCCGCGCGCCCCCTGAATCTGCGCCGGGCGATGACGGCGACCGATTCAGGGGGCGGGAATGGAGAGACAGGAGGCTCGTGGGACGCTAATTAAAGTGGAGGTGGCGGGTGTGGAAAAAATAAATCGGCTGACTTACTTGTCGTGGCCCGTTGCATCTTTGAACGCGGGGTCCTCTTGAGTGCCAGGCTGCTGGCAGAGCACCCCACTCCATGGTGGTCTAGGTAGGGCCCCGCAGAGTTATGGGTTTGGGCCCTCCCCTTTAATAAGAGGAGGAGCCCTTCCATGCGGCAGTGCTACGTGGCCAGTGCCTAGCGTTGCAGAACGCACCGCCCTGATATTCGGGGTTAGCGCTCTAAGAAGGAAGTAGAGTGCTTTAATTAGCGCTCCACCTCACTCTTGGGCCGCTAAAACTGAAGTTAGCGATCGCCGGCGCTATTTTTCACCGGGCGCTAAATTTAGCGCCCAGGCGATGTTAGCGCCCCAAAATGGTCGCTAACAAATTGTTCCCCCATGCATTTTAATCAGAATGTCTAGTCAACCACCTGTGAGTAACTTTATTTTAAGTAACTGAAAATGATGTTGAAAAACTATACAGAAACATTTACTAGTTTCATTGGTGTACACTGGTCAGTTTCTTAGTAAATTAAATATTTTTTAATGTTTAAAAACTTTTAAAAGGTGCCTATTAGTGCCCTTGCACCAAAAAAATGCTTAATTTTAAGAGCTTCCTCGAAGGACCACAATTAGTGAAAACTCGCCATTCTGATTAATTTGATCTGGGGGTGTGGCCAATTTTGTGGGTGGGGCCAGCTTCCAGTGCGATGGCTTTTAAACCAGCACAAACTTGATTTGTGAGGGATATACCTTGCGCTTGAAATTCCGCGATCTTTTGCCTGGTTTGGCCAATTTTAGGTGAATTGTGGTGAGTGCAAACTAGCAGAGACTCGAGCCCAATGACTGTGTACAAAATATTCCATTTATAAAGAGTATATTGCAGCTTTGCTGGGATTAATAGATTTAATCATTTATATCAACAGTTGGGGTGAGACAAGGATGCTCACTGTCACCTGATTTATTTAATCTGGTACTGGAAGCAATAATCAATCTTACACTCAACCACGATATTGGAGGAGTCTTCTTATGTGGCAAGAATTTAAACCATCTTAGATTTGCTGATGACATTGACCTTATAGCAACATCTAAAACAGATTTTCAGAAACTAACTGATAACTGATGGACAGTAGAAAAACTGGATATTTCATTAACAAAAAGAAGACAAAGATCATGTCGTTTGGGAAACATCAGGAAGATATACATATTACAGTTGGAGGGGATCCAGTTGAACAGGTGAAAAAGTTTGTACACCTTGGTGGTTTAGTGTCTGAGAATGGGAGTTGTGAAGAAGACATCAAAAGAAGGATTGGACTGGCTTCTGCTGCTTTTGGAAGATCAAACAGGATATGGAAGGCTAAAGATATTTTGGTGAAAGCGAAGGTAGGAGTTTATGAAGCGATGGTTATCCCCATATTATTATACGGAGCTGAGTGTTGGAACATGAGATAAATTGATGAGCAAACAATGCTAACAGCAGAGATGAGTTGTTTGAGAGGACTACTGGGAGTATCCAGGATGCAAAGAATCAAGAATGATATAAGAATAAGGCTTGGACATGAAACAACGCTTACACAGAAGGTCCAAGAAAGATGAGTGTGATGGTTTAAGCAGTTTCAAGAATGGAAACAGCTAGAATACCTTCCATGGCCCTGCATACAGAGGCACATGGTGCAAGAAGCTGAGGAAGTCCAAGGAAGCACTGGATAGAGTGTCAAGAGTGACTTGTCCCAGAAAGGCATGCAGATAGATGACTGAATTGGACAGGCTAGTTCAGAACCGACAACAATGGAATTAATTCATTTGGCTCCATTGTTGCTGCTGAGCTGACGAACGGGAATTAGTAGTAGTAGTAGAAATAGATTTAATAATAACAGGGGGCTTCTAGAGCTTTGTTTGATTCCCTTAGGAAATGGCCTCAGTCTTTGTTTCTCTCTGAGGAGATTATGTGATGGGGAGGGCTGAACGGTGCCCATGGCTGTACTGTCTGAACGGGGTGGGCTTGATGGACTAGATGGTCTTTTCCTGTTCTTTTAATATATTCACAAGACACTAGTAGGCTTCGTTGTGTTGTAGCCCACAGTTTAATAGCCTGCCAACACACACTGTTGACGCTCACACATTGAAGAATAGTTATTTGGATGAGTTACTGGAAATTCTACTGGTACCCAAGGAAGTGTGCTCCAGCATTGTCATTGCCTTCAGGACAAGAGGGGTTAAAACTTGAAGTTCAAGCATGACATGATAGGGTGGAACAGCATGTCTATGTTCCAGTGCCCTACGGTAGGATGTGAATTTGCAGCCAGGAAAGCACCATTTGATGAGGTCCTGTTCTCAGTTATGCTGTGAAGTGGAGGACATTGATTTGATGGCAAATGATACTACATATCAGTGATGAAGATATGGTGGGTGTATCACCCAATTCAAGCCCTGCCCGACAAACAGCTACAATTCATTGTCATGGAAAATGGCAGGAAAAGTGTTTCCGACCAGCTAACACGTCCTAAAGAATATTAGCTCATGCCTGCTGTGGTATGGAAAATGAAGATTAACAACATTGCAAAGCTCTCAACATGTATCTTTTGCCCCGCTCTTTCTTATCTCTCTTAATTGTAATGCACATATGCAAAACACAGCAGGTTTTACACAACTCTACCGTATTTAAAAAATCCAATTTGTCCTTTGTTGAAAAAAAAACTGTTTCTCCTGCTGATTTCTAAACTGGTCTCCTCAGATGATGCTATTATTCAAATTATTTTATCCCACACCACAAGCTGATTGATTAAATAAGGTCCAGCAGTGGCTAAACCATTATTTCATTGTAGAATAATTTATAATTCACAATGCTTCATCAGATAAACATGTCTGACGTGTTGGTTTTCACAAGGAGAAAATGGTTCAGTAAGAAACAAATTAGGGAGACTTATATGTTCATTTGTGCAACTTACCATGAACCTTGTGAACCTGAAGCAAAATAGTGCAGATGCTGTGAATCTGAAACATCTGATAGCTATGTAGGATGGGTGTACCAGTGTTTCCGGGAATGGGAGAGGCAAATGGGTTGGTGCTAGGTCTGGGGACACCCCCTCTTCATTGGAACATTGTGCTGGTCTGCTCCCTTGATGCCGACCTACTTTTTTCTTCCACCAGACCCCTTGGCCACTGTAGCCTGCTACACTTTGACAGTTTTTCATGCTTCTCATTCCAGTTGCCCATCCCTCTTTAGTGCTTCTCACACTCACATGGGGGTGATTTTAATCCTACTCGCTCCGCATAAACCTGGCGGGTGGGCAGTTAACATCACTCTGGCTCTTACCTGTCCAAAAGCCGCCATGATCACAACATCTGCAATTTTAACCTTTCCCGCACAGGCAACAAGGACACACGCCCGGAGCCAACAGGGTCCTTCTTTACATATGCATGTTGTGGCCTGATGACATAATGGAGAACTGACTGTAATTTTTACTCAGGCCTGAGCGGGGAATCCACCTTGAGTCAAAATTGGGGCCAATTCATATATGTCTTTAATTTATTTGATATTTCACATTATGCCACCTTTTGTCTCTTGTGCATATCACAACTGCCCTTAAACCGTGTCCTGATCCCCACCTTAGTATTTTACAGTATTTTAACCTAACTTGCTCAACGTGAAGCTGATGGGATTGGTTCGACGGCCTGTTTTACACCCTGCCTGATTTTATTTTCTATTGACTGCAATGGAGAGTGAAGCCTGTCGGGGTGTAAAACGAGCGGTTGATCCAATCCCACCAGCTTTCTGCTGGGTGGGTTAGGTTACAATGACCCTCAATGTCTTTTGCTGTGTGCGTTTTTATTCCCTTTCCCTCTTTCCCTTGTTCTGTTCCTTCTTAAATGCTGTTCACCTGTAATACCTTTCAGTTCTGAGGAAGGGTTTATACCTGAAACATCAACTGACTTGCCTTTTCTCGACGGATGCTGCCTGACCTGCTGAGTTTCTCCAGTGTTTTCTGTTTTTGTTACCATGAACCTTCACTAATATGTGGCGATAAATTCTTACTTCATTGATACACAGTGATAAATGCGTTGAGAGGCTGTTTCATCAGCGTCTTAAAAATGCTGTGTTGTCAATGTCCAAAGACTTTGAAAGGCTTTTTGTGAATATATTCTTGGTGATGAGGTTTGTTTTATGAGGTGTCAAATCCTTGATTATACATACAGACTTGCTAATAGCATTGAATTATCTCAGTCCTGTAGTGTTCCATCTTATTTAATCTCTGACAGTACCAAGAACACACTTTATAACATCGATTGTCCCTTAAGGTGTCATGAGAGTTTGACCTTTGTGTTAGTTTTCCAAGCTAGATCTTGAATTTTATTAAAAGACTCCTGGCCCAAGGTAGTGTTGATGATAAAAGTTTAAAAAAAGCAGGTTTGTATTATTAGTAAGGGCTTTCCATCGTACCAGTTTAGTATTCAAGAAGAATGCTAACAAGGTTGTTCACTTTCACCTCCTTGATTATGTTGAATTCTTACTTATATTGTTATTAATCATGTTGTTTAGGGGTTTGAGTCACCTGCCAAATGCCACCATTAATATTGATGGTGCCTCCTGTGGCACAGGATGTTTAAAAGGGCTATTTCCTTCCCAGTCATGGAATCTGTCAAAATGATGCGAAGGTTGTAGGAAACTCTCAGTCACATAAGTTAAGAAAATCCTCAGGTTGTGATCCCAGCGTAACTCCGGGAATCTCACGTGATGCTGCCCTCCAGCACTGAACCTGCTGAAGTTTGCAAGGTCAACAGGAGAGCATCACATTTGCACATGCCCAGCGGGTGCAAGCACCACTTTGGGTGCATCTCTGGAGCATGACTGCCAAAAACTCTGGCTCCTACCTGGCTGTTGGTAAAAAAATTCTGTATCTTCCGAATTCCTGGGCAGGCTGATTGCCTGGCCTGGATCCAACCAGTGGGGCCCACATATAGCTGTGTGGGGGCTGGTACGATTCCACTCACTCATTGTACCTACTGCCACAATAATGCCAGCTCCCTCAGAAGCCTCAGGAGGGGGGACTCTTGGCTTAGGGATTGCCTGCCCATGATTCTCCTCCTTCCTTTCATTTGCCTTGCAGATTGAAGTTCAACCCTGTCTTCATCATTTGTTGGGGGTTCTGCTGGTCTCCTGCTGGAGTGACAGCGGGAGACTGGTGGTACCCCTGTTGAATTTCTGTGCCAGTATCTTTAGTAAATGGTGTTGCACCACATCTTGACCAGCTTTGGCATGCACTATGGGTAGCATGAAGCAAGAGCTGGTCAAAACGGCAATGTCGCACAAGTGTGATTACTAATGCCATATTATCACTTCCACTCTTTCTCATTAGCGGTGAGCTGCCAACATTATATGGTGGCATCAATACTGAGGAAGCATTTGTGTTGCCCACAGTGCTGCTAAATTAGGATCAGAAATGTAGACTGTTGTCAACTACTGTAGCAAGGTGAGCCCATTTACTTATTCAATACATCGTGAAGATTTCTGGTTGTGGATTAATACCAATTCTGCATTTCATAACTACAGCCTTGTATCGGAAGGATCTAGCTATGATCTGCATAGTAAAGTGGCTTTCCTTAACTCATTGAAACGTATAAAATTCTGACTGGATGCAGGGAGGATGTTTCCCCTGGCTGGGGGTTCTACAACGAAGGGTCACAGTCTCAGGATATGGGGTAGGATATTTAAGACTGAGATGAAGAGAAATTTCTTCACTCAGAGGGTGGTGAACCTGTGGAATTCTCTACCACAGAAGGTTGTGGAGGCCAAGTCACTGAATATATTTAAGAAGGAGATAGATAGATTTCTAGACACAAAAGGCATCAAGGGGTATGGGGAGAGAGCGGGAATGGTATTGAGATAGAGGATCAGCCATGATCATATTGAATGGCGGAGCAGACTCGAAGGGCCGAATAGCCTACTCTTGCTCCTATTTTTCTATGTTTCTATGTTTCCTTGTTTTGACTAGATCAGTTTGTGGTTACATAGGGCAAGAAAGTTGTGCAATAGCTGGTTTGGCAGCAAACAACCTTAATTGGACCTTTATACTCACCATTGATATCGCGCTATATGTTGCAAATTGCGTGAACGTTGATCCGATAACGGCACAGTGATGTCACTGTCAAATCTGCGACCTCCTGAACTTCATGCCCAATGACTTATCTCTTTAACCAATGAAACAAAAGGATAGAGAAAGAAACAGAGCAAAAGATGGAGAAGGAAATAGGGTGAATTAGAGGCAAACGAAATATAGACAGAAAAAGGAGTAAAGAAAGGGAAAGAAAGAGAGTGGATTAAGAGAGAAAGAAAAAAGAGACAGAAAGGAAAAGTAAGAAAAAAAGAACGAACGGAAGAAGAGGACATTGTAACCCAGTTGTGTTTGGGAATTGCTGTATTGGTCCTTGAGAAGTTATTCAGTGAATGGCAGGGTACGTGTGCAAAATGCACAAACATTCTTGACCCATGAAGTATAGAACCAGCAGCCATGTCCATCATGATCAGGAATAGTGGAACACCTAGTGGTGGGTACACTATTGCTCTTTCATAGGAATCGCTAGCCAAAAAAGACCACGGTCCATCTAGTTCGCCTTCTACCATCTTAATAGACACATGATACAATTTTAATGGAATTGTTGACTAATCATGGCAATCATTCTCTATCAATTAGTCTACAGTAGACCCAGAAATGATGCGAGGAACACCCCAGTGATGGAGAGTTTTGGGAACCATAGGTCCAATGTCACCTTTTTCCTCCCAAGCATGCTATACTTCCCACATGGAGCAGTTGAGGCGAATAGCATAGGTGCATTTAAGGGAAAGCTAGATAAATATAAGGAGGAGAAAGGAATAGAAGGTTATGCCGATAGTGTTCGATGTAGTAGGGTGGGAGGAGGCTTGTGTGGAGCATAAACACCGGCATAGACCAGTTGGGCCAAATGGTGCTGTGTGAGGCAAGGGAGGAGATTGCAGGGGCTCTGACACAAATTTTCAGATCCTCTCTGGCCACAGGGGAGGTGCCAGAGGACTGGAGGACAGCTAAAGTAGTACAGGTAGACTATCCTTTATCCGAAAACCTCGGGACCAGCCGAGTTTCGGATAAAGGAGAATTTCGGATTTCGGAAGGGGGGTCGGCGGGGGGTCGTGCGCACGACTTACGCTGACGCTCAGCATAAGTCAGTCGGGGTCGGCGGGGGTCGGGGCCGGCGGGGTCCGCGGGGGGGTCGGCGGTTGTCGGGGCTGGCGGGGTCGGCGGTTGTCGGGGCCGGCGGGGGGGTCGGCGGTTGTCGGGGCTGGCGGGGTCGACGGTTGTCGGGGCCGGCGGGGTCCGCGGGGGGGTCGGCGGTTGTCGGGGCTGGCGGGGTCGGCGGTTGTCGGGGCCGGCGGGGTCCGCGGAGGGGGTCGGCGGTTGTCGGGGCCGGCGGGGTCCGCGGGGGGGTCGACGGTTGTCGGGGCTGGCGGGGTCGGCGGTTGTCGGGGCCGGCGGGGGGGTCGGCGGGGGGTCGTGCGCACGACTTACCCTTTATCCAAACTTCCGAAACCGGAACCCTTTCGTTCGTACGCACGACTTACGCTGAACGAAAAAACCTTCGGTTTTTAGAGGGTTTCGGTTTTCGGAAGTCCGGATAAAGGGTAGTCTACCTGTACCATTATTCAAGAAGGGTAGTAGGGATAAACTAGGGAATTACAGGCCAGTGAGCCTAACATCAGTGGTAGGGAAATTATTGGAAAAAATTCCGAGGGACAGAATTAGTCTCCACTTGGAGAGGCAAGGATTAATCAAGGATAGTCAGCATGGTTTTGTCAGGGGGAGATCATGTCTAACCAATTTGATTGAATTTTTCGAGGGTGTGACTAGGTGTGTGGACGAGGGCAGTGCAGTTGATGTAGTCTACATGGATTTCAGTAAGGCTTTTGTCAATGTCCCGCATGTGGCAGTAGGCAGAGGGTGATGGTCGAAGGTTGTTTTTGTGACTGGAAGCCTGTGTCCAGTGGTTTACCGCAGGAATCAGTGCTGGGTCCTTTGCTGTTTGTAGTGTACATTAATGATTTAGATATGAATGTAGGAGGTATGATCAGTAAGTTCGCAGATGACACAAAAATTGGTGGAGTGGTAAAGAGCAAGGAGGGAAACCTTAGGCTACAGGACGATATAGATGGGTTGGTCAGATGGGCAGAACAGTGGCAAATGGAATTTAACCCTGCAAAGTGTGAGGTGATGCATTTTGGGAGGACTATCAAGGCAAGGGAATACACAATGAATGGTAGAATCCTAGGAAGGACAGAGGATCAGAGGGACCTTGGTGTGCATGTACATAGATCCCTGAAGGCAGCAGGACAGGTAGATAAGGTGGTTAAAAAGGCATATGGGATACTTGTCTTCATTAGCTGAGGCATAGAATATAAGAGCAGGGAGGTTATGATGGAGCTGTACAAAACGCTAGTTATGCTACAGCTGGAATACTGTGTGCAGTTCTGGTCGCCACACTATAGGAAAGATGTGACTGCATTGGAGAGGGTGCAGAGGAGATTCACCAGGATGTTACCTGGGCTGGAGCGCTTCAGCTATGAAGAGAGACTGGACAGGCTGGGTGACATGAATCTTGTCATTCATGTGGAAATGACTTATGAAATAATACTGGGCGGCCTGCTGGTGGCGCTGTCCAGGGAGAGTATAAATACTCGGGCATGGGCCCAGCTTGCTCAGGACATTCTTTTACAGGAACTAGTGAAGGACACAACTAGATCTCCATTTGTGGCCAGAAGGCACGTCTCCTCGGACCGTGTCTTGGTCCCTGGGTCGCTTGGTTCGTACCAGCAGGCTGGCAGAGCCCGTGTCACCTTGATCGACCTGAGGGGGACTGTGGTGATTGTAATCCGTACCCAGAGGAGCAGTGGTTGGGGCCGGCTGGGCAGCCCATGGCCTGTAACACAGGGCGTTCCCCGCCATCCCACCCCCCCGCTCCAGGAGTGATCCCCTCGTCGATGAAGTGGAACTAACGGATATCAATCCTACATACGCGTACGTGCGGTACCCTGATGGCCGGGAGTCCACAGTTTCACTTCGGGATCTGGCTCCCTGCCCAACCGGTCCCACAGACACAATCGATAATAGAGATCCGTATTAATTACACCGATACTCTGCGTTCCTCCGAGGATGATGACCAACCCGGGACGTCAAGGGATCTGCCAGCTACTCCGCCGGAGCAGAGCGCTCCCCGCGGGATGACCACCCGAAGCCAGGATGCCGGTCAGTCACCGACTACTGAGCAGGATGAAGCCAGCTCTGCGCCTGTGGGGGCCCACACCCGGAGTCACGATCTCCCCAGTCCCCCTCAGTTCAATCAAGGCAACATGGGCTCTGCCAGCCCGCCGGTACGAACCAATCGACCCAGGGACCAAGACATGGTCTGAGGAGACGTGCCTTCCGGCCACAAACGGAGATCCAAACAACTGCGGCTATTCGTAGTCCGATTAATCCGGTAGAAGGAAGTCGCCGGACTACCAATCCTTCAGGCGGGAAGAATGACATGAATCTTGTCATTCATGTGGAAATGACTTATGAAATAATACTGCTGGTGGCGCTGTCCAGGGAGAGTATAAATACTCCGGCATGGGCCCAGCTTGCTCAGGACATTCTTTTACAGGAACTAGTGAAGGACACAACTAGATCTCCGTGTTGTAAAACAGTTGATTAAAGCTTTGTTTAACGCTTAGACCAAGTGCCTAGTAGTTTTCTTACATCACTGGGGTTGTTTTCCTTAGAGCAGAGAAGGCTGAGGGGGGACTTGATTGAGGTGTACACAATTATGAGGGGCATAGATAGGGTAGATAGAAAGGAACTTTTCCCCTTAGTAGAAGGGTCAATAACCAGGGGACATAGATTCAAGGTAAGGGGCAGGAGGTTTAGAGGGGATTTGAGGATAAACTTTTTCACCCAGAGGGTGGTTGGAATCTGGAACTCACTGCCTGAAAGGGTGGTAGAGGCAGGAACCCTCACAACATTCAAGAAGCATTTAGATGAGCACTTGAAACGCCATAGCATACAAGGCTACGGACCAAATGCTGGAAAATGGGATTAGAATAGACAGGGCTTGATGGCCGGCGCGGACACGATGGGCCGAAGGGCCTCTTTCTGTGCTGTATAACTCTATGAATCTATGACTCCTGTTTCTTTGCTGTACATTCTATGTAATTCTATGTATTACTTAGTCAACATTCTGTCTTCTCATTCCAGTATAGGACCAAGATATTTTCATAACTATGGCCATTTAATAAATCAGAATAAGACTACAATTTTGAAACCTTCATTGTTCTGAAAAGGCAGGTTTTACTGGGAATTAGTGTTGTGCAGCAACCAATCAGACCATGAGATTTGTATCAACAACAGAAAATGCTGGATACACTCAGCAGGTCAGGCAGCATCGTGGAGAGAGAAACAGAGTTAACGTTTCAGGTCGATGACACTTCGTCAGAACTGGAAAAAGTTGGAGAAGTAACAGGTTTTTACGCAAGTGTGGGGCAGGGAAAGGGAGGAGGGGAGGAAAGAACAAAGGGAAGGTCTGTGATAGGCAGGAGAGATTAAAAGACAATAGGGATGATGGTGCAAGGCAAAAGGAGATGGTAATGGGACAAGTTAAGAAACAAAAGATGACTCTAGATGGCAGAATCATCAACAGCTGCCATGTGAGAGAAAAAGAAAAGATAGGGGCCGAGGTTATAGTCTGAAATTGTTGAACTCGATATTGAGTCCAGTAGGCTGTAAAGTACCTAATCGAAAGATGAGGTGCTGTTCCTCAAGCTTATGTTGAGCTTTGTTGGAACAGTGTAAGAGGCCGAGGACAGAGAGATCAGAGTGGGAGTGGAGCGGAGAATTAAAGTGACAGGCGACCGGAAGCTCGGGGTCACGCTTACGGACTGAGCAGGCTTTAAACTGCACCGCACTGTAACTGAGGCTTTAAACTGCCAAACTAATCTATTAAAAACAGAAGAATAAGTGAACAGTAGCAATAATGCACTGTGGATTTTATGGTAGTTTTTAGACTTAACTACCTCAAGTACGGAGAAAATAACAAATAGTAGTCATTGCTGCAGTAAACTATAATGTACATAGTGGGGTTGAATTTCTGTGGGGCTTCTCCCAGTCATTCGCCGTAACTTTGGTGGAAGACCTGCAAAAACCATAAACAGCACTTTCCCAGTTTCCACAGATCCTCTGCCAAAGTTACGGTGGCAGATTGGGAGAAACCCTGCAGAAATTCAATTCTCAAAATCCTGTAGGGTCAATATCAAATACTATTAGGTATGGCATGGCCAGATGCAGAGCAATATTTGCCTATTCTGTTCACAAAATGTACCATAGCCAACAGCTCAGAAAAAGGACATCCCCATAAACAGTAGGCTTATATCTACTCCGAGACTGCCCTAACTCATTTTGTTTAGAACAATATCATCACATCTGTCTGCCAAAATTCAAAACCTCACTTCCAAGAGAGGACAATGTCCTAACTCATTAAGGCCAATTTTAACTCGCTTCTCCCAGCGTAAATGGGGCATTAGTGGTGCTGGGTCACATCTCCTCTGGACTGGAGAGAAACTTGGAGTGGGAGGGGGAGGATCCAGTTGTCTTGGTCCATGTTGGTACCAACGACATAGATAGGACAAGGAAGGAGGTTCTGCTGAGGGAGTTTGAGCAGCTAGGGGCCAAATTAAAAAGCAGAACCACAAGGGTAATAATCTCTGGATTATTACCTGAGCCACGAGCGAATTTGGCTAGGACAAATAAAATTAGAGAGTTAAATGCGTGGCTCAAAGACTGGTGTGGGAGAAATGGGTTTTGCTTCCTGGGACACTGGCACCAGTACTGGGGCAGGAGGGAGCTGTTCCGTTGGGACGGGCTTCACTTGGCCAGTGCTGGGACTAGAGTCCTGGCGGATCATATAACTAGGGCTGTAGAGAGGGCTTTAAACTAATTAGTGGGGGGGAGGTTCCTAGAGAGCAAATAATAGAAATGACAACAGAGAAGGTCATAGACTTAGGTAGCAGTGGGGGAATTAAAAAACAGAATGTGTCAGGAAGGGACAGAAGGTATGGAGTAAACGGTAAAGTAATAAAAAGGGCAAAAGCAGGAACTAAGTGTCACAAAACATCTTTGAAAGTTCTCTATCTGAATGCACGTAGCATTCGTAACAAAGTAAATGAGTTAATGGCACAAATAACTACATATGGGTAGGATCTTGTGGCCATTACAGAAACATGGCTGCAGGGTGACAATGCCTGGGAATTAAACATACCAGGTTATTTAACGATCAGGAAGGACAGGCAGGAAGGAAGGGGAGGTGGGGTGGCTATGTTAATAAAGGAAGGAATCACTGTAATACAGAGAAATGATATTGGGTCAAAAGATCAGGACAATGAAACAGTTTGGGTGGAGGTAAGAAATAATAAAGGGGAAAAAACACTAGTGGGCATAGTCTATAGGCCTCCGAACTGTGGCAACTCTGTTGGACGGAGTATCAATCAGGAAATAGTTGAGGCTTGTAATAAGGGAACATCTATAATTATGGGGGATTTTAACTATCATATTAATTGGACAAATCAAATTGGGCAGGGCTGCCTTGAGGATGAGTTCATTGAGTGTATTAGGGATGGGTTTCTTGCGCAGTATGTAACTGAACCGACCAGGGGGCAGGCAACCTTAGATCTGGTCCTGTGTAACGAGACCGGATTAATTAAAAATGTCCTAGTAAAGGATCCCCTTGGAATGAGTGACCATAACATGGTTGAATTCCATATTCAATTAGAGGGTGAGAAGGTTGGATCTCAAACAAGCGTGCTAAGCTTGAATAAAGGAGACTATGAAGGTATGAGAGCGGAATTGAGTAGAGTGGATTGGGAAAATAGATTAAAGGGTAAGACGATACATGATCAGTGGTGTACATTTAAAGAGTTATTTTATAACTTCCAAAAAATATATATTCCACTGAGAAGAAAAGGGTGTAAAAGAAAAGACAGCCATCCGTGGCTAAGTAAAGAAATTAAGGATAGTATTCGACTAAAAACAAGGGCATATAAGGTAGCCAAATCTAGTGGGAGGATAGATGATTGGGAAAACTTTAAAAGACAGCAAAAAATAACAAAAAGATTGATTAAGAAAGGGAAGATAGATTATGAAAGTAAATTAGCAAAAAATATAAAAACAGATAGTAAGAGTTTTTATAGTTATATGAAAAGAAAAAGGGTGGCTAAAGTAAATGTTGGTCCCTTAGAGGATGAGACCGGGAAATTAATGGTGGGAAATATGGAGATGGCAAAAACACTGAATGAATATTTTACATCAGTCTTTACAGTAGAAGACACTAAGAATATCCCAACACTGGACAAACAGGTGGCTAAAGTGGGGGAGGAGCTAAACACGATCAAAATCACTAAGGAAGTGGTACTCGGTAAAATAATGGGACTCAAGGCGGATAAATCACCTGGACCTGATGGCTTACATCCTCGGGTCTTGAGGGAAGTGGCGGTAGGGATTGTGGATGCATTGGTAATAATTTTCCAAAACTCCCTGGACTCGGCAATGGTCCCGGCAGACTGGAAAACTGCTAATGTAACACCCTTATTTAAAAAGGGCAGTAGACAGGAGGCTGGAAACTATAGACCGGTTAGCCTAACATCTGTAGTAAGTAAAATTTTGGAGTCCATTATTAAGGAGACAGTAACAGTACATTTGGATAATCATAATTTAATGGGACAAAGTCAGCATGGTTTTATGAAGGGGAAGTCATGTTTGACAAATTTGCTGGAGTTCTTTGAGGAAGTAACGTATAGGGTGGATAAAGGGGAACCAGTGGACGTAGTGTATTTAGACTTCCAAAAGGCATTTGACAAGGTGCCACACAAAAGATTATTGCTTAATATAAAAAATCACGGGATTGGGGGTAATATTCTGGCATGGATAGAGGATTGGCTATCTAACAGAAGGCAGAGAGTTGGGATAAATGGTTCATTCTCAGACTGGCAATCAGTAACTAGTGGTGTTCCGCAGGGGTCAGTGCTGGGTCCCCAACTCTTTACAATCTATATTAACGATTTGGAGGAGGGGACCGAGTGTAACATATCAAAGTTTGCAGATGATACTAAGATGGGGGGGGAAAGTAGTGAGTGAGGAGGACATAAAAAACCTTCAAGGGGACATAGACAGGCTAAGTAAGTGGGCAGAGATTTGGCAGATGGAATACAATACTGGAAAGTGTGAGGTTATGCACTTTGGCAGGAAAAATCGTAGAGCAAGTTATTATCTTAATGGCAAGAAACTGGAAAGTACTGAAGTACAAAGGGATCTGGGGGCCCTGGTGCACGAAACTCAAAAGGTTAGTATGCAGGTGCAGCAAGTGATTAAGAAGGCCAATGGAATGTTGGCTTTCATTGCTAGGGGGATAGAATATAAAAATAGGGAGGTATTGCTTCAGTTGTACAAGGTATTGGTGAGACCGCACCTGGAATACTGCGTACAGTTTTGGTGTCCATACTTGAGAAAGGACATACTTGCTCTCGAGTCAGTACAAAGAAGGTTCACTCGGTTAATCCCGGGGATGAGGGGATGGACATATGAGGAGAGGTTGAGTAGATTGGGACTCTACTCATTGGAGTTCAGAAGAATGAGAGGCAATCTTATTGAAACATATAAGATTGTGAAGGGGTTGGATCGGGTGGATGCAGGGAAGATGTTCCCGATGATGAGTGAAACTAGAACTAGGGGGCATAGTCTTAGAATAAGGGGCTGCTCTTTCAAAACTGAGATGAGGAGGAACTACTTCACTCAGAGGGTGGTAGGTCCATGGAATATGCTGCCCCAAAAAGCTGTAGAAGCTACATCATTACATAACTTTAAAACAGAAATAGACAGTTTCCTAGAAGTAAAGGGAATTAAGTGTTACGGGGAGCGGGCAGGAATTTGGACATGAGTCTAGGTTCGGATCGGTCATGGCCCTGTGGGTAGCGGAGCGGGCCCAGGGGCCGTGTAGCCTGATCCTGCTCCTATTTCGTGTGTCTAATTCTGTTAGATTCAGGAGATGGTTCTGTGATAGTGAATTGGCGGTTAGGATCAGATCAGCCATGATCTTATTGAATGGTGGAGCAGGCTCGAGGGGCCGATTGGCCTACTCCTGCTCCTATTTCTTATGTTCTTATGTTCTTATGTTACTGCCCCTTTTACGCTGGTGTCCCAGCCGCTGCCATTTTGGATAGGGTCCCGAGATGGGCGGCAGGTAGGATGCCACTTGTAATATGTACACTGGGGTCCTATGACGTACATCGGACCCAGATTGCAATTTTGAGGTACAGATCGGTGGAGTGGGCACCGTGCATGCTCTGCCCGTTTGTGCCAGGTGTTGAGCAGCCGCTCAGAAAACAGGCCAGCAAATGTTTCATATTTTTTTTTGGTGAGGCCCGTTCGAGGCCTCCCACCCCAAGGATCACCTTGGCAGCTGGCTTCCCGCCCTCCCACAACCGGCGAGCTGGAGTGGATCTTGTCTGCTTGGCGTCGGCAGGATTGTAAATGAAGCCCGGGCTTCAAAAGGGCTGGGGCTTCATGGCGGCTCACTCGCTTATCCACCTGAAGTGAAAATCACCCCTTCTGCTTCCTGAGCCATCTGAATTTAAACTTCTATAGTGGGGATCAGGCTCAGTACTGTGCCAACTGTGCCCATCTGTCTCTGCCTTTTACCTTTACAGCATTGACACTGGGAAGTACTTTGGAGCAAACAGCAAAGGCCAGCAACGTGAAGTACATGACCCTAAAATTATCTTCCAGCTTGAAGGCAGTACTGATTATGTATTTTAACTCATTGGCTTCTTTACCTTCTAGCTATACATCATTAAGAAAATAAATCAGACATCAACTGTGGGTCGATATAGCTTCAATTTACCTAGGAAATGTCAGTTTAATTCTAAATTAAAGCAAGTGCAATATTAATTTGAAATAGCTATACATCTGTACAACATCAGTAGGTAATTGAGGAAACACTAAATTTAATTATAATAAAACGAACAGTCGTAAAAATCAATATTTTTTCCCCTGAATCCTACAGGATTGATTCATGTTCATAATTAGTTTTTCGCTCCTACTTGTCCCATCCACTATGATCGTGGTTCTGTCGATTTTTAACTATTGGGAGCTCACGCTCTACATTTGCTAACTTTCTGCAAGAAAAGGATTGTGGAAAGCATGTTGGTAAAGCCAGTCTATGAACCTTAGTTGTACCGGAGGAAAAGCTAATGAGGGGAGACTCTTCAGAGCATTGCCTGCCTTTTGTAGCAATTAGTAATTGGTACCAAAAGAGACATTTTGTCATTGTAAAAATTGTGTTAAAAATCTCTTGATGAATGGGGACAGGAAATTTCTATAGAGTTTATTCCTTTATAATGTCCCCGTTACTATGGGCAGTCAGCATGACAAATGATTAATGCGTGAACTGGGATGCATTGTAAAAACTTCACACGTAAATATGTGCATGGGAAGCACTTTTTTCTCAAGGTTCAGAGAGCACAAATCCATGGGGGTAATGTGGGGTTTGATTGACATAGCATGCTAAATAAAGGTGATGATGTAAAGCATTTCCCACAAGGAGCTATGCAGCGTTTTGGAGGACTTTTAGAAAATGCTGAATGCTTCCCTTTTGTTTCTTGCAATTCCTTCGCCACTGTGTAGTCTTTTGTCACTTTTTCATGCGATCTTTCGCTGTATTATTATTAATTGTGACATAGATGAAGGGCACTTCATTTTCAATTATGCGTCTTTTTCACTCAATTGTGTGGAATATAAAGTAGTTGCCTTCTGTCAAAAAACACAAACCTAATTTATTGTTCATGTCATTTTGTAAAAATATGCTCAATTCATCTATTGAGGTCTGTGAAAATGCTGTACCCATGCTTTGGACCTTAGTGTAGAATCTATTCCAAGTGTGTTTGTGGTGGCTTGTCACATATGACCTAAACTTTAGATCTTCGCATTGAAGCTATTCCCAGCGACTGAGTTGGTTTGACACCTGCAAACTATGGTACCCCCACATGGTAAGACATCACTTTATATAGTCAGAGCTATGTCAGTCAGGGTGGACACTGCTCATAGATTCATACTTCCAGAGCGGGGGAGTGGGACTAACTAGACTGCTCTTCGAAAGAGCCAATGCAGACTTGATGAGCCGAATGGCCTCTTTCTGTGCTGTACTATTCTATGATTCTATGAATTCTACAGGGAGTCCCTCAGGACAAATCTTGCTTCATCTCCTAAGATGGACATGTGTCAGGATTCTACCCAAAGTTCTGTTTCTTGGGCGTATGGATGTCAAGGATATTTTGTTAAAGAAACAATTTTAGAACCATTATCATTAACGATTAGGTGCTGTATGGCATATGGAGCTATGATATGATGTAATGGTGCTATTGTTGCTATCATCATCATGGCATGAAACAGACTGCTGCCATGGAAGCTCAGACAGCTGCCATCTTAGCTTTGGGGGCCACTGTTGAAAGGGGCTTCCAGGGCATCACATCACTTCAGCACTCCATTCTTGAGCAGAGCCCTAGGATTGCTGAGGCGCCACCACAGGAGAGTGGGCGTGGCTCCATGGGAGAGGCACTTGCTGCCCTCTCTCAGGACGACAGCATGGCTGCTCCCTCGCCCTCACTCTGCCACTACACTTGTTAGTGCCACTCAACCAGGTAGTCCAAACTGTTGCAGCCCATGCTAAAATTCTGCAGTCTGCAGCCGGGCCCTGTAGGCCCAGAGCTACTCGAAGTCATCCTCCAAGGCCATCTGAAATATCCTCAATGGAAGCTCAACAGCTTTCCACCTCCCAAGCTTTAGTCACTGGGGAACCATTTCATAGGACCACTAGAGTAGGGAAAGGAAGACGCAGGACAGCCGCTAAGGGGTTGATACATTTGTTTTTGCATTTGGATTTGCTGTTGGTATTTGTCTTTGTACTGAAGTGAGGGCAAAACCAATATGTCTGGAGTGAAGGAAGGCAATCTGATGGTTGCAAGAAGAGAAGTGAGGATTATATGACTGTTGGTGAATGGTGAATGGAAGGGCTGACTTACTTGAAGCCCTCCTCGATGAGTTGCTCTTTGAGAGCTTGGACAGATAGGGGCTCTGGTGGTCACTGCCTCGCCACCTACTCTTTTCCTCCTCTTCCTCTTCCTCCTCCTGTACTTGTTGGTTCCCAGGTGCTGGTAAGGGCAGGTCCCTCATGATGGCAAAGTTGAGGAACATACAGCAGCTAATGACAAATCTGGATACCCGCTCACTGCAAAGCACCACTGGAACAGAAGAAGGCAGCAGAAGCGTTGCTTGAGGTAGCTGATTGTTTGCTCGATAATTGTCCTTGTAGCAGCATGGCTCTCATTGTAGGCGTGCTCTGTGTACGGGTTCATAACTGGAGTCATGAGCCATGTCCAGAGGGCACAACCTTTGTCGCTCTATCGTCAACCTTTACCATGGTGTGAAGATGCCGGTGTTGGACTGGGGTGGACAAATGTAAGAAGTCACACAACACCAGGTTATAGTCCAACAGGTTTATTTGAAATCACAAGCTTTCGGAGCGCTGCTCCTTCGTCAGGTGAAGTCACCTGACGAAGGAGCAGCGCTCCGAAAGCTTGTGATTTCAAATAAAACCTTTACCATGGTGGCCTAGTAGGAATGAGGATGGCATAGTATGAAAGAGTTGTGACTGCTGCAGGGATTGTGGGCACAGTTCAGAAGGAGAACATTGAATTGATCATGGCACATCTGTGCTCAGGCACTTTTCTACTCCTCAATGCCTATGTTTTACAAAAAGTAAAATTCAATCAGGCCATGTGAATCACTGTTTAAATGTCTGCAGTTAGGTTGATAATGTGCTGATCCTATGTACATTATCATTTACAATAGAAACTTAACATGTTTATGTAATTCTGTAATACATGTCTTCAGCTCTGCTTTCTTTTGTACAACTATCGCAGTATTACAGAAACATAACTGATGTCCTTAAGAGCCATGATAGCACATGCCCTAGGCATACTCATATCAGTGAGTCAGTGGCATGTGTAGCATTTTCCTATTGGGAAAGCCTGCATCTTCAGTGTCATTCTTACTCAATGCATTTATCTCAGCTTCTGTACTGTTGTTTCCATCACTTAAAGACCTTCTTGTTCTTTCACGGTTCAAGTGTCAGTTTCTGAGCAGCTATCATAAATGCCTTTTCAGTTCATAGAATCATAGAATGGTTACAGCACAGAAGGAGGCCATTCGGCCCATCGAGCCCATGCCAGCTATCTGCAAGAGCACCTCAGCTAGTCTCACTCCCCCGCCCTTTCCCCACAGCCCTGTAAATTATTTTCCTTCAGGCACTTATCCAATTCCCTTTTGAAAGCCACAATTGAATCTGCCTCCACCACCCTTTCAAGCAGTGCATTCCAGATCCTAACAACTCGCTGCGTAAATTTTTTCCCCTCATATTGCCTTTGGTTCTTCTGCCAGTCACCTTAAATCTGTGTCCTCTGGTTCTTGACTCTTCCACCAATGGGAATAGTTTCTCTCTCTCTATTCCGTCTAGACCCCTCATGATTTTGAACACCTCTGTCAAATTTCCTCTCCACCTTCTCTGTTCTAAGGAGAACAGCCCCAGCTTCTCCAGTTTATCCACATAACTGAAGTCCCTCATCCCTGGAACCATTCTTGTAACTCTTTTCTGCACCCTCTCTAAGGCCTTCATACTCTTCCTAAAGTGTGGTGCCCAGAATTGGAAACAATAGTCCAGTTGAGACCGAACCAGTGTTTTGAAAAGGTTCATCATAACTTCCTTGCTTTCGTACTCTATGGGCTGAGTTTTCATTCAGGAGTCAGGTAGGAGGCGGGACTACAACTTTTGGGGTTGTAGTCCCGCCTCCATCGAGGTGTGGCCAATCCATGCGATTTTAACTTGATTGACCTTATTGAGTCCGCCCAGCGGGCTCAGCAGGCCAATTAAGGGCCACCCGGCAACAGCTGACGTCAAAGACTGAAATTTTATCTGTCAAGAGGTTTTGACAGATGAAATATCAACGTTTCACAGTCTTACTTATAACCTGAGTCCTTCTCCACAGACTCAGTTGGAAATCTCTCCTGCACAGAAAGCTGCAGGCTGTCACTTTTGACAGTTCGCAGCCATTCTGCTTTCTGTGCCGGTGAGATGAGGGACACCTGAGACCTAAAGGAAGGAAGGCTGAAAAGGTAAGAAAAGGTAATTTAAATTTCTTTAAACACTTTAGACACACCAAACACACTTACCTTTGCACTCATGCACACATCACTCACCTGAACACCAATATCTCGACCCCTCCAAGTCCTTCAACCCGACGGCCCGCCTCGCAAACTTGATGTGGTTTGGAGCCGTCGGGAATCCCACACTTCAGCATTAAAAATAGGGATTAGGCTAAAAACTGCCAGTTAACTACCTGTTAACAGGCAGTTAATTGGCACTAATCCCTTCCCGCCTCGGGTAGGCGGGTCCCAGTGCGGGGCGGGTACCCACCTCCTTTGAAACTGGCATGGAGGTGGGTTGGGTGCGGGATGGGTTCGGGACCCCTGATTTCGGGATTTTAACCCCCCACACGCCTCCAATCCCGACTCCACGGCCCAATGAAAATCCTGCCCTATGCCTCTATTTATAAAGCCCAGGATCCTGTATGCTTTCCTAACCGCTTTCTCAACCTGCCCTGCCACCTTCAATGATTTGTGCACATATACCCCCAGGTCTCTCTGTTCCTGCACCCACTTTAGAATTGTACCCTTTAGTTTATATTGTTCTTCCTACCAAAATGTATCACTTTGCACTTTTCTGCGTTAAATTTCATCTGCTACACGTCCGCCTATTCCACCAGCCTTTCTATGTCCTCTTGAAGTCTATCACTGTCCCCCTCACTGTTCACTATACTTCCAAGTTTTGTGTCATCTGCAGATTTTGAAATTGTGCCCTGTACACCCAGAGGAGGACTTTCTTCTTTCAGAGAGTTGTAAATCTGTGGAATTCTCTGCCCCAAAGAGCTGTGGAGGCTGGGTCATTGAATATATTTAAGGTGGAGATAGACAGATTTTTGAACAATCAGGGAGTGATGGGTTATGGGGAGCGGGCAGGGAAATGGAGTTGAGCCCAAGATCAGATCAGCCACGATCTTATTAAATGGTAGAGCAGGCTCAAGGGGCCAAATGGCCTACTCCTGCTCCTATTTCTTATGTTCTTATGTTCCAAGTCCAAGTCATTAATATATATCAAGAAAAGCAGTGGTCCTAGTACTGACCCCTGGGGAACATGACTGTGTGCCTTCTTCCAGTCTGAAAAACAACCGTTCACCACTACTCTCTGTTTCCTGTCACTTAGCCAATTTCGCATTCATGCTACCACTGTCCCTTTTATTCCATGGGCTTCAACTTTGCCAGCAAGCCTATCATGTGGCACTTTATCAAACACCTTTTGGAAGTCCATGTACACTACATCAACCGCATTGCCCTCATCAACCCTCCATGTTACCTCATCAAAAAACTCAATCAAGTTAGTTAAACACGATTTGCCTTTGACAAATCTGTGCTGGCTTTCCTTAATTAATCCACACATGTCCAAGGGACTGTTAATTTTGTCCCAGATTATCAGTTCTAAAAGCTTACCCACCACCGAGGCTAAACTAACTGGCCTGTAGTTGTTGGGTTTATTCTTACACCCTTTTTTGAACATGGGTATAACATTTTAAATCTCCAGTCTTCTGGCACCACCCCCACATTTTAGGAGGATTGGTAGATTATGGCCAGTACCTCCGCAATCTCTACCTTTACTTCCCTCAGCACCCATGATGCATCCCATCTGGTCCTGGTGAATTATTTACTTTAAGTACAGCCAGCCTTCCTAGTACCTCCTCTTTATCAATTTTTATCCCATCCAGCATCTCAACCACCTCCTCTTTCACTATGACTTTGGCAGCATCTTCTTCCTTGGTAAGGACAGATGCAAAGTACTCATTTAGTACATCAGCCATGCCCTCTGCCTCCATGCATAGGTCTCCTTTTTGACCTCTAATCTGCCTCAACCCTCCTCTTACTACCTGTTTACTATTTATCTGCTTAGTTTGAAGTCAAGTCTAAGTAATATTGAGAAAAACACTTGAATTGCTGCTTAACAAGAGAGAAAGTAAACCTCTGGGACTTTGCATTAACATATGCTCATTGGTGTGTATTTACTGTTAGGGATAATTGAGGAACTTAGGCAAAATTTTGTGACCACTTCATTAATGCTAGTTCACAAAGTGGCCTTAATTCACCTTAATGCATAAATAGCACACACAGAACTCATGATATAAAGTAATTTTACTTCCCAGGGTTCAAGGAAGCCACTATCTTCACGGGATAACTACATGCTGTGATTTCAGTACCTTCTTACCACTTACTGGTGCAGCCATCCTCCCATCTTGATAGGTTTCTTTGCCTGTTTGAACAAGCTCCCGACTGGGCTTTCAATGTTTAAAATGTTGCAATCCAACTCCCATTTTGGTATCTTGGGTGTTGTTGAATTTTGGCCTACCAGGAGATAGTGGTTGAACATTCAATTCTTACGGCATGCTTTAGAATCGTGAAAATTGCATGAGGCTCTTAATGTTTACACTAACTAATCATATTAAACAGCTGGCAGCAATGAGGTAAAATGAAGGGAATGATTTTTTTGATGTTTTCACTAAAAGCATGTATATTCTGCAGTATAGTTTATTGAAACCCTGTAATAAGTATAATTTTTTTTCTCCAACTTTTGGAGCTTTGAACGGTAGATATTCAATTAGGGGATCTCTATATTGCTCAGATAAGTTTCATAATTTCATTCTATCAGCATGTTTAATATGGGACTTACCAATATTGATGTAATGAGGTGCTGAGGCTAAAAAGAAGCTAAGCAACCTCTCTCTCTCTGTTTTGTAGTAGATAGTAATTTCTGCAAAGAAGCAGGCCATTCAGCTCATCGTCCTTGTCTGGCACTAGCTACTCAGAGCCCATTTCCATGCAGTTTATTCATGATCTTTAGGGGGGAATTTTAACTCCCTTGTCCCATGGAAACCAGCAGCGGGGGCAGTTAAAATGGAATGGGGAGCTTATCCACACACTTCCTTCCCCAATCTGACTGGCTGCAATTTCCAGATCAGGCTCTGATGACCTGACTGCTATTTTTACCTGAGATCTGAGCGGGAAAGTTATTTTGGCTTTCCTGCCAGGCTAAAGCTGCATCGAGGGTCAGAAGAGGTGAGAGTCTAACCACCACCCCTTGACATTCAATGGCATTACTATTGCCAAATCCCCCACCATCAACATCCTGGGGGGTCACCATTGACCAGAAACTTAACTGGACCAGCCACATAAATACTGTGGCAACAAGACCAGGTCAGAGGCTGGGTATTCTGCGGCAAGTGTCTCACCTCCTCACTCCCCAAAGCCTTTACACCATCTACAAGGCACAAATAAGGAGTGTGATGGAATACTCTCCACTTGCCTGGATGAGTGCAGCTCCAACAACACTCAAGAAGCTCGACACCATCCAGGACAAAGCAGTCCGCTTGATTGGCACCACATCCTCCACCTTAAACATTCACTCCCTCCACCAACGGTGTACCGTGGCTGCAGTGTGTACCATCTACAAGGTGCACTGCAGCAACTCGCCAAGGCTTCTTCGACAGCACCTCCCAAACCCACGACCTCTTCCACCTAGAAGGACAAGGGCAGCAGATACATGGGAACACCACCACCTTCAAGTTCCCCTCCAAGTCACACACCATCCTGACTTAGAAGTATATCGCCGTTCCTTCATCGTCACTGGGTCAAAATCCTGGAACTCCCTACCTAACAGCACTGTGGGAGTACCTTCACCACACGGACTGTAGCGGTTCAAGAAGGCGGCTCACCACCACCTTCTCAAGGGCAATTAGGGATGAGCAATAAATGCTGGCCTTGCCAGCGACACCCACATCCCATAAATGATTTTTTTAAAAATCAGCTAAGTTTTTAAAATGTATTTGAAGTTTCCTTGTGGGGCAAGAGTGCTTTCCTAAGCCCCAGAAGCATACCTTGTTTCTCCATGCTCCCGGGCTTTCCAACCTCCTTTCCCCTAACTGTGATTCCTTTCCTGAGCCCCTCCAATCTACTTACAGTTCCCTTTGGTCCCTGGTGCGCCCTCTGGGCCGCTGATTTTAACCGCTGGGCAACCACTTCCCACCAACTTCCTGCCCACTTCGGTACAAAAGTTGGCAAGCGGCATGCTAATGAGGCCCAGCTCATAAAATCGGCCTAGCCATTGCTCCCGGACAGGCCAGCTGCTCGTTAGACCGTGTTCCCGCCTGGGAGTTAAAATCAACCCCTTAGTATTTTTCTTTGGGGTAAATTTTCATCTTCACCGCATTGATTTCAATGGAATGAAAATCGAGCAGGTTCTGTGGCAGGTGGGTAATCTGCTGTCACGTTACTGCTCATGCAGTGAAGACAAATATTTACCCCTTTGTGTTCATTGGATCCCCACTTAAATATTGTGATTGCCTCAATTGTCAAGCATTTGTGAGGTGATGTAACTTGTGTTGAAAAATGGTGCTGTCTTTCTAAAGCATTGTCCTATCACCGTGAGTGGCTCTAAAATCATATGCAGCTCATTCTGAAATTTCCCCCACCCCCCTTCCCTCACTTGGCAGCAGTGTTCACTTTAAATGGTTTTATTGAATAAATGAGAGTAAATCATTAAAATTAATTAAAAGTTTAACATAATATTTGTATTTTACAATGATCTCAAATGCTGCAGTCAAACCTCTGGCAAGGAATAAATGTCCCATCTGCTGCAAAATCTCAATATATAGAAAATCTTTAATTACATCTAAATCAGCTAAATGAATATATTTCTACATAGACCACACAAAGGTATACAGCTGCTTTCATGTAATAAAATACTTCCAAGAGGAAAAATTCATAGGTGGTTCTTGCAATGCGTTGCCTGGTTCTATTTCCCACATTAACCATTTGGGAAATTTCTGTGCTATATTTTTAAATAACTGTAGATAGGTAATGGCACATATGTTTCTAAAAACTGGCTTCAGCCATCAGAATCTCAAAAGGAAGCTCATGGCCTCTCTGGTGAAAGCACCTCAGACTGGTAGAGTGACAGACTTCAACACATGGACATAGTGAAGAGGCTTGCGTGCTTCCAAGTAAGAGCTATACCTTAATAACAACAGAAAATGCTGGAAAAACTCAGCAGGTCAGGCAACATCCGTGGAGAGAAATTTGAGTTGACGTTTCGGGTCGAAGCTTAAAGGGTAGATGTTAGAAAGGTAGCAACATAATTGGGAGAGTATGGTCATCGCCGTAGCAATATTTGACCATTCCACATGGGGACGCAGGTTTTGAGCGACCGAGATTGTAGTCCGGTGGGACCCACTGTGCTGCAAAATGAAGAATGCTCAGAAATAATCAGGTATTGTGAACAGACTGCATTCCATAGTTTTCCAGTCATCTTGCCTTGCCTTACCATCGAAGAACAAACTGAGGGTTGATGGAACGAACCCCACACAAACAATTTTTCGAAACCCATTTGTGTCAATACTTTCTACCTTGCTGGAGGATAATGAAGAATTAGAAAGCTAGTGGTACTAGGTGGTGAAGTGGCCGGCATTCTGATGGTGGAAGTTACAGCTGTGGATCTGCATGTCGACATTCTGGAACCCTGGCCACTCAATGCACTGGCATCATTTGGCAGCATGTCAGATGATGGAGCCGCCCTATGTTGGCTTAGCACAGCTCACTCCTTTCTGCGGTCATAAAGAAAGCAATAAAAACAAATGAAACTTGACATTGGCTTCATGGAACATCACAACTCTTCTTACAAAATATCAAAAAGTCAAATAGAAACCTGTGACGGCAGCATGAGAGCCGGGTCGGTGTGAAATCACTTTGCTGCAATGAGTGAGACCGAGCTGGCTTGAAAGCGACAACTGGGGATGATGGTGTGGCTGTACTTTCTTCTGGTGTGGCTGGGTAGATGAGATACTGCGTACAGCTGGCGTGTGATTTATGATTTGCAATAACATTACTGCAAAGTTGGATAGTCTGCCAAAAGACATCAACAAATGTCTGACGACTGTGAGACTATCACTGAAATAGAAGCACTGCACTGCTATCATTAGTGCCCATGCTCCAACAATGATGGATGAAGATGAGTTGAAGGTGCAATTTTATAGAGTTCTGGATGATGTGACTGCTACAATAGATACAGCACACAAACTCATCATTGTGAGAACTGGTAGGGATCCCACCACTTGAGTTTGTATCAGTGGTCTAAAGGTGCTAGGAAAGCTAATAGTAATGGTCTCCATGTTACATAAAAAAAATTACTGAGCATAGACTGGTCATAAATGCAGTCTTCTGCCAGTCAGACCAGCATATACATCCTTAATCCAAAAAATTGCCATCTAATCGTTTACATCATTGTCCGGCATCATGACCTGCAAGATGTAGGAATCATCAGAGCTGTGCATGTAACAGAATGCTGGGCCAACCACCATATGATGAGCTCTGAACTGTTAGCAATCCAAACACATTGTCACTGAACCACTTTGAAGTCCATTAAGTGTCAAGATGTAAAACAGCTGAAGGATTCAAACACCCAACAGGAGCTGTGCGCTGCCATCCCGGCAGAACCCGTCACTGGTTTAGCACCTACAAATGATGTTGAGAACAAGTGGAAGACACAAGAAGTACAAGGCCACTTCTGGCACTATTGGCTTTAGCAAGTCCCAGCAACAAGATTGGTTTGGTGAGAATGAGCACTCAATCAGAAAATTGCTTGAAGAGAAACAGGGGGACATACAACAGCCTACTGTCTGATTCCAACTCTGCTGCTTGGGAAGCACAACACCAAGTCACCCGTCTCTGGTCCAAGCTAAATTGCAGCAAACAAAAGATCGTTGGTGGCACATACAAGCTGATGAAATCCAACTCTATGCAGGCTAGAATAACACAAAATATTTCCATGATGCACTAAAGAAGGTATACAGCCTCAAGTATATCAATACTGCATCTCTGAAGAGTACAGATGGCATTTATCACTAGCAAGGTCAGGATCATGCAGTGATGGCACAGAAAATTTGAGGAACTACTAGATATGCTACTCATCATTACAGATAAAGCCCTCAACAGAATGACATAGCAGCCAGCACCTAATAACATAGATACGGTGCTTATAATGGCCAAAGTTAGCAATGAAATCTAATAAATCTCCAGCATACTGTAGGACTGAGTGCCACTAACAGACACTTGAAACCATCTGGAGCAAATGCACCTTCTCACAAGACCTGAAGAATGAAACAAGTGTTACCCTGTACAAACATAAAGAAAGAGAAGCTCTGTGAAGGAATAAGCCATATTCAGAAAAAGACACCATTCTATGAAAGAATTCTAGCCTTATTAAAACATGACAAACTGGGTCTGGAAACCTGGAAGCTGCAACAATGGAGAAGCTGTGAACAGCATTCAGGCTATTGAGATAAGATAAGTTGTTGACACTGAATCAATAGCCTTATTGAAACAGGAGGTTGGAGGCTCCTGAAGTCTGCAGCCTTGGAAAGAACACAATGGTACACCCTGTTAAGGTGTCCTAAATTACACTTCGGAAAGAAACACAGAAAATTAAGAAACATATGCCTTCGTAAAAATGACATCAAATGAAACACAGGAGACATGATTCTGTGTTGCAACCAGCTGAGGTGACTTAAGAATTGCATAGATCACCCTGGTTGAGGTGTATTAATTTACACGTCATAAAAAGACACAAACAGAAGACTTTGGTAAGAATGACATCAAATAGATGTAACCTGCTGGTTACACCATTTTTTATGATAAGCTTCGAACACCTAGGGTAGAGATTCTTAATGCTACCAGCTGACCTAACTGTAAGAATATCAGGGGTCAGCAGAAAAATGACTAGAGATAATTAGCTTACATCAGCAGAAAACTTCAAAGGAAATACCACTGCAAAAGGGTATAAAAATTGAACTTTCAAATGAGATGATAGACTCGCTTGAAGGGGCAAAGCGATTCTCGGTTTCAGAGGCAGGCTCTGTAAGTCTACACCTCTTTGTACCTCGGGTATCAAAGGTATTTGATTTTGGTGGATATCCTGGAATAAAGACTTAGAACTGTAAAAATGTAGCAAAGTTAAGATTTGAGAATAAGGATCTCTGATAATAGAATTGTAAGCTTTTTGTATTTGGAACTGTTAATGTTGCGATTGAATCACCAACTGTAAACTGCATGTCGGTTCTTTAATAAATCAATATATTTTTAGAATTGTCTCACATAATACTTCTGTATCAAACTTGCGAACTCAATCTCTGTACACTCTTTGGTGAGGAGTTGCAGACTTCTGGGGGAGTTTTCCGGACCCTCATAATATCTGGAATGTTACAGTCTAGCTAAACTTATTAAAAGTGCTATCTGGAGGATGGTAACATCTTCAGGTGGTTCCTTTCCTTTAGGGAGAGATAGTCTGGACCTTTAGACCCAATTAAGCGTCTTTAGGATTCGGCTACCTCAAACTTTAGTTGAAAGTGAACGTCTGGGGAATATGCCTGATCTGGAGTAGCCCTAAAGGGGCTAGGACTAGTAATAATCCTTTCAGCTCAACTCCAGCAGCTATCATGGCATTTCACTAAGTATACTTGTGTTGTACTTCATTTGATAGCCCATTTGATAGCCGTGAAAATTCAAGAGTGCTCTTGATTAGCTTCTTGAAAATATAATTGATTTTGTCCTCCAAGCGCTACAGTATGGCTTTAGAGAAACACACAACATCACTGACATAGTTATTATCACTTAACAGATTCTGGAGAAAGGTGTGTAGCAACAAATCGATCTCTACACATTTTGACCCCTGTTCCTCTCTCTGGATGTAAGTGTTAAGACATGTTACCCTCACCATATTTGGCAACTTGATGATATTGATAAAAACTATTTGATCATCAATTGAGCTTGAACACCAAAACCAGCCATATAGGTGACAGCCTTGTCTTAGTCCGTAGCATTCTTGCCGCTGAGTGGGAAGGCAGTTGATTTAAGCTCCAGTCCAGTGACTTGAGCACTTAATCTAGGCTGGCACTTTCAGTGCAGCACTGAGAGAGTGAATAGTTCTCCTCGTGTCCTGGCCAACAGTTACCATCTGGTCATTTATCTCATTGGTGTTGTTGAGACCTTACTGAGTACAAATTGGCTTCTGCATTTCTCCACATTACAAGAATGACTACACTTCAAAAGTACTGAATTGACTGTGAAGCGCTTAGGAATAGCAAGATCAAAGCTCCCATATTGGGTACAGTACCACTAGATGTAGATCATTCCAATCATTCCCCACCATGTGCCTTAATTTCAACCTCAGAAGAAAAAACACTCCCCAGCTAAGTGGCAGGTAACATTCACGCCACAGAAGTGCCAGGCAATAACTGTCTCCAACAAGCGAGAGTCTAATGACCTCTGCTTGACATTCAATGGCATTACCATTGCCAAATCCCCCACCATCAACATCCTGGGGGTCACCATTGACCAGAAACTTAACTGGACCAGCCACATAAATACTGTGGCAACAAGACCAGGTCAGAGGCTAGGTATTCTGTGGTGAGTGTCTCACCTCCTGACTCCCCAAAGCCTTTCCACCATCTACAAGACACAAGTAAGGAGTGTGATGGAATACTCTCCATTTGCCTGGATGAGTGCAGCTCCAACAACAATCCAGAAGCTCAACATCTTCCAGGACAAAGCAGCCCACTTGACTGGCACTCCCTCCACCACCGGCGTACCGTGGCTGCAGTGTGTACCATCTACAAGATGCACTGCAGCAACTCGCCAAGGCTTCTTCAGCAGCACCTCCAAAACCCGCGACCTCTTCCACCTAGAAGGACAAGGGCAGCAGGCGCATGGGAACACCACCACCTCCAAGTTCCCCTCCAAGTCACACACCATCCTGACTTGGAAATATATTGCCAATCCTTCATCATCACTGGGTCAAAATCCTGGAACTCCCTCCCTAACAGCACTGTGGGAGTACCTTCACCCCACGGACTGCAGCGGTTCAAGAAGGCAGCTCACCACCACCTTCTCAAGGGCAATTAGGGATGGGCAATAAATGCTGGCCTTGCCAGCGACATCCACATCTCATAAACAAATAAAAACAAAAAAAAAAGTATGCTGCTATGGCACTTCACTTTGCCAGTTTGGTTCAACTTTATGGCTGTTCTGAATAATTTGGTGTGCCTTGTGCGTGGTTTTCGATGATGAACTTGTGACCATTAGTACTGAGTTGCAGCATTCCCATCACTTTTGATTTTCATAGGGAGACCCAATTCTGTATACAAGTGGGTGTCTCAAGACAAGGCTGAAGTAGAGTCGAGGGAGAATTGACAATGTTGACATAGGAACTGACAGAGAGAAGATATTTGAATTCAATCAGTCTGGAATGCTTTCAAAGCCAGGTTCCATGGAGGTGAAAGGTCATCGCTACAACTCATTGGATCACCAATTCCTGAACATTTTCCCATGTTAGTTTTGCAACTTACAACTCAAAGACAAACACACTGGATTAATATTCTTAATAAAATGGTAATTTTATTTAGACTCTGTATGGAGCTTTGTCTGTGTGTAGTTTGATGAGCAGTACATGACAAATCCAAATGGTGAATGGGTTAAACAGTATTCATTCCCTGCGGCAACTCTTCTGTAGATGTTCTGCTACATGTTGAATTCAAAGCTCTTACATCATCATCAAAAAGAATGCATAGAGAACTGAAAGGATGCAAAACTTTGTTAATATGTTAATATTGAAGCGTCTCTTTGTTGCTGCCGTAGTCTGACAATCTTTATAGATCATGGATATTGATGAAATTAGCAACAGCGCAGTCTGTCGGACCTGAAATCTGACATGTAAATGGAGATGTTGATGCAAAGTGAAGTCCATTTAAGGGAATCATTCTGGTTATCAGACCTGCTGCATTTGCTCACTTTGGATTCATCTCTGGACATGTGAGCCAGGAACTAGCTCTCCAAAATAGAGCTTGGTGCCATTTTAAATACACAGATGAGAGGATTTTCATTCCAGACAGCCTCTGAGTCACCGAAATTTAACAGCCAGGCAGCAGGTTCCCGCTGACTTCCTGGCTGGGCTTGAAGTCAGCCAGCGGACAGGCCGGCCACTCCCTCGGCCGTTTTCCCGCCCGGGAATTAAAAGTCCCCCCAGACAAAGTTGGAAGATCCCCCGTCTCTGCTGAGCTGATTGATCTTGACAGCATAGTAGAAGGGGAGCTACTATTAGTCCCAAAAGTGCTAAGCTATGGAGGGGAAAATCAACCAGGGCTCCTGCTCAGCAGGCAAATGCATTGAATGAGGGCAGGATTGGGCTTGGCTATGATGCATCTATATTCAAGTAACTGCTGGCACTGTTTAGGCTTACACATAAAGAATGGTCACCTGGACAAGGGACTGGAGAACGGCTGCACCAATGGAGCCTTACTCTAACATTACATTAGATGCCGATCTCCATTGGCTGCCCGTCACTCAGCCATTGACTTCAAAATCCTTGTTCTTACCTAAAAGTGGCCTATTTCTGTGGGCCTTGTAAGGGAATAGATGGGGCTAGGGCAGTAGGGCTACCTACATGCTAGGTGCTGAGTACAGGCATACCAGCCACCTCCAAGGTACAAATGGGGGGCAGGATTGAGACCTAAACCCCTGAAGAGGCGGCAAATATTTAATGTCGTCTTTTCTTTTTAGATTGGTCCCTTAAAAGATCACTGAGGGCAGTATTAAGAAGTGTTCCTGGGGGAGGGCGCCTGACATCTCCACCACCACTGGCCTGGGCACCTAAACAGCAATTTGAGGTAGGTGCCCCTATTGAATTGGTGTGCTATGATATCAAAAAGGTGATTGGTTAAAAATAAATGAAATAAAACTGGTGCTGTATTAGGCAAGCAGTTAGATTTCTGTGTGTCACAATGTCAATCCATTATAATGACACCAGGGTAGTGAATTCCACTATCATCAGGCTGAAGTTCATGTGCTGTAAAAAAAAATCCTTTGTTGCTGAATGCACTGGTTGCTTGTGCAGTTATTTGTGTCTTGCCTCTTTTCAGTGGCACAAGATGTTAAAGGCAGGAGTAGAATGTCTTTTTGTTTGTGGCATCTTAAGTATTGTTGTTCCCTGCTTTGTGACATCCATGTGATTTAAAGTTGCCACACACTGAATACAATTCAGCCTGATGCATTCAAACCATGATTTCATAACCAAGCAGAATAGCTAGAATTTAAAGAACAAAAATGTAGCATTCAAAGGAACCTGGACCAAGTTAGCAGACAAAGAAAGATATATTTTAACAAAGATAAATGTAAGCTTGTGAATATTGTAATAGGAAACAGCAGATGTGAGCTGAATGGCTTTTTCTCATTCTATGTTTTCTTATCTTATTAACAAAATTCTGACTAACCTGTCAGTGAATTGAAAATGAATCAAGTACGCTGCAAGAATAAAAATTACTTTATTGAAACAGTTTTATTGAAAACATTGTTACATTCACAAAGAGTATCCCAGAGATCTACATGCCTACAGTTATGCTTATTCCATCTGGTAGCTCATACTCAAAATCGGAGGAAAAGCAAGCTATAGAGAACAATGCAACCAGATTAAGAAGGATTTAGATTTCTTAAGTAACTGGTGCAGTAGATGGAAGATACAGTTTAACAGTGATAGATGGAAAATAGCATGGATTAGCAGAGGAGTCGAATTGTGCTGTTGTTGTCCAAGGCACTGGTCAGAGTCTATCTGCAGTGCTGTGTTCACTTCTTATGTAAATTATTGGAAGGATGCTACTGACCATGTGACGGTATTGAGGCAAGTGGTGAAAATTATATTGCATATCAGAAATTTAAGTTATGAGGAAAAGTAAAGAAGTTGGGCTTGTTTTCTTTGTAAAAAAAAAGATATTTTGAGCTAAACTAATTCAGGTTTTCAAATTTACAAAGGGAATTGATAAAATTTATGTAGGCAAATTGTCCACTATGGTGAACAGTTCAAATATCAGGAACAAAGGTTCAAAATATGGAAGTTAGGAGTAGGAAGGGAAGTTAGGGTACCAACTTTTTGATCCAAAGGTAATTGAAACATTAGAAATTTACCAGGGAAAGCAAACAATGTAAATGAGTTCAAGAGTTAATTGGATGCTTTTCTGGTGAGAGAAAGCATTGAAAGATTTGATAAGAAAGTGGATTGGTGGGATTGATCCAAAATTGTGTTTGTCATCTGAAAAAAAATCATTCAGTTGTAGACATGCCAAATAAGTGTCTCAAATGATATGGTCTGTATATCCCAGACTGGCTTTAGAATCATAGAATCATAGAAACTTACTGCACAGAAGGCGGCTATTTGGCCCGTCGTGCCTGTGCTGGCTTTTTGAAAGAGCAGGCGTGCTTAGTCCAACACTCCCGCTTTTTGTCCATAACCCTGTAAGCTCCTCATCCTCAAGCACCTGTTCAACTCCCTTTTAAAAGTATCAGCTTCCACCATCTTTTTAGATAGAGCATGCCAGATCTGGCATCCGAAATGGCCTCTATCTGCACTGTGGGTTTCCTGTGATTTCCTGTGATCCCGACAACTCTCTTAGTGAAAAGATTTCTCCTCATCTGAAGTCTGTGACCTCGGGTTATTGACCCACTCACCAGAGGGAATAGTTTTTCTCTATCTACTCTATCAAAACCTCTCACCATTTTGAAAACCTCTATTAGGTCACCTCTTAACTTCTCTGTTCCAAGGAGAACGGTCCTAACTTTTCCATCCTCTCCTCATAACTGAAATCCTTCATCCCTGGTAACATCCTGGTAAACCTCCTCTGTACCCTTTCTAAGGCCTTTACATCTTTCCTCAAGTGTGGTGCCCAGAATTGTCCACAATACTCCAGCTGAGGCCTAACCAGTGATTTATAAAGTTCTAGCATGACCTCTTTGCTTTTATATTCTATGGCCTAGAAATTGGGTATAGCCCCGCTTGAGGCGTTAGAACTGGCGCTGCGCAAAGTTTATAGCCAGACGAAACTTATCGCCGCCTGGCGCGATATTGGGTTGCATCGCCCCCAAAGGTGATTGAGGCGTGAATTCAGACGTTGCACGGGCCTCCTAAGGCGCAAAACTTCCGGCGCTACCCAATATCGGCGCGGACGGGCGAAGCGCAGGTGATCTCAATTACCGATAATCACGAGACTTCCAGGCGCCGGCCGGCTCTTAAAGGGGTGGGTCAGTCAGCCTCAGCTTCCACACTCATTACCCTGTAGGCCTCACAATTGGCGCACGCCCTTCTCTGGCGCAAAAACCTTGGTCAAGATGGAGAAGGTGAGACAGAGAGCAGAGCGCTTCAGCACTGAGGCTCTGGAGCACTTGGTGGCCGCAGTGGAGCGCCGTCGAGATGTTCTCTATCCTGACAATGGCAGGAGGCCGAATCAAAAGGACTACCACTGAGCTTGGAGGGATGTTTGTCAGAGGGTCAACTCCAGCAGCATGGCGACCAGGAGCCCTGTTCAGTGCAGGAAGAAATTCAACGACCTCACTCGGGTCGTGAGGGTGAGTGGTGTTTATGCAAACTTCTGATTCTGTCCCTCTGCACCTGACTTCATGGCTACAGGGTGCGCGATGCCCCAATGGCCATGTGTCAGCACGCACCCATGGCCCTTTCTGGGCACACACATGCACATTTGACTCAAGGCATCATGTAAGGGCTCTTGCACCATGGGGGGCATGAGATGATCACTCAGTGCGTCATGTAAGGGCTCTTGCACCATGGGGGGCATGAGATGATCACTCAGGACGTCATGTAAGGGCTCTTGAACCATGGGGGGCATGAGATGATCACTCAGGGCATCATGTAAGGGCTCTTACACCATGGGGGGCATGAGATGATCACTCAGGGCATCATGTAAGGGCTCTTGCGCCATGGGGGGCGTGATATGATCACTCAGGGCGTCATGTAACAGAACTTCCCCTTCTTTCCCCTGCAGTCCAAGCTGGCGACGATTCGCAAGGAGCAGCTTCGAACCAGTGGAGGACATCCACAAGTGGTCACTCTGATGGATCTCGAGGAGAGAGTGCATCAGATTCTTGGAGGATGCCTGAGTGGTCCTGTTACCACTGCAGCTGCCGACCCCATTGTCGACAGCGATGGTAAGGGTCTCACCTTTTTCAGCTGTCTCCTTCCACTTGGTCCCCCCGCCAGCATGCTTTCTCACTGTGGAGCCATGTCAGAGCCTTGCCGCAATCTGGCATGCCTTGCTGCCAACCTGTCCTTTTGCTAAAGCCACTCTTCCACCTCCCTGCTTTCAGATGCTGCATCACCAGCTCGGGATCCGGGCCCTGAAGCTGCCAGTGCCAGTGCCTCCGGAGGCGAGGATCAGGAGGAAGCTGCACCATCCGTTCCAGCCGCAGGGGAGCCAACACATCTGCAGACTGGGGATAGTAGCTCCCTGGAGTGGGGGGGTGCTCTGATGAGGAGCCAGTTGCCAGAACAAGCGGCCTGCATCAACGCGAGGGGGGTAGGCAAGTTCGGGCACCGGCTCCCCGGAGGGCGAGGCAGGGAGCGATGACTGCTGCACAGAGTACAGAGGAGGTGCGTAGCCTGGCTGAAATGAGCACCCAGGCCCGGCTCAGGCACACTGAGCTTATGGCTGCAGTGGGGAGGATGCCTCAGTCGATAGAAACACTGGCAAAGAGTGTGCTGGACTTTGGCGCTGCAATGGAGAGGACTGTCCAGGGCTTCGGGGCAGCAATGGAGAGGACTGTCTAGGGCTTCGAGGCCGCTATGGAAAGGACTGTTCAGAGCTTCGGACAATCCCTGGAAAGGTCTGTCCAGGGCTTGTCCGAGGCAGTGGAATGGACTGCTCCGGCCTTGTCCGAAGCAATGGAGAGAACTGTCCAGGGCTTCTCCGAAGCACTGGCACCTGCCACACAGGTCCTCACTGCTGCCACGCAGTCACTTGCTGGCCTCGTCCAGACCCAGATTGAGGCAACGCGAACTCTCACTGCTGCCACCCTATCTGCATCAGCTAGGATCACCCCGGGCCCTTTCAGTACCACACGAGGCCAGGAATCAGTGGAGCAGTCGCTTGTGGCGGTAGAGCCGAGCTGGTCCCCTCCAAGAGCCAGTGTGTTGTCTGACCATGGTGCAGGTGTCCTCTCTCGGCAGGTGACCATTGCTCATGCCACCGCTGGAACGTCTGCAGTGCAGCTGCCACCACCTACAGTGCAAACTGCTTCCAGCCATGGCCAGATCAAGCAGCCAGCCTCCGCACCCTCCAAGCCCAGAGGTCGTCCAGGCCGTCCCTCAGGGGCTTCTGCGCTTGCAGACAGCCACCAGGCGTCCCCCATCCTTGACGCCGCCACTGGGGTTCAACTACGGAGGAGCAGCAGGGAGGGAAGGGGCTGACCGCGAAAGAGAAGTCGGTCTCCATCAAGGGGCCAGCAGTAGAGGGAGGTGCTGAGACATTTCTTTCCCCAAATTCAAGGACGTCCTCACCTGTTCTGATTGTTGGTGATGGTTTGTTTAGTTTTGCGGCTTTACCAGAGAGTTAAGTGTTATTTTGTTAGTTATGGTTTATGTTGACATGACGTTGTTATGCTGGAAGGAAGCACTTTTTTGAAAATAAAGATTTTTTTTAAATTTACAATGGTATTCGTAACTATTTACATTCATGGTGGCCTTCATAGGCTTTGAACGATCAGAAGTGCGCAGGACGAATGAGACCCATCATTTCATCAGAGGGTCCTCGAACCGAGTCCTTATGAGCCTCTGACGGACGGCCCTTCCAGTTTCAGGAGCCCTCCCATCTTCCTCCTCCTCCTCCTCCTCGTCCGCATGCTGCTCCTCCTCCTCGTCCGCCTGCTCTTCCTCCTCCTCCTCCTCGTCCGCCTGCTCTGCTGGACCTTGAGGGGCAGCTGGCATTGGCTGGGTTCGTCGAATGGCCTAGTTGTGGAGCATGCAGCAGACGACGACGATGCGACCCACTTGCTCTGGCGAGTACTGCAGGGCTCCCCCCGAATGGTCTAGACAGCGGAAACGCTTTTTGAGCACACCAATAGTGTGCTCCACAATGTTCCTGGTCGCCTGATGGCTGCTATTGTAAAGCTCTTCTGCTGGGGTGGCGGGCAAACGGAGTGGGGTCATGAGCCATGGGCAGAGAGGATAGTCCTTGTCGCCAAGAAGCCAGCCTCGTGGGTGAGCCAGCCCCTCAAAAAGGTCAGAAACTGAGGTCTGCCGCAGGATGAACGCATCGTGGCTGCTCCCAGGGAATTGCGCGTTGACTGCCATGATCATCTGGTGGTGGTCACAGACCAGCTGGACATTGAGGGAGTGGAACCCCTTGCGGTTGCGGAACTCCTCAGGATTCAGTAATGGTGCCCGCAAAGCCACGTGTGTGCAATCAATGGCCCCCTGCACCATGGGGAAGTCCGCAATAGCAGCGAAGCCCTGCGCGCGCTCCGCCTGCTTCTCCAGGGTCAGAGGGAAGGTGATTAATTGACGCCTTCTTCTATAGAGGGCAGCTGTCACTTGCCGGATGCAACAATGCAGTGCAAATTGAGATATATTCGCTATGTCCCCAGTGGCTGACTGAAAGGATCCGGTGGCGTAAAAGTTGAGGGCAACAGTCACTTTGACGGCCACCAACAGAGAGGTCCTGCACCGTAGATGCGGCTGCAGATCCTCAGCAAGCAGGTGGCACAGCTCAGTCACAACCTCCTTACCAAATCGGAGCCTTCGCAGACACTGCTCCTCCGACATGGTAAGGTATGACACCTGCTGCCTGAAAACCCTCGCAGCGTATCTTCAGAGTAGCCGACCTCCATTGCCCCTCCTCCTTCTGGCCAATCCCGGCCCTCTCTCCCGCCGTCTCTGTGCCCCTTCAAAGTGTCCGGCCATGAAGACGTTCCCCTCCAAAGCAGCGACCATTGCTATGCCAGACGGGCAACACGCTGTAATGTCTAGCGCTCCAACTGCTCCGGACAGGGCTGAAGGTCCCAAGTATTCAAAGGCTAAATCCGATAAATCCTGTGCAACAGTAGCTCACCAACTCTCTCCAGCAACGATCAGAATGAACAGGCCAAGTGGCTGCAGCTTTTATACTAGAGCTGTCCCCTTTAAATAGCGCCCCCCGACTCCGAGAAGGGCCTGGGAACGTTCCATCGAACTGTCACTAATAGCGCTAGGCGGAAAGGTTCCGGGCGCCACCAAATATCCGGTCAGGGGCGCCAAAAGGGCGTTGCACACTGAAATGTCGTCATGATCTGCCTGCGCACGCGGGCGCGTGCTAACAGTTAGCGCAGGTGCTAAATGGATACTCAATATGGGAGTTGTCGCTATCCTCATTGCGCCCGCCCGAACATTGGGTAGCGCCCCAAATCTCGGGCTCATTAGGCGCTAATCGCTGGTGCAACCAACCGAATTTCTAGGCCTATGTCTCTAGTTATAAACCCATGTAACCCATATGCTTTTTTAACCACCTTATCAACTTGCCCTGTCACCTTTAAGGATTTGTATAAATGGACACCAAGGTCTCTTTGCTCATTTATACTTTTCAAATTTGTGCTATTTATAGTATACTGCCTTTCCATATTATTTCTCCCAAAGTGCATCACTTTACACTTCTCCACATTGAGCTCCATCTGCCATGCTTCTACCCATTTCACCATTCTGTCTATGTCATCCTGAAGTCTACAACTATCCTTATCACTATCTACGTTGCCAAGTTTCATATCATCTGCAAGCTTTGTAATGTGCTCCCTACACCTGAGTCTAGGTCGTTTATAAAAACTGAAAAGAGTAATGAACTCAAAACTGACCATGGGGGAACACCACTGCAGACCACCTCCCAGTCTGAAAAACATCCATCCACCACCACCCTCTGCTTCCTGTCACTGAGCCAATTCAATATCCATACTGCCACTTTCCCCTTAATTCCATAGGCTTCCATCTTCTTAACAAGCCTCCTGTATGGCACTTTGTTGAAAGTCCATATATACAACATCTACTTCACTACCTTGATTAACCTTCTCTGTTACCTCATCAAAGAATGCAATCAAGTTAGTCAGATATGATTTGCCTTTAACAAATCCATGCTGGCGCTCCTTGATTAACCCATGCCTTTCCAAATCAAAGTTTATTTTATTCCTGATAATGGTTTCCAATAACTTTTCCACCACCCATGTTAGGCTGACTGGCCTGTAGTTTCCTGGTTTATCCCTCTCCCTTTCTTGAATAATGGTATAGCATTAGCAACCCTCCAGTCTTCCAGCACTACTCCTGTATCCAATAAAGATTGAAAGATTATGACTTTTGTTTCTTTCACCAACCGAGGATGCATTCCATCTGGACCAGGTGACTTATCAACTTTCAGTAATGTTAATCTTTTTAGTACATCTTCCCGATCTATTAGAATCATAGAATCATAGAAATTTACAGCATGGAAGGAGGCCATTTCGGCCCATCCTGTCCGTGCCGGCCAACAAAGAGCTATCCAGCCTAATTCCACTTTCCAGCTCTTGGTCCATAGCCATGAAGGTTATGGCACTTCAAGTGTACATCCAAGCACTTCTTAAATGTGGTGAGGGTTCCTGCCTCTACCACCCTTTCAGGCAGTGAGTTCCAGACCCCCACCACCCTCTGGGTGAAGAAATTTCCCCTCAAATCCCCTCTAAACCTCCTATCAATTACTTTAAATCTATGCCCCCTGGTTGTTGACCCTTCTGCTAAGGGAAATAGGTCCTTCCTATCCACTCTATCTAGGCCCTTCATAATTTTATACACCTCAATAAGGTCTCCCCTCAGCCTCCTCTGTTCCAAAGAAAACAAACCCAGCCTATCCAGTCTTTCCTCATAGCTAAAATTCCCCAGTCCAGGCAACATCCTGGTAAATCTCCTGTGTACCCTCTCTAGTGCAATCACATCTTTCCTGTAATGTGGTGACCAGAACTGCACGCAGTACTCTAACTGTGGCCTAACTAGTGCTTTATACAGTTTATGCATAACCTCCCTGCTCTTGTATTCTATGCCTCAGCTAATATAGGCAAGTATTCCATATGCCTTCTTAACCACCTTATCTACCTGGCCTGCTACCTTCAGGGATCTATGGACCTGCACTCCAAGGTCCCTTTGTTCCTCTACAATTCTCAGTGTCCTACCATTTATTGTGTATTCCCTTGCCTTGTTAGCCCTCCCCAAATGCATTACCTCACACTTCTCCGGATTGAATTCCATTTGCCACTGTTCTGCCCACCTGACCAGTTCATTGATATCTTCCTGCAGTCTACAGCTTTCTTCTTCATTATCAACCACACAGCCGATTTTAGTATCATCTGCAAACTTCTTTATCATACCCCCTACATTCAAGTCTAAATCATTGATATATACCACAAAAAGCAAGGGACCCAGTACTGAGCCCTGCCGAACCCCACTGGAAACAGCCTTCCAGTCACAGAAACACCCATCAACCATTACCCTTTGCTTCCTGCCTCTGAGCCAATTTTGGATCCAACCTGCCACTTTGCCCTGGATCCCATGGACTTTTACTTTTGTGACCAGTCTGCCATGTGGGACCTTATCAAAAGCCTTGCTAAAATCCATATACACTCCATCAAACACATTACCCTCATCGACCCTGCTTGTTACCTCCTCAAAAAATTCAATTAAGTTAATCAGACACGACCTTCCCTTAACAAATCCATGCTGACTGTCCTTGATTCATTCGTGTCTTTTTAAATGAAGATTTATCCTGTCCCTCAGAATTTTCCCCTGATTGCAATGTCTGCATCGCCCCTCTCTTTTGTGAAAACAGACGCAAAGTATTCATTAAGAACCATACCCATGTCTTCCGCCTCCATACACAGATTACCTTTATGGTCTCTAATAGGCTCTACTCTTTCCTTAGTAATCCTTTTGCTCTTAATGTATTTATAAAAACATCTTTGGGTTTTTCTTGATTTTACTTGCCCAAAATGTTTTCATGCTCTCTCTTTGCTTTTCTAATTTCCTTTTTAATTGCACCCCTGCACTTTCTATACTCCTCTAGAGTTTCTGCAGTATTGAGCCCTCGGTATCTGTCATAAGCTGTCCTTTTTTTCTTTATCCTACCCTGTATGTCCCTTGACATCCAGGGGTCTCTAGATGTGTTAGTCCCACCCTTTTTCTTTCAGGGAACATACTTGCTCTGTACCCTCAGGATCTCCTCCTTGAATGCCTCCCATTGCTCCTTCACTGATTGACCTTCAAGTAGCCATTTCCAGTCCACTTTAGCTAAATACCATCTCAGCTTAGCAAAATTGGCTTTTCCCCAATTGAGAACTTTGATTCCTGGTCTATCTTTGTCCTTTTCCATAACTACCCTAAATCTAACTGAATTATGATCACTACCACCAAAATGCTCTCCCACTAATACCCTTTCTACCTGCCCAGCTTCATTCCCTAAAACTAAGTCCAGAACCGCCCCCTCCCTTGTTGGGCTTGTTCCATACTGGCTAAATAAGTTCTCCTGAATGCATTTTAGGAATTCCGCACCCTCTATACCTTTCACACTAACGTTATCCCAGTTAATATTAGGGTAGTTGAAATCCCCTACTATTACTGCCCTATAGTTTTTGCACTTCTCAGAAATTTACCTACATACTTGCTCTTCTATCTCCCTCTGACTGTTTGGGGGTCTATGGTGCACTCCCAGCAGTGTGGTCGCCCTTTTTTTGTTCTTTAATTCAACCCATATGGCCTCATTTGATGATCCTTCTAACATATCATCCCTCCTCACAGCTGTAATTGTTTCTTTAATCAATACTGTGACTCCCACTCCTTTTTTACCCCCCTCTCTATCCCATCTGAAAACCCTGTAACCAGGAATGTTGAGCTGCCATACCTGCCCTTCTTTCAGCCATGACTCAATAATAGCTATAATATCATACTCCCAAGTGTCTATCTGTGCCCTCATCTCATCTGCCTTATTCCCTATACTCCTTGCATTGAAGGATACACCATTTAGCACTGCCAAACTCCCTTGTTTACTATTTTCTAGCCCTTGTTTCCTCTGTCTTCCAAATTCACTTTCTACTTTTTTGCTTTCCAATTTCAACTTTGCTTCTCTCCCTCCTGAATCTATTCTCAGGTTCCCATCCCCCTGCCAAGCTAGTGTAAACCCTCCCCAACAGCACTAGCAAACCCACACATGAGGATATTGGTCCCGGCTCTGTTGAGGTGCAACCCGTCCGGCTTGTACAGGTCCCACCTCCCCCAGAAATGGTCCCAATGCCTCAGGAATCTAAAGCCCTCCCACCTGCACCATTTCTCAAGCCATGCATTCATCTGCTCTATCCTCCTATTTCTGTACTCACTAGCACATGACACTGGAAGTAATCCGGAGATTTCTACCTTTGAGATCCTGCTTTTTAATCTCTTTCCTAACTCCCTAAACTCTGCCTGTAGGACCTCATCCCTCTTTCTACCTATGTCATTGGTACCGATATGGACCACAACCTCGGCTATTTACCCTCTCCCCCAAGAATGCCCTGCAGCTGCTCGGTGACATCCTTGACCCTGGCACCAGGGAGGCAACATTCCATCCTGGAGTCACGTCTGTGGCCGCAAAAACGCCTGTCTGCTCCCCTAACTATCGAATCCCCGACCACTGTTGCTCTTCCATTCTTCTTTCTCCCACTACCCCCACCCCACCCCCCATGTAGCTGAGCCACCTGTGGTGCCGTGGACTTGGCTCTGGCTGCACTCTCCAGAGGAACCACCGCCCCCACCAGTATTCAGAACAATATGCTGGTTGGAGAGCAAGATGCACTCCAGGGCTCCTGCACTACCTGCTTCGTCCTCCTCTTCTGTCTGGAGGTTGTTGTGTCCGTCAGTAGTAAGACAAAAGACTGCAGGAGAATGGTACAACAGGTGTTTACTCAACGTGGCTCACTCTGGAACTGAACTGTACAGATTACTACTCAGTACTATATACAGGTGTGGTCACTGCCGGTACTACAGTATACATGAGCTGTAAAAAGTAGTTCCCCCCTTAAAGGTATATACATTACAATTCCTCCCCTTTTAGATTAACAGTACCATAACACTCATTTAACAATTAAATATCAAACTAATTACAATTAACACTTTTAACATACAACGTTAGCTGAAAATAGTCCATTTATATATTCAGTCTTTGGGGAGGCTTCCTGATCCTTTCTGGATAGCGCCTTTCCCGAGTGTCTCGCTCTTGGTGCGGAGGCGATTCTGGCACCCTGTCGTCGGTTGGGTCATCAGCTTCCGATGCTACTGTTTCTGGGGTAGATGTGACCTGTACGTCGGGTTCCTCACCAGGTACGTATGGGCGAGGCATGGAGTTGACTTGTTCTTGTGACTCTAGGATCTGGTCTGTAATGATATCAGCAAATAGAGATGGTATTTGCCTGTTCGATTATGATGCCTTAATAGCATGATTGCATGTATTGATTGCTTGTGCCTGACCAGCAGAGGGCATGTGACCGAGAGAAGCAAGGCAGTTAGTTTAGTTTCGGTTTCGTTCTAGATGCATCACAACATCGTGTCTCCTTCAAAAGCAACTGAAGGCAGAGTTGGACAGGATGGAAAGCCTGAACGTGATTCAGAAGATCGATGAGCCAAATGAGTGGGTGAGTTCCCTCGTCGTAGTGGACAAAAAGAATGGAAAGCTCAGAATTTGCCTGGATCCAAGAGATCTAAACAGAGCAATAAAGAGAGAGCACTTCAAGCTTCCTACACGTGAGGAAATCATGGCACAGTTTGCAAATGCAAAATATTTCAGCAAGTTAGATGCATCATCAGGATTTTGGCAGATGAAGCTGGACGAAGCAAGTTCAAGACTGTGCACATTCAACAGTCCATTTGGCAGAAACAGATTCCTAAGGTTACCATTTGGCATTGCCTCAGCTCCTGAAGTGTATCACAAGACTATCCATATGATCTATGAGCACCTGGAGGGAGTTGATACATCAATGGATGACATCATAGTATGGGGAACCATGAGAACTGAGCAGGTCAAGAGACTGATACTGTTGAACAACCTGATCACACAGCTGAGAACCAATCATCTGAGGCAACAACTCAGATTCAAGGACAATCAATCAGAAAATCCTCAAGACACGTGAAGCCTCCTGAGAGACTCATTGAGCAAATTTAAGGACTATTGTTATAGAAGGAAGTAATGTTATCTTATTCTTTCTTCAAGTTCTAGTGTATTGACATATTTCATGTGAACACACAAAGCAAGGTTAAAAAACCTTGATCATGATAATGATAATGTAAGTTCATTAAGTGTTACAGTTAAAATGCAGATTAATACAAAGAAAACATGTTGTTAGTTAAAAGTAAAATACTCTTGTTTTAAGAAAAGGAGATGTAATGATATCATTACATGGTCAGCATGGCATCTCACGATGTTCTCCCCAACGTCCACTGTGTACATTAGCGGGCCCTGCCGTGTGCATATTGTTCCTGGCTGCCATTTTTCTGTTCGGTAGCCGCGGGCCAAGACTGGTTGCCCTACATTGAAGCTCCTTGTTGGCTTCTCATGGATGTGCTGGAATTGCTTACTCTCAACATCTCTTCGTACGTTTGGTCTGAGCAAATCCAGGTGAGATCTTAACCTTCGGTTAAAGGACATCATGGCCGGGGCCTGGTTGGTGACTGCATGTGTCGCATTCCGGTAGGCGAACAGGAAATTGTCCACCTTATGCTGCAGCGGAATGTTGTCATTGTACATAGCCTTTATTGCCTTCTTAAAGGTTTGTACGAACCTCTCAGCCAATCCATTTGTGGCTGGATGATACGGGGTGGATGTGTAATGCCTTACCCCATTCTTCTTCATAAACCTCCAGAACTCTTCGGACACAAACTGTGGTCCGATATCGGAGCAAATCTGTTCTGGCAAGCCGTTCCTGGCAAAAATGGTCCGTAGGACTGCAATAGTTTTCTCCATGGTGGTGGAGGACATTTTGATGACCTCAGGCCATTTCGAGTGCGCATCCACGGCTATTAAAAACATTGAGTCCATGAATGGACCAGCAAAATCAATATGCACCCGTTGCCATGGAGATGAGGGCCACTCCCATGGGTGTAGAGGGGCATGTGGTGGTGCATTTTGGACTTTCTGGCATCCTGAGCAGCTCTTGGTCAGGTCCTCGATTTGTTTATCGATTCCCGGCCACCACACATAAGCCCTGGCAAGGCTTTTCATTTTTACCCCTCCCAGATGACCCTCATGAAGCTCATTGAGCACTCTATCCCTTAACGTGGGTGGAATTACCACTCGGGATCCACACATCAAGGTCCCCCGGCACACTGACAGCTGTTCTCTTCTTGTCGAGAATGCTGGCAACAGTGAGTCGCCATGTGCTGGCCATCCCTTGAACGTCAAATCATATACCCAAGACAGTGTCGGGTCATTTCGGCGCCAGGGTTATGTGTGGTGGCCGGGAATCGATAAACAAATCGAGGACCTGACCAAGAGCTGCTCAGGATGCCAGAAAGTCCAAAATGCACCACCACATGCCCCTCTACACCCATGGGAGTGGCCCTCATCTCCATGGCAATGGGTGCATATTAATTTTGCTGGTCCATTCATGGACTCAATGATTTTAATAGCCGTGGATGCGCACTTCAAATGGCCTGAGGTCATCAAAATGTCCTCCACCACCACGGAGAAAACTATTGCAGTCCTATGGACCATTTTTGCCAGGAACGGCTTGCCAGAACAGATTTGCTCCGATAACGGACCACAGTTTGTGTCCGAAGAGTTCCGGAGGTTTATGACTGTTAGGGCTGATCCTGTGTCCAATTCCATTTTTACCTGGACTCCTGCTATCTTGAGAGTGACCCAACTGGTTTGGTGATCCTCCGTTTTGATCACATTATGTAGGTTCAGACAACTCAGCTCCCTGCTTTCGGAGTTGGTATCACTCTTTTGTTCGTCTGAACTATTCTCCGTCACCTTATGTACCTTCTTGTACTTTTCTTTTGGAGATTTCTTATTGCTGGTTTTCTTTCCCGACCTGCAGACTCGTGCTATGTGTCCTACTTTTCCACACTGTCTGCACACTTTGTCTTTGAACCAACGATCCTTGTGGTCGTGTGTTGTTCTGCCGCAGTGATAGCACTTCTCTGTTCTGTATGACATTTCGTTTGTGCCATATTCTTGCGGTCTCTGTTGTATCTCTGCAGCGTCACATGCTGCTGCTTCATATGATACCGCAATGCTGAAAGCCTTGTCCAGCGTAAGGTCCTTTTCAGATAAAAACCTTTTCTGGGTTCCTTCACTTTGAAGCCCACACACAAACTTGTCCCTTAAGGTATCTGCCAGTCCCGTTCCAAACTGGCAGTGTTTCGATATTTTGCGCAGTTCTGTTAAATATTCAGCATTGCTTTCATCCTTATGCTGGTTCCATTTGTGAAACTTGAATCTTTCTGCTATCAGCAGCGGTGTGGGGTTTAAATGTTCCTGTAGTATCGTCACTATGTCTCCAAAACTCTTTTGCACTGGCTTCGCTGGGGTTACTAGATTTCGTAATAAACCATACGTCTTTGCACCCATTAAATTTAACAATACCGGCGCTTTCTTGTCATCTGACACCTCATTTGCCTTGCAGTATACCTCTATTCATTCGACATATGTAGTCCAATCTTCGACTTCATTGTCAAATGCGGTGATACTGCCACTCTTCGGCATTTTGGGTGTGGTATAAAATGGCTTCTCCCGCGCTTTCCTTCCTCCACCGCTGCTGCCAACGCCGCTCTCGGCGGTCTTCGTGGCAATGGCGGCGCCCTGTAGGTTTCGCGCGCTTCTCCTGCGCTGCTGCCAACGCCGCTCTCGGCGGTCCTCGTGGCAATGGCGGCGCCTCGCAGGTTTCTGCGCGTCTCTCTCCCTCTCCTCGACGCTGCTTGGCCCCTGAACACCGGCTGCGCCCTGTGCGCTCTGCCCTCTCTCTCTCTCTCTCCCGTCGACGCTGCTCGGCCCTTTGCTGTGCCGCTCGGTCGGGCTGTAGCCCGCCACTGTCCGGGAAGGTTCTGCGCACTACCTGTTGCCAGCCCGTTTTGCTGGACCACCGCGACTGGAAAGCCAAGCCTGGCTCTCAACAGCCTCCCCCGCAATTCTCGAGTCTCTGCTGGATGACTGGGCGGTTGCCCATGGTCGACGCCCGAGTCTCTGGCCTTGACCTCAAATCCACTGATCTCCAGGAATGAATCCCTGGGAGGTGATGCAGAGTTGCAGGTAGGATCGAATTTGCCTCGTCGCCAATGTTGTGTCCGTCAGTAGTAAGACACAAGACTGCAGGAGAACGGTACATCAGGTGTTTACTCAACGTGGCTCACTCTGGAACTGAAATGTACAGATTACTACTCAGTGCTATATACAGGTGTGGTCCCTGCCGGTACTACAGTATACATGAGCTGTAAAAAGTAGTTCCCCCCTTAAAGGTATATACATTACAATTGTCACCCATTCCCCTCTGCCTGCATACTCTTAAGCTGCGGGGTGGCCACCTCTAGAAACGTGCTGTCCACAAAGTTCTCATCCTCACGGATGCACCGCAGTGACTCCAGCTGCCGCTCAAGCTCCAAAACACGGATCTCGAGCAGCAGTAGCTGGTGACATTTCCTGCACATGTGTTCGTCCAGGCTACGCGAAGCGTCCAGGACTTCCCACATGGCATGGCACAGAATGTGCACTCCACGGGACTGAGCTGCCCTGCCATGCCTCTATTTAATAGACTAAGAATTAAATGTGGGGAAATGTGAAGTTATTCACTTCGGTAGGAAGAATAGAAAAGCAGATTATTTTTTAAATGGTGAGAAACAAAATGTTGGTGTTCAGAGAGATTTAGGTGTCCAAGTACAAGAAACACAGAGAGTTAGTGTGCAGGTACAGCAAGCAATTAGAAAGGCAAATGGCATGTTGGCCTTTATTGCAAGAGGGTTTGAGCACAAGAGTAAGGAAGTCTTGCTACAATTGTACAAGGTCTTGATGAGACCACACCTAGAGTACTGTGCACAGTTTTGGTCTCCTTATCTAAGGAAGGATATACTTGCCTTAGAGGCAGTGCAACGAAGGTTCACTAGGTTGATTCCTGGGATGAGAGGGTTGTCCTATGAGGAGAGATTGAGTAGATTGGGCCTATACTCTCTGGAGTTTCGAAGAATGAGAGGTGATCTCATTGAAACATAAGATTCTGAGGGGGATTGACAGGATAGATGCTGAGAGATTATTTCCCTGGCTGGAGAGTCTCGAACTAGGGGTCATAGTCTCAGGATAAGCAGTTGGCTTTTTAAGTCTGAGATGAGGAGGAATTTCTTCACTCAGAGAGTTGTGAATCTTTGGAATTCTCTGCCCCAAAGAGTTGTGGATGCTCAGTTGGTGAGCATATTCAGGGCTGAGATAGATAGATTTTGGGATTTTAGGGGAATCAAGGGACATGGGGATCAGGCAGGAAAGTGGAGTTGAGGTCGAAAATCAGCCATGAACCTATTGAATGTCAGCACAGGCTCGAGGGGCCATATGGCCTACTCCTGCTCCTAATTCTTATGTTCTTATAACATGGGAATTAAGCAGTAAACAGGCTTAAAAATCTTGATTGGCTGGCCGAAATGTGGCCACAGCACACAGAAACAGTGGTACAAACAGCCACAATAAGATGAAACCCATTCAAAACAAGCATTGTGGACAACGGCATGAGTAATGGATATGAGATTTTTTTTTTTAGAATCTTGTAAGATTGTCAGCAAAGAAATTAGTTGTTCACTTGAGTTTCAGCAGCTAACAAGGAAAAGCACCAAAAGTTCCTCTGGTAGATATAACCCATCAATTTATATACTCAGGTCCTAAGTTATGGGTAGTTTTCTCAAAAACAATAAACAATGTAACTAATTTGTGACACATCTTCATTCACTGGCAAAGACCAGCTAGTGTACTGTATGGTTGATTCTGTTATTGTTTTTAATATCATTAATGTCAAGTGAGAAGTCTATATTTTTTTTTAAAAAGCAATCAAGATTCATCAGAAAATAACCAGGTTTCCTTTGTAGTCGAATGGTTCTTAGGATAATAATTATGGTACATGGATTTTTAAAGGTTTCAGTAAGGTAAACTAATGCATCTTTATGACTCCTAGAGGACCAATTTGTGGACTTTATTTTGATTATTGAAGTAAAATATGCAAATGCTCAGCATATTGCCATCCAGCCTGTATGTTATATTAATTAGACTTTACAGTTAGGTGACTGTAAGCATAACAACAGTATATTTGAGCCATTCTACACATACCAATTACTGAAGTTACACAACCTCATCCTTGAATTTAAGTTATTTCTCTTTTTTGAGTGTGTGGGGGAGCAAGCGTATGTCAGCAACTTGAAGGCTAGCCCAAATGAATCAAGTATGTTTAAGTCTCTAAGCTTCCTAAAAATGCAGAAGAGCCAGACTTTGCGAATAGAGTAAGCACTGACTGACATAATGAGACAAAAAGATGCACAGCGTATCATTCATTCTTCTGGTAATTTGAGCCAGAGACTTGAGAGATCATTGATGAAACTGAAAAGGTACATTAGGAGCAGCACTTTCATTTCTTAATGAGTGGTTTGTTTTTTACTGTGAAAGAACCACATCAAATGTTAAGAAATACCACTTTTGCCGATTTATTTATACAATGAAACATTCGCAGATGACGTGTGCTGATTATCAATTATAGAAAGACGAAAGAAAGAAAGACTTGCATTTATATAGCGCCTTTCATGACCACCGGACATCCCAAAGTGCTTTACAGCTAATGAAGCACTTTTTGAAGTGTAGTCACTGTTGTAATGTAGGAAACGCGGCAGCTAATTTGCACATAGCAAGCTCCCACAATTAACCATTGTCAGGGATGAATTGTAATTCATTGACAAGTGACTTTGTTTTTTGTTTTATACATAAGGCCCGATTGTTAAACTTCTTTCTCCCCTCCCCAATGCCCCCCTCCAGACACTTGTGTTTCATGCAAAAAGTTGGAACGTGCTCTTTACAGCACAGTCAGTGCTACTGCTGAATCAACCGTGGCTCAGTGGGTAGCACTCTCACCTCTGAGTCAGAAGGTTGTGGGTTCATAGTCCCACTCCAGAGGTTGGAGCATATAATCCAGGCTGTCACTCCAGTGCACTACTGAGAGAGTGCTGCACTGTCAGCGGTGCTGTATTTTGGATGAGACGTTGAACCGTTAAGTATCTGCCCTCTCAGCTGGACGTAAAAAATCCCATGGCACTATTTCTAAGAAGAGCTGGGGAATTATCCCTGGTGTCCTGGCCAATATTGTAGGGGATGGCGTGTGCGCCCAGTCAGCTTCACCTCTGACTGTCCTCTGAGCGGTTTGAATCGCTCCCACACCCCTGGGTTCTAGACACCGGACTTAGGTACAGGCGGCGATACAGAAAATCGAGTAGACAAGTGGTTTGGTGCAAGAAAACCAAGATTTTATTAAAAACAGAATGCAACAATCTTATGAAAATTACTGGTATGAAAATACAGGCATAAAACAATTATACTTATATGGGAATGGGGAACACATGGTACATCGAGGGAAAACAACTACATTAACAATCCCCTTATCCTTATCCCACCACCTATACCTAACTAGATTAAGCTATGAGGGGCCAGGAATTCATGCTCACCAATCCAAAACCTGTTGCTTTAATTGGGCTGATTTTGAAGCCCGCTCTTGCTGTTCTTTAGGGTATCCCGTCACCACGTGGTCTCAGGGCGCGGCGCTGAAGTTGTTGATGTGAAGCACCATCCTTTTCCTCAGCTACTGTCGTCGTCTCGTCGCGATGGGTTTTCTTTTTCTTCTCCCTCGGGCGGTCGTCGGCGGTAATGTTACGGTCGGGGATCGATTGGCGGTCTTTATCGTCCAGATGATTTTGCTAGCCATGCTTCGAACGCCAGTTTATTCTTTAACCAGGCTACTATTGTCCATGTGACAAATGCTAGCTTATAACTAGGCTGTATGTCTCGATTCTTCTACCCATCCTTCGAATGCCAGCATATTCTTAAATTGGGGTTACACTATACGTTAATCTTATTCACCAAACACCAGCTTATAACTGGGCGTTGGTCCCCAAATGCGTCTTTCCGCTGCCCTCCTCTGCCTTTACTGGTTTACCTTCTTCTTCGTCTCGTCTCGTCTCGTCTGCCCGTTTGTGGCCTGTGTGTCCTGTGTGGTTTTGAACTCGGGTCTCGTTCTCCTCCCACGTTTGGCCCCGGTGTAATGGGTGTCCTTGGTTGTTGAGCGGCGTGGGGAGTGAGAAGAGAGCCCGCCACGAGGCCAGGGCGCGAGTACGAGAGGCAGCAGGCCAAGGCCACAGGCAAGAGGTCAGAGTCAAGAGAGTCAAGAGCGATTGCCACTGATGGGCCTACAATTATACCCGTTCTTCAACTCCTTATCTGCGCGCCAAATCAGGTCAGTCCATTGTTTAACTTTTGGCGGGCTTGTTTAAATGATTACAGCCATTTATTTTAATGACTTGTGGAGTGGTTGTCTCCGGGTCTAATGGCCCCGATGTCCTGGTTGTTTGTCATGGATAAGATTTGATTGTCCCCATCCTGACTTTATGGCTACTGTGAGCTGTTACCGATTAAATATGCAGAAACCTAATGGCCTCGATTCTAGGCCCATTCTAGCTTGATCTATTTCAAGTCGAATGAATGCATATTCTGTGTTTACTTTGTCTGGCTGGCTCCAGAGAGTCCTTTTCACAGATTCCTGCATTTTAAGTTTCATCTCCGGGCCTGCCTGTCTGCAGAGCCTTGCTTTAAAAATCCTGTTGGTTTTGGTCACGAGGTTACAGAAGCCATTTTGGGTACCCTGGTTTTAATAACTTGTCCAAAACAGGGTCCCTTGATCCATAATTTGGGGAGTGCGGGAATTTTGAGAACCCTGCACTTACAATATTTATCCCTCAACCAACATCGCTAAAACAGATTATCTGGTCATTATCACATTTCTGTTTGTGGGAGCTTGCTGTGTGCAAATTGGTTTCTGCATTTCCTATGTTACAACAGTTTCAAAAAGTACTTCACTAGCTGGAAAGCACTTTGGGATGTCCTGAAACCATGAAAGATGCTATATATATTCAAGTCTTTCTTTTCTTTTCTCTTGTGACTTAAATTGAAGTCACACATGGTTGGAGCCTGTGCAATCTACTAACCTAGCAATGATACAAACTCACAGGAAGCTGCTGTTTACATGCTTGAAACAGTTGGCAGTGGAAGGCGCCGCAATTAATTGACGTTGCAGGAAGCTCATCGTGCCACTATCTGAAAAATTGCCATGTGGGACACCCCAGCAGAGCCACTAACTTGTGAGAGTAAGGAGGGATTATAGTGATTATAGTGTTTGCAAAATGGAGAGAAAACGTGGCAACAAACACAATAGGCTCAGGAAAAGCTGGTTTTGATGGGAAGGAGGTAGAATTCTTGTTTTTTGGGAAAGTTAAATATAAAAAATCAAAGACAAAAATTACACCCTAAAACAAAAGAGATGTATCGGCGTGGGAAGAGGTAGCCACAATCTTGAATTCTATTTCACAAGTTGTAGAAGAACATTACTGAAAGGGAAATGCTTTCAACTACTGTTAAACTAAACTCAGGAAAGTCTCAGGTTCAGTCCCTAGTTTGTGCAGAGTTAGCTGGTTTGGGGACAGCAGTGGGCGGGTGGGGGTGGGGGGGTGCGGAAATGATGCTGTAGTTGGACTGTGTCGCGAGGCTAGAGAGGGGCAAAAAATCTACCAGGATTCCTGCACAGCTATGGTCCGGTGATCCATGCTGAAAAGTGCTTGTGTGGATGTCTGGTGGGGATTGGGTCATTTTCAGCCGTGATATCCCACATAGTTGAGTCGCCTGCCGACTCTCACACAGGAAGAATGTTCATTTGGCTGAGGTATTAGATATCTGCCAATGGCCATGTAATATGCCTTCAAGAGAGGAGTGAAGAAAAGAGAAAAAGTAATGTAGGATGCTTTTTAGTGTAAAGGTAAGACAACTGTTCATTTTTTTGAATTGGTATCATGGAGTCATTTCTATATTGAATGAAATAACTTCAAAATAAGTGCCATGTATTCTGGATTGCATTTAGAATCTCTTCCTATTCTGCGCTTCCATCTCAAAACCATAAGATTGGATCACCTTTTCACAGCAGATGAGTGAAGCAGTGTGTTTTGCACACACCTTGGGCTGGATTTTCATTGAGGAGGCATGTAGGTGGCGGGACTCCCACTTTTGGGGTTGTAGTCCCGCCTCCATCAAGTTGTGGCCAACCCACGCGATTTTCACTTGATTGACCTTGTTGAGCCCGCTCAGTGGGCTCAGCAGGCCAATTAAGGGCCACCCGGCAACATGTGATGTCACAGATTGACAATCTATACTCCAGGTTAATTCCTTCCTCTCAGGCTGATTTAGAGATCTCTCCAGAACAGAAAGCTGAATGCTGCAACTTTTGACAGCTCGCGGCCATTCTGCTTTCTGTGCCGGTGAGATGAGGGACTCCCGAGACCTGAAGGAAGGAAGGCTGTAAAGGTAAGTAAATGTAGGTAAAACTTCTTTAAATATTTTACACACACCAAACACACTTACCTCTTCACTCATACACCCATCACTCACCTGAACACCGGACCTCTCGAACCCTAAAGCCCTTCAGCCCGACGGTCTGCCTCGCTAACTTGCCGTGGTTTGGAGCCGTCGGGAATCCCACACTTCAGCAATAAAAATAGGGATTAGGCTAAAAACTGCCTGTTAACTACCTGTTAACAGGCAGTTAATTGGCACTAATGCCCTTCCCGCCTCGGGGAGGTGGGTCCCACCACAGGTCGGGTATCCACCTCCTTTGAAACTGGCATGGAGGCGGGTTGGGGGCGGGATGGGTTCGTGACCCCTGATTTTGAGATTTTAACCCCCCCCGACATGCCTCCAACCCCGCCTCCACGGCCTAATGAAAATCCTGCCCCTTGAATCTGGTTCAATTGGGTCTGAATTGCACTCTCAATTTGCCCATAAAATTGGAATGTAAAATTGCTCAAGATGAAAAAGGATGATGACAATGACCATAATTAACCATTTTCTTTGCACACACTTGGAATCTGGTTCAAATTGGGTCTGATTTGCATTGTCAATTTGCCCGTGAGATTCAAATATAAAGATTCTCAAGGTGAGGGGAATTACTGACAACACCCAGAATTAATCCATTCATGAGGTGCAGAAACTGACTTTTGTATATTAAATGTACCCAGGTGTAGATGAGGCAACTGGTGTGAACTTGCAGCGACATAATCGGTTTACATTTGCAAACATATGAATGCCCATTCCTCACAAAAATAAATAGAGCTGTTAATAGATTAAAAAAATCATTAAAATCGAAGTCATGCGGTCACTTCTCAATACTTCCATCTTAACTTAATTCAATTACCCATCAAAGTTAAACAAAATTCAGTGGAAAACAAACCTCCCACCTAGACATACTGGGGTAGATTTTCATCTTCAACGCTTGGGTGATAATCTGGCGAGCAGATTGCTCATCCTTTCAGCAAAGATTTGTCTTCATTTGGGACTAGTTAATGGGCTTCATTTAAAGTAAGCCCACCTGTCTCATTTTCTATTTTATATAACACTCCATTCACCTATGGAGTATGATTTATCGAATCTTGCCCTCTCTTCAATTTGACCATCTGCCGTCTGCCAAGTGGCGCTCTCACCCTTGCTTAGTGCTACCTAAATTAACGCAAAGATCTGTATACCAATATTATGTCGTTATCAGTGCTGTATAACATACGTTAGTGTGATATTAAATGATGAGAATCAGAAAGATTTGTAGGTGTTTGGTTTGTAGCTGGAAAAGTGGCAAATTTAGCTTCATGCGTATAAATATGAAGTTATGACACCCGGCAAAAGAAGATGTAACCTTGACTGTGTGGGCACATTCCTGACGTATCAGAGTGGCAGAGAGGTCTTGATATATTGCTGGACATGTCACTAACACAATCAGCCTTATCTTTCCAGGTAGTAAACAAAATAAACAAAAAGTTGGGATGCTTAGCAAAAGATGAATCAAAAGAAGTGATGTTAGAATTGGACAAGACTTTGGTGAGGTCACAGGGTAGAAATTTCCATCGGCAAAGTTGATGCACAATTACTTAACAGACTCATATTACGTTCCTGTGTGCACCAGTTTTTCACAGGCATTACCCATGTAAAATAAAAGGGATAACGTGAGCAAAATTAGCATACATTGGGGGAAAAATTTGGGTAGCGCTACCATCGCCAGGGCGCTAATTTTAGCGCCCCTCCCCCGTAAATTCAATAGTAGCGCTCCACCTCCTGCTTGGGGCGCTACTACTCAACGTCACAGCGCTACGTGCAGCAGCTCCACACGTGGTGGCACGTAGCGCCACATCATTGCAGGCCTCCTCTCCTGATTACAGGGAAGGGGCCTAGCGCTGCGCAAACCGGGGCCCTGCCGGACCACCGGGGAGCAGGGTGTCGTGGAAACAGCCTGGCACTCAAGGGGGCGCTAACAAGAGGCACAAAGCAACCCAATTTCTCCCCCATGGACTGTAGCACATGTTAAAAAAATTGCTAAGAATGTAGTACATGTTAAGAGCTTGTCATGAATGTAGGACATGTCACGTGTTCTACCTTCACATCTGAAGTATCATGTCCAGTTTGGTTATCCCGACTTCAAAAGGCACATCATGTTATTGAAGAGGGTTCAGCAGAGGGTTACAAGATTACTACAGAAACTTGGAGGGCTGAGGTATGATTGTTCAATTGTATATTATGGGGCTTTTCTCTCTTGAGGATAAGACTCTATAGAAGTTTTAAAAGTCATATGAAGAGGTGCAATAAGTTAAAATCTGAGCTGTTTTTCTGTTTTATACAGAATTGGGGACATAATTCAAAATAAGGAAAACTAAAGCAGACAGAAAATTCAGACAAATTTTCTTTAGGAAAAGGGTGATTAAGATATGGAACAGACTGCCAGGAAACGTTGAGGGTTTTGAGGAAATAGGTAAGTTCCTGGCATCTAAAGGGGTTTGCAGTTATTACATTTTATAAATGATATAGATATATGTGGCATGAAAGACAAGAGATAGTTGAATGGACAGGCTCGATGGAATACATTATGGGCTCGAATTTCCCAGGCCCGAGGAGGCGGGATTGGAAGCGTGCGAGTTGTTAAAATCGCCAAAACTGGTGGGCGGGCCCGTACCCACCTCCATCCCGCCTCCGAGCAATTTTCCCAAGTGCGTGTTGTCTGACCCGCTTTCCATCCTACACGCCTCCAAGAGGTGGGATAGGCCCTTAAGGCCCTTAACAACCACTTAATTGCCTCTATAATCCCATTTTGAGAGGCCTTTCCGATTTTAACACATTTCCCCCATCCTACACGCCTCCTCTAGAACACGGCAGGTAATCCTGGCGGCCTCACTGGTGGATTGCTTACGAACAGCTGCAGCTCTGTAAGATTTGCAAAATTTCTACATTTCCCCGAAGGTTGTTATTAATAACAGGGACCCTGCGTGGACATTTTAAATCAAAAAGGGTACCCAAGATGGCGTCCGTGCCTCGTGGCAGAAAGCCTGTGAGATTTTAAAACTGGACTCTGCAACGCAGACAGCTTGTGGATCGAAACCAAAGCTGCAGTTTCTGTGAAGAGATTCTTTGTATTTTGAAACCAGACAGGACTTTGAATTATGTATTAGACCGAATTGGAGACAAATCTAAATTCAGTTAGGCCTATAGTTAAGGCCATCAAGCAGTTTACATATATAATCGGAAACAGATTAAGAGAGCCATCGAGGCTGGACAGGCCCATCAAGGAACATTCATGACAAAACAAGTCAATTATCGGGCCGGCAGATGCGATTACCGACCATCTAAAAACGGTCAGTATAGATTGCTACCATTGCTTAAACTAGCCCGCCAAGATTAAGACAAAGAACTAACCTGATTTGGCGCGCAGATAAGGATTTTCGAAAAGAGTATAATTGAAGACCCCGGGTAGCAATCGCGGGCTGCTTCTCTCTCCTCTGCTAGACTCTTCTGCCCCCTCGCCCTCGTGGCTATCGCCCTTTCCCTGTCCTACGCTTACCCCTGGCCTTTGCCCGTGTCTTTTTGCCACTCCATCTGGAAATCGCCCCGACACTGCATCGGGCGGTCATGGACAATTCAGGCCAGGCGAGGCGGGATGTGACGAGGGGAGGAGGGAAGACCAACTGAGGGTAGGTTTTGAATCATCGGGCCTTCAGCCTCAGCTAACCTGCGAATATCTGTACGCAAACTCAAACTGTCGGCCGAAGAAGAACCATCTCTGCAAGGTAAAGTACCCAAACAGAGACTTTAAACTTTAGGGTACTCGAACCTGGACAACGCCCTTGCAGCACCCGGACACCACGTGATGACAGCAGGCTCCAGAGAGCACCAAGAGCGAACCCCGAACCCCACTGCTGTTTTGAGTTCAGCAAACCCTTTTGATTGGTGAGCATAGATTCTGGCCCCTCATAGCTTAATCTAGTTAGGTATAGGGGGTGGGATAAGGATAAGGGGATTGTTAAGATGGTTGTTTTCCCTCGATGTGCTGTGTGTTCCCCATTCCCTGCATAAGTATAGTTATTTGTATTTGCCTGTAATTTTATATACTGGTAACTTCTCTTAAGACTGTATTAATTTTTCCTGTTCAATAAAATCTTGATTTGCTTACATCCAAACCACCTGTCTACTCGAGTTTTCTGTATCGCTGCCTGTACCTAAGTCCGGTGTCTAGAACCCATGGGCGTGGGAACGATTCGAACTGCTCACAAACAGTCAGGGGCTTAACTGACTTGGCGCACGCGCCACACCCGCCACCCCCTACAGAAATGGCGACCGCAGCAGGACACCGGCATCACGGTTGCGATACGGTAGACAATGGTTCGGATGAGCAAACCATTATGGAGGAAAGGATTTCTGATTATGTGTTTAGCAAGGTGAATACCACTAAGAAGTGGATCACCACTCTGTTAAAGGCTGGGCGTCCGGTAGATGCAGCAGCTGAGTAGACAGAGGGAAAGGAACACAAGAAGTCCTTAGAGAAGGCAGTTTGGCTAATGTGTTTTAAAAAGCAGGTCCAGCTTTTGGACGGGCTCATTGCAGCACAGGCAGTCGAGTTAACGGAGTCAGCTCTGGAGATCCAGGATAAGGCTCTCACAGGGGAGAAGTTATTAGTAGCTGTGCAGGCTTTGAACCAAGAAAGAGTGCATTTAGTGGGAGAACACAAGGCCTAGTTGGAATACCTACGGTGCCAAGTCACCGAGGCCAAGGGAAATGAGTTAAGGTTGCGGGAGAAAGACGCCCACTTGGCAAGGCATATTAGGGAACAGGAAGAGAAAGTGCAGGAGGTAAAAGCCACTTACAAGCTAGCGATTGAACAGGGGTTTGAGGAGGCAGACCACAGCCCCTGTAGAGAGAGGATAGAAAATCTGAGCCGGGCCCTCCGGAAGGCAAAAGGCATGGTATGCCTCATAAGCCCAAATGCAGGTCAGGCGGATTTTATGGGGAACGAGGGGAGGACAGTTCCAACGTCACTGGTAGTGCCTAGAGACGACCCGGTTGAGAGAGAGGAGACCTCACGACCACCACCCATAGCGCCAAGTTTCAGTGAGGTTTGGCAGCAAGGGGGGGGGGGTGGGACCAAGAGTGGAGCCAGAGGTGGAGGCGGAGGTAGAGCAACCACCGCCCGTGAAGTCGGAGCCGGGACCGATGTGCCCAGCACGGCATCGGAGGTTTGACCCACCCGCCAATGGCGAAGATGAGGGACCCCTCCAAAACCAGTTCGTATTACCCTTTAACACTGTTGTGTCTGCGTATAATAAGACACAGACTGCAGGAGAACGGTACAACAGGTGTTTACTCAACGTGGCTCACACGGGAACTGATCTGTACAGATTACTACTCAGTGCTATATACAGGTGTGGTCACTGTCGGTACTGCAGTATACATGAGCTGTAAAAGATAGTTCCCCCCTTAAAGGTATATACATTACAATTCCTCCCCTTTTAGATTAACAGTACCATAACACTCATTTAACAATTAAATATCAAACTAATTACAATTAACACTTTTAACATGCAACATTAGCTGAAAATAGTCTTATATATTCAGTCTTTGGGGAGGCTTCCTGGTCCTTTCTGGATAGCGCGTTTCCTGAGTGTCTTGCTCTTGGTGCGGAGGCGATTCTGGCCCCCTGTCGTCGGTTGGTTCATCAGCTTCCGATGCTACTGTTTCTGGGGTAGATGCGACCTGTACGTCGGGTTCATCACCAGGTACGTATGGGCGAGGCATGGGGTTGACTTGTTCCTGTGACTCTAGGATCTGGTCAGCATGGCGTCTCACGATGATCTCCCCAACGTCCACTGTGTACATTAGTGGGCCCTGCCGTGTGCATATCGTTCCTGGCTGCCATTTTTCTGTTCGGTAGTCGCGGGCCAAGACTGGTTGCCCTACATTGAAGCTCCTTGTTGGCTTCTCATGGATGTGCTGGAATTGCTTACTCTCAACATCTCTTCGTACGTTTGGTCTGAGCAAATCCAGGCGAGATCTTAACCTTCGGTTAAAGAACACCATGGCTGGGGCCTGGTTGGTGACTGCATGTGTCGCATTCCGGTAGGCGAACAGGAAATTGTCCACCTTGTGCTGCAGCGGAATGTTGTCATTGTACATAGCCTTTATTGCCTTCTTAAAGGTTTGTATGAACCTCTCAGCCAATCCATTTGTGGCTGGGTGATACGGGGCGGATGTGTAATGCCTTACCCCATTCCTTTTCAAGTACCTCCGGAACTCTTCGGACACAAACTGTGGTCCATTGTCGGAGCAAATCTGTTCTGGCAAGCCATTCCTGGCAAAAATGGTCCGTAGGACTGCAATAGCTTTCTCCGAAGTGGTGGAGGACATTTTGATGGCCTCAGGCCATTTCGAGTGCGCACCCACGACTATTAAAAAATTTGAGTCCATGAATGGCCCAGCAAAGTCAATATGCACCCGTTGCCATGGAGATGAGGGCCACTCCCATGGGTGTAGAGGGGCCTGTGGTGGTGCATTTTGGACTTTCTGGCATCCTGAGCAGCTCTTGGTCAGGTCCTCGATTTGTTTATCGATTCCCGGCCACCACACATAAGCCCTGGCTAGGCTTTTCATTTTTACCCCTCCCAGATGACCCTCATGAAGCTCATTGAGCACTCTATCCCTTAACTTGGGTGGAATTACCACTCGGGATCCACACATCAAGGTCCCCCGGCACACTGACAGCTGTTCTCTCCTTGTCGAGAAAGCTGGCAACAGTGAGTCGCCATGTGCTGGCCATCCCTTCACTGTCAAATCATATACCCGAGACAGTGTCGGGTCATTTCGGGTTTCCTTTTCGATACAAGCGTTAGTTACCGGTAGGTATTCAACTATAGTCGAATGGAATATTTCGACAGGATCCACTGCTGGTGCTTCCTCCGCAGTAGGCAGTGGCAGGCATGATAGCCCATCAGCATTTCCATGCTGTTTCGTGCCCTTATATTGAATCTCACAGTGGTGCGCCCCTAGAAAAAGTGACCATCTTTGTAGTCGTTGCGCAGTCATCACCGGAACGCCCTCCTTCGGATTAAAAATGGAGACAAGAGGCTGGTGATCAGTCAGCAAGGTGAATTTCTGCCCGTGCAGATAGTGATTGAACTTTTTCACTCCCCACACTAGGCTGAGGGCCTCCCTGTCAATCTGGGCGTAGTTACGCTCGGCTGAGGTTAGTGATCGTGACGCAAAGGCTATTGGCCTCTCTGAGCCATCCGAGAATTTGTGCGATAGCACCGCTCCAATGCCGTAGGGTGACGCATTACATGCCAACCGAATTGGTAATGCTGGGTTGTAATGGGCCAATACCTCTTTCAATGTGATTAGTGTTTTGCACTTCTGGAAAGCTCGTCCACATTCGTCACTCCACTTCCATGGCACCCCAGTTTGCAGTAGGGTGTGCAGTGGGTGTAGTATTGTAGACAAATTTGGCAAGAACTTATGGTAGTAGTTTACCAGCCCGAGGAACAAACTCAGTTGTGACACATTTTCCGGTGCTGGAGCCTTGACTACTGCCTCAATCTTCTCTGGGGACTTATGTAACCCCTCTTTATCGATAACGTGGCCACAATACGAAATCTGTTTTCTAAAAAAACTCGCATTTGGGGGGGTTAGCTCGGAGCCCATATTCCTGCAATCTAGTGAGCACCTGCTCCAGGTTGGCAAGGTGATCACTGTCATTTTCGCCCGTGACCAGGATGTCGTCCAAATAATACTGGGTCCCTGGGATCCCTTGCAGGACTTGTTCCATTGCCCTCTGCCAAATAGTCGGAGCTGATGCTACCCCGAATGCCAGCCGGTTGTATTGGTAGAGACCTTTATGGGTGTTGATTGTGAGGTATTTCTTTGATGCTTCTTCTACCTCCATTTGCAGATACGCCTGGGCCAGATCAATCTTAGTGAAGCGTTTCCCTCCAGATAGCGAGGCGAAAATATCTTCAATCCGCGGAAGTGGACATTGTACGGTGTGAAGGACCGGGTTCACTGTTACCTTAAAGTCCCCACAGATGCAAACTTTCCTTGGTTCCCCAGGCGTGCTTCTCAACGACTTTTTCATCACAGGGACGATGGGTGTAGCCCACTCGCTCCAGTCTACCTTGGACAGTACACCTGAACGTTCCAGACTCTCCAGCTCTGCTTCGACGGCTGGGTGGATCGCATAAGGTACCGGTCTGGCCTTAAAAAATTTTGGGCTTGCGTTTTCTTCAATTTTAATCGTCGCTGTCATGCCTTTTGGTGTTCCGAGTCCTTGATGGAACACTTCTTTCGCATCAGTTAGGATCTTTGACAGTCGCCCAGGTGTGACGTCGTCATCCTATTTGTCAGCCACAGTCAGTGCCTGTATGGAATGCCAATCCAGTTGTATTTTCCGGATCCATTCACGTCCCAGTAATGGTGGTCCTCCATCTTGCAATACATACAGGTCTAGTTTTGGTGTTTCCTTACCGTTATATATAACGGTCACCCTTATTTTTCCTTTGGGGTAGACTTTTTGCCCCGTGTACGTCTTCAAAATAATTTTTGTGTCTCTCAAGGGTATGTGTGAGAATAGCCACTCGTAGTCCCGTCGGTTTATGACTGTTAGGGCTGATCCTGTGTCCAATTCCATCTTTACCTGGACTCCTGCTATCTTGAGAGTGACCCAAATGGTTCAGTGATCCTCCGTTGTGATCACATTATGTAGTTTCAGACAACTCAGTTCCCTGCTTTCGGAGTTGTTATCACTCTTTTGTTCGTCTGAACTATTCTCCGTCATCTTATGTACCTTCTTGTACTTTTCTTTGGTAGGTTTCTTATTGCTGGTTTTCTTTCCCGACCTGCAGACTCGTGCTATGTGTCCTACTTTTCCACACTGTCTGCACACTTTGTCTTTGAACCAGCAATCATTCTGGTCGTGTGTTGTTCTGCCGCAGCGATAGCACTTCTCTGTTCTATATGACATTTCGTTTGTGCCATATTCTTGCGGTCTCTGTTGTATCTCTGCAGCGCCCCATGCTGCTGCTTCATATGATACTGCAATGCTGAAAGCCTTTTCCATCGTAAGGTCCTTTTCAGATAAAAGCCATTTCTGGGTTCCTTCATTTTGAAGCCCACACACAAACTTGTCCCTTAAGGTATCTGCCAATCCTGCTCCAAACTGGCAGTGTTTCGATAGTTTGCACAGTTCTGTTAAATAATCAGCATTGCTTTCATCCTTATGCTGGTTCCGTTTGTGCAACTTGAATCTTTCTGCTATCAGCAGCGGTGTGGGGTTTAAATGTTCCTGTAGTATCGTTACTATGTCTTCAAAGCTCTTTTCCATTGGCTTCGTTGGGGTTACTAGATTTCGTAATAAACCATACGTCTTTGCACCCATTAAATTTAACAATACCGACGCTTTCTTGTCATCTGACACCTCATTTGCCTTGCAGTATACCTCAATTCGTTCGACATATGTAGTCCAATCTTCGACTTAATTGTCAAATGCGGTGATACTGCCACTCTTCGGCATTTTGGGTGTGGTTTAAAATGGCGTCTCCCAATGGCTTAAAATGGCGTCTCCCGCACTTTCCTTCCTCCCTCGCTGCTGCCAATGCCGCTCCCGGCGGTTCTCGTGGCAATGGCAGCGCCCTGTAGGTTTCGCAAGCTTCTCCTGCGCTGCTGCCAACGCCGCTCTCGGCAGTCCTCGTGGCAATGGCAGCGCCTCGCGGGTTTCTGCGCATCTCTCTCTCCCTCTCTTCGATGCTGCTCAGCCCCTGAACACCGGCTGCACCCTGTGCGCTCTGCCCTCTCTCTCTCTCCCCCGTCGACGCTGCTCAGCCCTTTGCTGTGCCGCTCGGTCGGGCTCTAGCCCGCCGCTGTCCGGGAAGAGTCTGCGCACTACCTGTTGCCAGCCCGTTTCGCTGGACCACCTCGACTTGAAAGCCAAACCTGGCCCTCGACAGCCTCCCCCGCAATTCTCGAGTCTCTGCTGGATGACTGGGCGGTTGCCCGTGGTCGACGCCCGAGTCTCTGGCCTTGACCTCCAATCCACTGATCTCCAGGAACGAATCCCCGGGAGGTGATGCAGAGTTGCAGGTAGGTTCGAACTTGCCTTGTCGCCAATGTTGTGTCTGTGTATAATAAGACACAGACTGCAGGAGAACGGTACAACAGGTGTTTACTCAACGTGGCTCACACGCGAACTGATCTGTACAGATTACTACTCAGTGCTATATACAGGTGTGGTCACTGCCAGTACTGCAGTATACATGAGCTGTAAAAGATAGTTCCCCCCTTAAAGGTATATACATTACAAACACCCAACAGCTTAGGGCTATGGTGAGCCATATCCCGAAGCTCTCCGAGAAGGGAGACCCCTCGATCCACTTCAGGGAAGTAGAGCAGGCAGCCAGCGTCAACGACTGCGATGACGCTGAGAAGGGCAAGATGCTGCTATTCTCCCTGGAGAGTAGTCTCCTCCAATCCCTCTCTGACGAGTGTAAGAGGGGACAGAGCGGGTAAAGGAGCTTAGAGATGCGGTTCTGGAGTCCATGGGGATGGATGAGGGAAGTCCTTTCTCCCGTGTGGAGAAGACAATACAGCTCCCAGGGGAGACCCTGTAGGCTTTTGCGGAACGGTTATGGCCGGTGTACCGGAGGGCCTGCCTGGGGACGCGGGACCGGAGATTCCTGAGTGGTGATTCCCTGGCCCATTGGCTCCGTTGCCTGGTGGTGAACAGCTTGCCACAGGTCCGGGCCAAGGCAGAAGCCTGGTTCGACCCCAAAAATCCCCAGACCACCGAACTCACGGTGATTAGGCAGCTCACTCTGGCCTATAAAAACGGTAGGGGAGCCGAGGCACACCCACCCAAGGAAAAGGTGCATGAGGTAAAACCCGGACCGGGTAGGAAAGAGTGGCACCAGGAAGGGAGTAACCCCCCCCCAACCCAAAGGCGAATTGTTACGGGTGCGGGAAGGATGGTCACTGGCAGAAGGAGTGCAAAAACCCTTGGAAGGATAACAAGGGAAAGAATTCCACAGCCCCAGCCCAAAAGGCGGAGGCAGGGATCACTCCCGCAGCGGTCGAGTCATTTTTGGATGCAATGAGGTCCCTATTGACTGGCCAAGGGAGAGTAGCAGCTGCTACCGGTGCTCTGACCCCGTCAGCCCCGTCCAACCCACAGCCCTGACTAGAACTAGCGCAGCCTGTCGACCTGTGTCCCCTTGAAAACAATGAGGGGAACAGGCCCTGTGTTAGGATGAGGGTGGAGACAGTGCAGGGGAGATATTCGGTGGACACTGGAGCTTCCAGCACGGTGGTCCATTCGGAAGAGCCGGCCAATCCACCCAGGTCTAACAATGTCCCATTTAGCCTAATGGGATCTACAGGGAACGAGCAGGCTGGGGAATGGCCAAACCTTTGGCCATAGTTTTAGGAGCCCTCCCTACCACGTAGGAGGATAACCAAGGGACCCACGAAGTGGCCGAGCAGAGGGCTAGGGAAGGAGAGTCCCGGGACCCCTATCGGACAGGTCCAGTAGCCGCGGTCCGGGACAAGGGAGACACACAGTGGGTAGCTTTAGCCCCAGACCTAAAGCAGGTCCAGGCCCAAGATCCCATCTGTAAGGCCGTCCAGGTTATGAAAGAGAATGGGGGATCCCTAGAAGGCCCGCTCGGGGCAGCGGACGAGGCTTTAAAATAGGCTGCTGGTTATATCAACCAATGCAAGCTGTTTCAGCCTGAGAGGGGAAAACAGCCAGTTGGGGAAAGATCTGAGGATAAAGATCCTCAGCCTGCAGCAGGAGCGAGTTCACAGATTGCACAAGCAGGCGCTGTGGCTTGCTTGAAGGGAGGGGCCACCCCGCCCATCAATTGGGACACGCCCCCACTCTTCTGGGATCCAGACGAGGGGGAGGGACCTGAGGGCAAAAACCCCGCCCCTAACCCAGGTGTAGAGAGGGAGGGACCTGAGGTCGAAAACCCTGCCCTGGACCCAGCCATGGGACCTGGGGGCGGAGACTCTCAGCTCGCAGCAGCAGGCTGCGAAGAGTTACCTGCCCCTAGCCCAGGTTCAGGAGAGGTCAAGCCTGAGGGAGCAGCGGTTCAGGTTAAAGGCCCAGCGGCCCAGAAAGCCCCACCCACCAAAGTCCCTAGAAGGTCCCCACGGACGCCCCAGCTGAGAAAGCCATGGTCAGCAGCTCCCCAGTTCAGAGGGACAGCCTCCCGAGCCAGGGGGAAGTCCAAGGACAGAGGTCCTCAGCCAGCAGCCACAGGCTGCGAGGAACCAACAGTGCAGGATGGTGCGGTCACGCCGGGGGTAGCGGCGAGCCGCAGTCCAACCAGGGATTAGCCTGGCCACCCGGAGACGGGCGGCTGATGTGTGTAGTTTTAGTTTAAGTATGGTTATTGTTAAGTTCAATTATTTAGCTTAAGTTTTGGGTGTTTTTAGCTTAAGTCAAATAAGGTGATGGGTAGTTTTAAGTAAGTAATCTGCCGAGAGTGTGTACGTTTGGGTCGAGGTCGCGGGACCTGACCATGCTTCACCAAGCCAGAGAATCTCTTGGGGACCTGGCTGCATGTTTTTACATCTCTTTGCAGAAAGGCTTTCAGGATGGAGGGGATCGTGATCCTATTCACCCTGATTGGGATGAGCGTGGGAGGACGAGGCTGTTGTGTATGTAATAGGTATGTTACTTTAAACCTATGGCCAGGGCAGCACTACTTTGTAGGGTGTAGTGATACCATAGTACCACTCCTGGCCATAGGGGTATAAATAGTACTGTGGATACTGATCTCCCCTCAGTTCCTGCCTGTTGGTATTAAGTAAAGACCTACGTTGAATCTTCCAAGCTGTCTCTTCATTATTGGATTAAGTATAGACACATACTTTATACTGGCGACGAGTAAGGTTCGAACTCACCAGTACATGGTGCAACAAAGGAACGGCAGCAGTACGGAGAGAGAAGGAGAGAGGCTTCTTACCAGCCAGCCTGCAGAGTCCAGCGTCGACCGAAGGAGGCCGCCCAGCACTCCGGGTTCGGGAGGAGCGGCAGCAACGGAGCGAGAGAGAGAGGTTTCCAGCGGAGGCTGCAGCAGCTGAGAGAAGAGGCTGAACGGGCGTTCCAGCCACGGGGCAAAAGTCCACCCAGGGCCAGGTAAACTGAAATCCTTCCCGGGGAACGGGAGCTGCAAGGGCCAGAACGGGCAGGCGATCTGGGGAACAAACGGAGCCACGAGGACTAGCAAGCCACGAGAGGGGAAGGTCGTTGTTAATAGTGGCGGTGGCAATAACGGGAGCTGCAAGGGCCAAAAATAACAACGCTGGAGAGAGGTCATTAGCAGCAGCAGGAGAAAAGGCGGGAAAACGCCATCTAGTGGAGAAAGGGGAAAAGTTTTTTTTCTCTTCAGCAGTTTAAAATAAAAAATAAAAAAACGCCATCTAGTGGAGAAAGGCGGGAAAAGCTCTTCAGCAGTTTAAAATGTCTAAAGACGGTTGGTTGTCAGCATTTGTTGAGGACACAGAAGAGTGGGATGCCTATATTGAAAGGCGTGAACTTTATTGCATAGTAAACAAGGTGGAAGATGACAAAAAGGTAGCAACCTTATTAAATTGTATGGGGGCAAAAACATACGGTCTGCTGAGGAATCTTCTTACTCCAGACAAGCCAGCAGACAAAACGTACGCCCAAATTGTTGATACGTTAAAGGAACATTTAAACCCTAAGCCACCATTTATAGTGGAAAGGTACCGCTTCTACAGACGCGACCAAAGGAATGATGAGTCGCAGGCAGCCTATTTAGCTGAGCTCAGAAGGTTGTCCAAACATTGCCAGTTTGGAGCCTTTTTGGCGGACGCGATCAGAGACAGATTTGTCTGTGGCATGTTAAATGAGAGTACACGAAAACGGTTGCTAGCCAAGAAACAGCTCAGCCTAGATCAGGCGATTGAAATAGCATCGGTCCACGAAGCAGCAGCACAGGGTGCTGCTCAAATGCGACAAAACACAACCTGCTATGACACCCATGAGGTGACATTTCACAAAGGTAAATGCTACCGTTGTGGCAAAACCACCCACGACCAAAGTAATTGTTGGTTTTGTGATAAAATATGCCGGCAGTGTGGAAAAAAGGGGCATATAGCGAAAGTTTGTCGGTCGGGTACGAAACCCAATAGTGGGGGCAGTCCGAGCAGTACCAAGGCAAGGACAAAAATACATAAGATGTCTGACAGTAGCTCAGACGAGTCACAGGAAGGCACAAAAGCAGAGCCTAAAGGTCTGGGATGTCTCAAGTTATATGGTGTAGACAAAACGGAGGACCACAGCACAATGTGGGTTAAAATGAAGGTAGCAGGCGTCGAAGTTAATATGGAGCTGGACACGGGTTCGGCCCTATCAGTAATTAATGAACAAGATTATAACAGGCTGTTCAAACGCATTCCCTTAAAGGATACGGAAATTAAATTAAAAACATATACGGGACAAAAAGTTTACCCGAAGGGAAAAATGCAAGTAACAGTTAAATACAACGGCAGGAAAGTGCCAGGACTTTATTTATACGTCCTACCAAATGGTGGACCACCACTTTTGGGTAGGGAATGGATAAGAAAAATCCATTTCGACTGGAAGTCGATACACGAGTTAAAAGCAGAGACCACCAAGGATGATACAACCATTACAAGCAGGCTGTCGAAAATATTGGCAAAAACGCCAGAGGTGTTCCAACAAGGGCTGGGGACCTTAAAGGACATTAGAGCAAAAATAACTATTGCTCAAGACGCAAACCCCAAGTTTTGTAAGGCCAGACCGGTGCCTTACGCCATTCGGCCAGCTGTGGAATCAGAACTGGATGCCTTAGAGAGTGCAGGTGTCCTTACAAAGATTGAGTGGAGTGAGTGGGCCACGCCCATCGTCCCAGTTATAAAGAAATCTGCAAATAACACACCGGGGGAACCAAAGAAGGTTCGCATTTGCGGGGATTTTAAGATAACTATTAACCCAGTCCTGCACACGGTACAGTATCCGCTGCCGCGGATAGAGGACATATTCGCATCGTTAGCTGGGGGTAGACACTTTACGAAGATTGACCTTTGTCAAGCTTATTTACAGATGGAGGTGGAACAGGACTCGAAAAAGCTCCTAACGATTAACACACACAAGGGATTGTACCAGTACAATCGCCTGGTATTTGGTGTGGCGTCCGCCCCGGCAATATGGCAGAGGACCATGGAACAGGTCCTACAGGGCATTCCAGGAACGCAGTGCTACCTGGATGACATCCTGGTGACAGGACAAATGGATAACGACCACCTCGCTAACCTGGAGCGAGTACTTCTGCGGTTGCAACAATACGGACTCAGGGCGAACAAGCAGAAATGTGAGTTTTTCCAGGAACGTATCTCATACTGTGGTCACATTATAGATAAGGAAGGCCTGCATAAGTCCCCGGAAAAGATCGAGGCAGTAGTGAAGGCCCCGCCCCCTGAGAATGTATCTCAGTTACGATCATTCTTAGGCCTTATAAACTATTACCATAAGTTCCTCCCGAACTTATCGTCCATTTTACATCCACTAAATTCCTTGCTGCAAAAGGGAGTCTCCTGGAATTGGGACGAAGCGTGTGAGGCTGCTTTTAAAAAGGGTAAACAACTCATTACATCAAAGGAAGTGCTCGCACACTTTGACCCAAAAATGCCAATGAGTTTGGCATGTGACGCCTCCCCGTACGGTATAGGGGCAGTGTTGTCACACAAATTTCCCAACGGGACGGAGAGGCCAATAGCATTTGCCTCAAGGTCGTTAACTACAGCCGAAAGAAACTATGCGCAAATCGACAGGGAGGCCCTCAGTCTGGTGTGGGGTGTAAAAAAATTCCACCACTACCTGCATGGGCAACATTTCACACTACTGACGGATCATCAACCGTTGGTGTCGATATTTAATCCAACAAAAGGGGTGCCCCTGATGACGGCCCAAAGGCTACAGAGATGGTCACTGTTCTTAGGAGCACACCAGTACCTTATCGAATATAAGGGTACCAAACAGCATGGCAATGCGGATGGCCTGTCGCGGCTACCCTTGCCTGCCGAGATCGAAGAGATAGCACAGGACCCCGTGGAAATATATCATACGGCTGTTATGGAACACTTGCCCATCACCAGCCAATTTATCGAGCGGGAAACACGGAACGACCCGACATTGGCAAGGGTTTACGAGTTAACCGTGAAAGGCTGGCCGGCGCAGGGTGACGCATCATTGCCGGCATTTTCGGCAAGGAAGGACCAGTTGTCCGTCTGCCGGGGCACATTGATGTGCGGAGCCAGGGTGGTGGTCCCTCAAAAATTACAACATAAAGTGTTGCAGGACTTACACGAAGGTCATCTGGGGGGTGTCAAAATGAAAAGCCTCGCCAGAGCCTACATCTGGTGGCCCGGCATTGACAGGGACATTGAGGAAGTAGCAAAAGCATGCCAAGGGTGCCAGATGGTACAGAACGTACCACCACAAGCCCCACTACATCCGTGGGAGTGGCCCTCAACGCCGTGGCAAAGGATCCACGTGGACTTCGCTGGCCCCTTCCTGGATGCGATGTTCCTTATTGTAGTGGATGCCCATTCAAAATGGCCGGAGGTCATAAAGATGTCATCAACGACAGCCGAAAAGACGGCCGCAGTCTTAAGGACCATTTTTGCCCGAAACGGGGTGCCCGAGCAAGTCTGTTCGGACAATGGGCCACAATTTGTGGCAGAAGAATTTCAAGCATTCCTAAAAAGGAATGGAGTGCAACATTATACATCCGCACCATATCATCCGGTGACAAATGGGCTGGCAGAGCGCTTTGTACAGACTTTTAAAAAGGCCATCAAGGCGATGGGGGAGGAAAGGTTGCCACTACAACACAAGGGGGACAACTTCCTATTCGCATACCATAATGCTGCACATACGGTGACCAACCAGGCCCCCGCCGTCATGTTCTTTAATAGAAGGTTATGGTCTCACCTTGAATTGCTCAGATCAAACATTCGGAGAGATGTGGAAAACCGAGTATTTCGTAGGGCTCCTGACAGACACGGAGCTTCGAGGTGGGGCTGCAAGTGTTGGCCCGTGATTATCGGAATGAAAAGTGGCGGTCTGGTACGATAAAGGCCCGCCAGGGACCCTTGATGTACACAGTTGAGACAGGGGAAGGCATAATCAGACGACATGCTGATCAACTTGTGGAGTCCAGAAACCCAACTGATTCACTACCTCAAACGTCTCAGCACATTGTTACAGCGGAATCACGGCCCAGCTCGTCGTTACAGAGGTCTCAGGATTGCGAGGAGTTCAGCACTCCAGTGATCTCCACGGCACAGGATGTGCCATCAGACACCGACGAGTCCAGCGATGAAGGGGTGACGGAAGTACCGCCGCCTACACCGAGACCGACTAGAGAAAGACGTTATCCTAGTCGAGATAGGAGGCCTCCTCAGAGACTGAATCTATAACATGTTTCTGTTTATATATATATAAGTAGACAACTCTTGATGTAAATATGTTATGTATATTGTGTTACCAAATGTTGTTAGCCCTAGTTATGGGGCATCTATTGACTTAATTGCACGGGTACGTTTTAATTAAAAGGGGAGGAATGTTGTGTATGTAATAGGTATGTTACTTTAAACCTATGGCCAGGGCAGCACTACTTTGTAGGGCGTAGTGATACCGTAGTACCACTCCTGGCCATAGGGGTATAAATAGTACTGTGGGTACTGATCTCCCCTCAGTTCCCGCCTGTTGGTATTAAGTAAAGACCTACGTTGAATCTTCCAAGCTGTCTCTTCATTATTGGATTAAGTATAGACACATACTTTATTGAGGCGACGTCCAGGACTCCCACATCTACGGATGCATGGGAGACAAGGCGCCCACAGCGATTGATAGAAGCGGTGAACGAATGCGGAGGAGACCGCCATCTACATCCATGAGGGAAGGTGGCCAGGATGGCTGGGGTCCAATTCGTCTCAGTACTCCAGCCAAACCGGATTCACGTACGGGGAAGCCTCCCTCCTGTGCCCCAGGGTACGAGTCGTTACCACGAGGGTCAGCGTCACCGTTGGAAAGCGAATATGTTTGACGTGTAAAGGACACATTCCACTGGATAGGTGGTGGTGGCTCAGAAAGTTGAGCAAGGACATGAGGAACCCCGAAGTCGAGTGGGAACGGTTGGGAACAACACCCACCAGACGATTACAGGGACTCATGGAGGACTAAGCGTGTGTTGGGACAAGTGGTGGCAACCGGACCGAGGGATTTATATCTGTATGTGGGGATCAGAGAGGGTCTGCCCCGCAGGCATATCCATTATTTTCCACCGGCAGTGGCAAGATGCCGGGGATGGGATTAAGTGGGATACCAGCCTGAAGGCGTGCGCAGTCCCATTCTCCCCGAACCCGGTCAATGCCACTGAGCTGGTGACCCGTCCCCGAAAGCCCCTGCCCACGACTCAGGCAGCAAGGACACCCAGGGAGGGTTGCCCCACCACCACCAAGGGACCAGGGAATGGGTTGGTATTAGTACCTACCGATCAGGTGCTGCACCAGGGGGTACACTACGCGGTAGGCTCCGTGATTTTAAATCTCACCGAGGTACATTTACCGGAGTGGTGTCCCAAGGAAACAGAGCAGCTGTACCAGGCCCTATTAAAGGACATGTTCAAGAAGCTTTATGAGTTCAATTTTGCCCACGTGGACAAGACCAAACTATACACCACACACCGCGAGTTTTTGGGTAATGTAGGGAGACAAAGAAGGGGTGTATGGAATGATGTTTTTACCGCGTTTAATACTGGGTCCTCTGTCATCAACAGTTTAGATGACATAGAGCTGCAGACCCAGATGAACGGCTTAAAAACGCAGTTAAAGAAGATATTACTGGATGAGAACAAGGTAGTGGGCTCGGCGTTGCATGAGGACCAGGCTATGACGGTCCATTTAAAAGAGATCATAGCGGAGTTGAAAAAGCACGCAAGGACGGTAAATGCTCTCATAAGGGAGGACAGAAATGCTTCTGACCAGGCTGCGCAGAATGAGGTGTGCGTGTTATACGGGGCGTGGTTACTAGGCAAGGGCCACAGTAATCTGGAGGATTTAAAACAGGGTTTAGTCCCCTCCTGGATTAGCAACAAGCAACTCGCAGCCCTCCACCCTTTTGAGAATGCATTGAGCCCGTGCCAACTCCGGCTAGCCTCCGAAGCCTATCCAGTCCCCGTGGGATTGTGGGCGGTCCAACCACACAATCATGGGAGAAGTAGTTAGGATGCCGGTCATGGGTAGGACAGCCCGACCTGCACCGGTATACAGGGTTGAGAACATTGGAGTCATTCAAGGGGGTGCACACATTCGTTTCACAGCGGTCCCACCTTACGTCATTAAGTGGGAGCATGCTATGACAGGTACTGACCTCTCAGGGTGCCGGAGCCGGTGAGCACACATAATCCTGTGTCCCCAGCACTTGAATGCCTATTCAAAACCGCAGTGTGGGTTCAGAGCTGCTGGCGCGAAGCCTATAAATTGTACCATGGAGGCAATGGCACAAGGCCATGTTCCCCCGCAGGTAGCATATATAGGAGGTGGGACATATTGTGTCACCACCGGCGTGTCCCACTACCAGCATGGACAGCATAGCTTACATCCTAGGGTCTTGAGGGAAGTGGCGGTAGGGATTGTGGATGCATTGGTAATAATTTTCCAAAATTCCCTGGACTCGGCAAAGGTCCCGGCAGACTGGAAAACTGCTAATGTAACACCCTTATTTAAAAAGGGCAGTAGACAGAAGGCTGGAAACTATAGACCGGTTAGCCTAACATCTGTGGTAGGTAAAATTTTGGAGTCCATTATTAAGGAGACAGTAACAGGACATTTGGATAATCATAATTTAATAGGACAAAGTCAGCATGGTTTTATGAAGGGGAAGTCATGTTTGACAAATTTGCTGGAGTTCTTTGAGGAAGTAACGTATAGGGTGGATAAAGGGGAACCAGTGGACGTAGTGTATTTAGACTTCCAAAAGGCATTTGACAAGGTGCCACACAAAAGATTATTGCTTAAGATAAAAAATCATGGGATTGGGGGTAATATTCTGGCATGGATAGAGGATTGGCTATCTAACAGAAGGCAGAGAGTTGGGATAAATGGTTCATTCTCAGACTGGCAATCAGTAACTAGTGGTGTTCCGCAGGGGTCAGTGCTGGGTCCCCAACTCTTTACAATCTATATTAACGATTTGGAGGAGGGGACCGAGTGTAACATATCAAAGTTTGCAGATGATACTAAGATGGGAGGGAAAGTAGTGAGTGAGGAGGACATAAAAAACCTGCAAGGGGACATCGACAGGCTAAGTAAGTGGGCAGAGATTTGGCAGATGGAATACAATACTGGAAAGTGTGAGGTTATGCACTTTGGCAGGAAAAATCGTAGAGCAAGTTATTATCTTAATGGCAAGAAACTGGAAAGTACTGAAGTACAAAGGGATCTGGGGGTCCTGGTGCACGGAACTCAAAAGGTTAGTATGCAAGTGCAGCAAGTGGTTAAGAAGGCCAATGGAATGTTGGCTTTCATTGCTAGGGGGATAGAATATAAAAATAGGGAGGTATTGCTTCAGTTGTACAAGGTATTGGTGAGACCTCACCTGGAATACTGCGTACAGTTTTGGTGTCCATACTTAAGAAAGGACATACTTGCTCTCGAGTCAGTACAAAGAAGGTTCACTCGGTTAATCCCGGGGATGAGGGGATGGACATATGAGGAGAGGTTGAGTAGATTGGGACTCTACTCATTGGAGTTCAGAAGAATGAGAGGCGATCTTATTGAAACATATAAGATTGTGAAGGGGTTGGATCGGGTGGATGCGGGGAAGATGTTCCCGATGATGGGTGAAACTAGAACTAGGGGGCATAGTCTTAGAATAAGGGGCTGCTCTTTCAAAACTGAGATGAGGAGGAACTACTTCACTCAGAGGGTGGTAGGTCCATGGAATATGCTGCTCCAAAAAGCTGTAGAAGCTACATCATTACATAAATTTAAAACAGAAATAGACAGTTTCTTAGAAGTAAAGGGAATTAAGGGTTACGGGGAGCGGGCCGGAATTTGGACATGAGTCTAGGTTCGGATCGGTCATGGCCCTGTGGGTAGCGGAGCGGGCCCAGGGGCCGTGTAGCCTGATCCTGCTCCTATTTCATGTGTCTAATTCTGTTAGATTCAGGAGATGGTTCTGTGATAGTAGATTGGCGGTTAGGGTCAGATCAGCCATGATCTTATTGAATGGCGGAGCAGGCTCGAGGGGCCGATTGGCCTACTCCTGCTCCAATTTCTTATGTTCTTATGTCCGGTTAGTGACGGCAGTTTCTGTTTTAAACCCGAGGCAGAAGTTCAAGTGGCCCAGGAGCGAATTGTCCCCATTCCTGAACCCTCCACTGTTCACCTCACTGTGAAGGAGAATTTTATGAATTTGCAGAAGTACGTAGCGCACTTTGGCTACGAAATTTCCCCTCTTCCTGAACACCTTACCAAAATACTCAAAGCCGTTATAGTTTCGCAAAAACATTTTTACACTCTCGAGCAGAAAACAGTAGAGATAGGGACTAAGATATTTGATATTGTGACTCCACCCTGGTGGAACCTTTTCAGTAATAGAGAGGTCCCTTCATGGATCAGACTGGCTTCCCACTTTCTCGTGGTTTGCCAGTTAGGGGTAGTGTTGTATTTAGTTTGTGTTCAGTGTAAGGGAAAAGGTCGGTGGTCAGAATTCCGAAACCAGAGGTTTTGGAAAGAACATTATGTAAAGGTGGAGGAAGATACGCCGGTTTAAGTCTTTTTCCCTGTATTTTGATTAAAGAATTGTTGTTTCTTTGTGTTTGTTATTTTTAATTAAAGGTTTTTCTTTTGTTGTTTTTTTTGTGACACGGTTTAATAAAGATATTTGTGCCAAGTGGGGCAGGGGTGTTGGACCCCTCCATGCTTGGTTGTGTGTGTAAAGTCTGCAATTTGCCCTCTGTATGCTGATGTACACTACATTTCGCGGAATGGGAAGTGCAGGTGTCATGTGTATATTAGATAGGTAATTACAGGGGAAGGTTGACAATGGAGGGTCAGAAAAATTTTGCTCACTTTAAAAGTTTGATACTTCAAGCAAGTTTTAGTATCACAGGGTGGGCTGTAAGATTTGCAAAATTTCTGCATTTCCCCAAAGGCTGTTATTAATAAACGGGACCCTGAGTGGACATTTTAAATGAATAAAAGGGTACCCAAGATGGCGTCCGTGCCTCGTGGCCGAAAGCCTGTAGGATTTTAAAATGGACTCTGCAAAGCAAACAGCTTGGGAGAAATCGAAACCAAAGCTGTAGGTTTTCTGTGAAGAGAAACTTTGTATTTTGGAACCAGACAAGACTTTGAATTATGCATTAGACCGAATTGGAGACAAATCTAAATTCAGTTAGGCTTATAGTGGAGGTCATCGAGTTGTTTACATACATAATTGGAAACAGATTAAGAGGGCCATCGAAGCTGCACAGGCCCATCAAGGAACATTTATGACAAAACAAGTAAATTATCGGGCCGGTAGATGCGATTACTGGCCATCTAAAAACAGTCAGTATAGATTGCTACCATTGTTTAAATTAGCCCGCCAAGATTAAGATTAAGAACTAACCTGATTTGGCGTGCAGATAAGGGTTTTCGATGAAGGTATACTTGAAGGCCCTGGGTAGCATTGAAGGAGGGTCGTTCATGGGCGTCCATTGGTTGGTTGGTGTGCTGCTGCTCTTCGGCCCCTCGCCCTCGTGGCTGCCGCTCTTTCCCCGTCCCGCGCTTACCCCCTGGCCTCTGCCCGTGCCCTTTTCCCACTCCATCTGGAACCGCCCCGGCACCGGGTCGGGCGGACACGGACAATTCAGGCCAGGCGAGGCGGGACGCGACGAGGGGAGGAGGGAAGACCACCGAGGGGCAGACCGGCTGAAGAAGACCAACCGAGGAGATGAACCGAGTGGAGGCTTCGAATCATCGGGCCTTCAGCCTCGGCCGACCTTCGAATATCTGCACATCAACTCAAATTGGAGGCTGTCGATGAAGAATCATCCCTGCAAGGTAAAGTACCCAAGCAGAGACTTTAACTTTGGGGTACTCGAACCTGGACAACGCCCTTGCAGCGCCCAAAAACCACGTGATGACGGCAGGCTCCAGAGAGCACCAAGAGCGAACCCCTAACCCAACCACTGTTTTGAGTCTAACAAACATTTTGATTGGTGAGCATGAAGTTCTGACCCCTCATAGCTTAATCTAGTTAGGTATAGGAGGCAGGATAAGGATAAGGGGATTGTTAAGATAGTTGTTTTCCCTTGATGTGCCGTGTGTTCCCCATTCCCTGTATAAGTATAAGTATTATTATGATTCTCTTGTAATTTTTGCCTGTAGAAGTGTACACTAGTCATTTTTTCCATAAGATTGTATCAAGTTTTCCTCTTCAATAAAATCTTGGTTTTGTTTGCACCCAACCACCTGTCTACTCGAGTCTTCTCTGTACTGCTGCCTTGTACCTAAGTCCGGTGTCTAGAACCCAGGGGCATGGGAGCGATTCGAACCGCTCACAAAACAGTCAGAGGCATAACTGGCTGGGCGTACGTACGCGCCAAACACCAGCACCCGCCACTCCCTACAGCTTCCCACATTCTCCTGGTTTGTCAGTTAGGGATAGTGCTGTATCTAGTTTGCATTCAATGTAAGGGAAAAGGTCAGTGGTCAGAATTCCAAAACCAGAGGATCTGGAAGGAACATTATGTAAAGGTGGAGGGAGATACGCTGGTTTAAGTCTTTTCCCTGTATTGTTTTTTGATTAAAGGATCGTTTCTTCGTGTTTGTTATTTTTAATAAAGTTTTTTCTTTGTTTTTTGTGACGCGGTTTAATAAAGATATGTGTACCAAGTGGTGCAGGGTTGTTGGACCCCCTCCACGCTTGGATGTGTGTGTAAAGTCTGTAATTTTACACTCTGTATGCTGATGTACACTACATTTTCATGGAATGGGAAGTGCATGTGTCGTGGGTGTAAAGTCTGTGTATTCTAGTTGTAATTAATAACACACAGACTACAAGATTAAAGTTCAACAGGCCTTTACTGGTTGGAGGTCAGGACTATATGAAATACAATCTTACTACACAGTGCTTATATACCGGTGGTCACCACCGGTATTACGTATACAGCAGCCAGAGAAAGTAGTACATCTCTTAAGGTGGAACAGGCTTAAGTTCTCTTAAGGTGGAACAGGTTACATACACCACAATCCTCCCTTTTTAGCTTAATAGTCATATCCCCATTTAACATAACATCATAACATATATACATATATAACTTCAGGTATAAACAGTTCAAAGGTTCAGTCTCTCAGGAGGCCTTCTGATTCGGTCTGGATAACGCCTTTCAGTGGTCTCTGATTCTTGTTGCTGAGGTGACTCTTCTTGTTGGTTTCCTATGTATTGGATGTCATCATCAGGTACAGTCCCTGCCGAGGTAGATGCTTCAGGTTCATTAACGTCTTCCACAGTTGTCTCTGTCGCAACCATGGGTTCGACCCTTGCTCTTGATTCTACCAGTTGATCCGCATGACGCCTTATCACATTGTTACCAATATCTACTGTGTACATCAGAGGTCCTTGTCTGGCCCGAATTGTTCCGGACTGCCATTTTTTGTTTCCATAGCCCCTTGCCAACACTGGTTGTCCTACTTCGAAACTTCGAGTGGACTTGTTATTAATATGCCGGAACTGTTTGTTTTCCACTTCCCTCCGCACATTTGGTTTTAACAAGTCCAACCTGACCCGCAACCTCCTGTTATAAAACATCATGGCAGGACTTTGGTTAGTCACTGCATGAGCGGCGTTTTGATACGCCATTAGGAAATTGTCCACCTTGTGCTGTAGCGGAATCTGGTCATCGTTCATGGCCTTTATTGCCTTTTTGAATGTTTGGACAAATCTCTCGGCCAACCCGTTTGTCGCCGGATGATATGGGGCAGAGGTATAATGTTTCACCCCATTCTTCTTTAAGAATTTTTGGAATTCTTCCGACACGAACTGTGGTCCGTTGTCCGAACAGATCTGTTCTGGCAATCCGTTCCTTGCGAATATTGTTCTTAACACCGCAATTGTCTTTTCTGAAGTAGTGGTATTCATCTTGATCACTTCTGGCCATTTGGAATGTGCGTCCACCGCAATTAGGAACATGGAGTCCATGAATGGACCAGCAAAGTCAATATGTACGCGTTGCCATGGGGCTGAAGGCCGTTGCCATGGGGCTGAAGGCCATTCCCATGGGTGTAGTGGTGCGATCGGAGGTGCATTTTGCACTTTTTGGCACCCAGCGCAGCTTTTCGTCAACTCCTCTATCTGTTGGTCAATACCCGGCCACCATACATAAGCCCTAGCAAGACTTTTCATCTTAACTCCCCCCAGATGACCTTCATGCAGTTCTTTTAGAACTCTTTCCCTTAACTTGGGAGGAATAATCACTCTTGTCCCGTACATCAAAGTACCATGGCAGACGGACAGCTGGTCTCGCCTTGCCGAGAATGCCGGTAACAGAGGATCACCACGTGTTGGCCATCCTTTCACTGTCACCTCGTAGACTCTGGACAGTGTCGGGTCATTCCTGGTTTCTCTTTCAATACTTGCATTGGTGACTGGTAAACACTCGATGATGGTCGAATGAAATAACTCAACAGGGTCAACTTTCGTCGTTTCTTCTTTTTCAGGTAGTGGCAGGCGCGACAGCCCATCAGCATTGCCATGCTGCTTCATACCTTTGAATTCTATTTGATATTGATGTGCCCCTAGGAAAAGGGACCATCTCTGGAGACGCTGTGCTGTCATCACTGAAACATCCTTCTTAGGGTTAAAAATGGATACCAACGGCTGATGGTCTGTCAGAAGTGTGAATTTTTGGCCCTGCAGGTAATGATTAAACTTCTTCACTCCCCATACAAGGCTGAGAGCCTCCCTATCGATCTGCGCATAGTTGCGCTCAGCGGAGGTCAATGATCTGGATGCAAACGCGACTGGCCTTTCCGTGCCATTTGGCAACTTGTGTGAGAGTACTGCCCCAATACCATATGGAGAAGCATCACAAGCCAACCGAATAGGCAGTGTCGGGTTGAAGTGAGCCAACACTTCCTCTGAGGTGATCAATTCTTTGCTTTTGCGAAATGCCTTCTTACAGTTTTCGCTCCATTCCCATGGTACCCCCTTCTGTAAAAGAGCGTTTAGCGGGTGCAGTACCGTGGATAGATTTGGTAGAAATTTATGGTAATAGTTAATCAATCCTAGAAACGACCTCAACTGAGAGACATTATCCGGAGCGGGAGCCTTTACAACTGCCTCTATCTTGTCAGGAGACTTATGAAGCCCCTCCCAGCCAATGACATGACCACAGTACGAGATCCGCTTCTGGAAGAACTCACATTTCTGCCGATTTACTCTAAGTCCATACTCTTTCAGTCTGTTGAGCACCAGTTCCAAGTTTGCGAGGTGTTCTTCATCACCATCACCTGTAATCAGAATATCGTCCAGGTAACATTGTGTGCCTGGAATTCCCTGTAATACCTGCTCCATGGCCCTCTGCCAAATTGCTGGAGCCGATGCCACTCCAAAAACCAGCCTATTGTACCGGTACAAACCTTGATGCGTGTTGATCGTGAGGTATTGGCGTGACTCTTCTTCAACCTCCATCTGCAAGTACGCCTGCGCCAGGTCTATCTTGGTGAAGTGTTTCCCGCCAGACAACGAAGCAAAAATATCCTCAATCCGCGGAAGCGGATACTGCACCATGTGAAGCACCGGATTAACGGTGATTTTGAAATCTCCACAGATGCGAACCTTCCCTGGTTCTCCTGGCTTGTTGCTCGAAGGACGTTTCATAACGGGAACAATGGGCGTAGCCCACTCACTCCAATCTATCTTAGACAGTACACCTGAACGTTCTAGCGCCTCCAGTTCCGCTTCTACAGTAGGTCGTATTGCATAGGGTACCGGTCTGGCTTTAAAAAATTTTGGTTGTGCATGTTCATCAATCTTGATGTTTGCCGTAATTCCTCTCAGTGTTCCCAGTCCCTGCTGGAACACCTCTTTAGCATCATCCAATATTCTGGACAATCGTTTAGGTTTGACATCTGTTTCCCCGGAATCTACCGTTAGTGCCTTCAAGGAGTGCCAGTCCATATTCATTTTCCTAATCCACTCCCATCCCAGTAGTGGTGGACCTCCTTCAGGTAGCACATATAAGTCCATTACTTGGCTTTCTTCGCCCTTGTGGACCACTTTTACCTCTATCTTTCCGATGGGGTACACTCTTTGCCCCGTGTATGTTTTCAATATAATTTCTGTATCCCGTAGGGGAATGTGTTGGAATAACCTTTTGTAATCTTTCTTATTCATGACCGTCAATGCCGATCCAGTGTCCAATTCCATCTTTACTTGGACTCCTGCTATCTGAAGAGTGACCCAAATTGTCTGGAGAGCTGCATCCTTACCAACGTTGTGTACTCTTAAGCTACCCAGTTCATTACTGCTAGCGTCTGAATCTGACTTCTGTTTGGTCGAACTGTTCTTTGTCACCTTGTGTACCTTTATGTATTTTCCTTGCGGTGACTTTTTGTTGCTGGTCTTCTTTCCTGACCGGCATACTTTAGCTATGTGGCCAAGCCTGCCACACGTTCTGCATTCTTGGTTTTTAAACCAACACTGGTTCTGATCGTGCGTTGTCTTTCCGCAACGATAACATTTTACAGTACTCAAACCCAATTTATTTGTACTGAGTTCCGGTGACCGTAGCTGCATTACTGCCGTGCCTCTCGCTGCAGCTTCGTGTGCTGCTGCCATAGTGACTGCTTTCTCAAGCGTCAGCTCATTCTTCTCGAGCAATCGCTTTTGTGTATCTTCTTTTAATAAACCACACACAAATTTATCTCGTAGCGCCTCTGTCAATCTCGTTCCGAATTGACAGTACTTTGCTAGCTTACGCAATTCCATTAAATATTCAGCATTGCTTTCATCCTTCAGCTGCCTTCTGCTGTAAAATTTAAATCGTTCCGCTAGCATCAGCGGCGTGGGGTTTAGGTGATTTTTCAGGACAGTAACAATCTCCTCGAACGTCTTATCCGCCGGTTCATCTGGTGATAAAAGGTGTTTCAATTGCCCGTATGTCTTCGCACCCATTAAGTTTAATAATGTTAGTGCTTTCTCTTCATCTGGGATTTTATTTGCTTTACAATAATTTTGTATGCGTTCTACATACATAGCCCAATCTTCGATGTCGCTATCAAAGGTATTAATGTTCCCATGTTTAGGCATCGTTGCAATTTAATTTCTTTTTATTTTTATCCAAGATGGCGGCTTCCCGCTCTTGTCTTCGTCCTCCGCCTACAAAATGGCGGTTTTCCCGCGCTTGGCGGTCTTCACCCTTCCCCCGATGCTGTCTCCGCTTCACCGCGGCTCTCGCGCCTTCAGTTGCCCCCAGACGCTGCGCCTTTTTAGCCCGAATGCGGCCCGGCCCTTATCACCAGCCGCGATCGATGTCCCCGTGCTGCGCATTTCGGCCCGAATGCGGCCCGGCCCTTATCTCCGGTCACGATCGATCTCACCGCCCTTATTCCTCCGCCTTCCCTCCCCATCTGTACAGCCAACGCGGCCGATTTTCTGGTCGCGTCGCTGCCCGGCTTACCCACTACCGAGGTAGAAAGAAGATAGCTGACAGCCGCTGATGGAGGCTTCGAGTTCAGGATGTCTTCTGCACTCTGGTTTCTCGATGTCTGCCGCGCGACGTGTCTTCCAGCAGGGTGATGAGGGTGGAAGCCTCTCTTCAGCGTCCATTCTGTGGACGAAGCCGCCGTGGATATAACTGCCGCAGGGTAAGAATCTGACTCGTCGCCACTGTAAAGTCTGTGTGTTCTAGTTGTAATTAATAACACACAGACTACAAGATTAAAGTTCAACAGGTCTTCACTGGTTGGAGGTCAGGACTATATGAAATACAATCTTACTATGCAGTGCTTATATACCGGTGGTCACCACCGGTATTACGTATACAGCAGCCAGAGAAAGTCGTACATCTCTTAAGGTGGAACAGGCTTAAGTTCTCTTAAGGTGGAACAGGTTACATACACCACAGTGGGTATATTAGATAGGTAATTACAGGGGATGGTTGACTATGGAGGGTCAGAAAAATTTTGCTCACCTTCAAAGCATGATACTTCAAACAAGTTTTAGTATCACAGGGAGGAGTGTAAGATTTGCAAAATTTTTACATTTCCCCGAAGGTTGTTATTAATAACAGGGACACTGCGTGGACATTTTAAATCAAAAAGGGTACCCAAGATGGCATCCGTGCCTCATGGCAAAAAGCCTGTGAGATTTTAAAACTAGACTCTGCAACGCAGACAGCTTGTGGATCGAAACCAAAGCTGCAATTTCTGTGAAGAGACTCTTTGTATTTTGAAACCAGACAGGACTTTGAATTATGTATTAGACCGAATTGGAGACAAATCTAAATTCAGTTAGGCCTATAGTTAAGGCCATCAAGCAGTTTACCTATATAATCGGAAACAGATTAAGAGAGCCATCGAGGCTGGACAGGCCCGTCAAGGAACATTCATGACAAAACAAGTCAATTATCGGGCCAGTAGATGCGATTACCGACCATCTAAAAGCAGTCAGTATAGATTGCTACCATTGTTTAAACTAGCCCGCCAAGATTAAGACAAAGAACTAACCTGATTTGGCGCGCAGATAAGGATTTTCAAAAAGAGTATAATTGAAGACCCCGGGTAGCAATCGCGGGCTGCTTCTCTCTCCTCTGCTAGACTCTTCTGCCCCCTCGCCCTCGTGGCTGTCACCCTTTCCCCGTCCCGTGCTTACCCCCTGGCCTTTGCCCGTGTCTTTTTGCCACTCCATCTGGAAATCGCCCCGGCACTGCATCGGGCGGTCACGGACAATTCAGGCCAGGCGAGGCGGGACGCGACGAGGGGAGGAGGGAAGACCAACTGAGGGTAGGCTTTGAATCATCGGGCCTTCAGCCTCAGCTAACCTGCGAATATCTGCACACAAACTCAAACTGTCGGCTGAAGAAGAAGAACCATCTCTGCAAGGTAAAGTACCCAAACAGAGACTTTAACTTTAGGGTACTCGAACCTGGACAATGCCCTTGCAGCACCCAGACACCACGTGACGACGGCAGGCTCCAGAGAGCACCAAGAGCGGACCCCGAACCCCACCGCTGTTTTGAGTTTAGCAAAGCCTTTTGATTGGTGAGCATAGATTCTGGCCCCTCATAGCCTAATCTAGTTAGGTATAGGGGTGGGATAAGGATAAGGGGATTGTTAAGACAGTTGTTTTCCCTCGATGTGCCGTGTGTTCCCCATTCCCTGCATAAGTACAGTTATTTGTATTTGCCTGTAATGTTATATACTGGTAACTTCTCTTAAGACTGTATTAATTTTTCCTGTTCAATAAAATCTTGATTTGCTTACATCCAAACCACCTGTCTACTCAAGTTTTCTGTATTGCTGCCTGTACCTAAGTCCGGTGTCTAGAACCCAGGGGTGTGGGAGCGATTCGAACCGCTCACAAACAGTCAGGGGCATAACTGACTGGGCGCATGCACCACACCCGCCACCCCCTACAGCTCCACCATTACAAAGGAGTTTTCACCGATGATCATTTGCAGGTGGCAGAACTTTGTTGTTTCAGGTCTGGGGGAACTTTTAGCAGGCATACTCAGTGTTGTGGAAGTTTGGAGCCTGACACCCATCTCCAGTGTGACCTCCTTGGAAACCCCTCTCCACACCTTGACTAAGCGCTTCCACAACTGAGGCATATACCAGAAGCATGGTGACCATTTCATTCCTTTCCTCCTGGGCATCAGATTCGGATGAAGACCAGCCGCGGCAGCAGCAGAACCATGAGCAACAGCAGCACCAACAGCAGGAACATCAACAGGAGTGCCAAGCTGCTAGTCACCCACCTGAAGATGCACAGGCCAGAAGGCACCAGAGTGCCACCATATTGCTGCCCGGGATGTAAGGGATGCACTCATCCTGGCCAGATGTGCTTAGCCTGCACAATTAAACACTTTAGTCTCGCTCCTTCTTACTAGATCATCCACAATGGAGAAGAACCTATGGAATCCTATCACTCTGACCACCATTCTGATAATCGCAAGGCACCCTAAGCCCTCAATGTGAAAGTCCCATTTGTGAAATGACACAGGCCACAACTTCAACAGTTTGCCATCAAAACACTTTATAATACAGTCACAATGATGGCTGGTCCAAAAAGAAAACAACACAGCCCCCAAGTGACTACCCTTGTAACTACTTGTGCTTTATCTTCCTCTTACGCATGCTCCTACGTGGTGCTTCGCCTGTGGCTTCAGCAGATGTGGAGGCCCCTTGATCGCTCTCTTGCTGCTCCTGTCTCGACGCCTTTGGCGGGCATCCTCTGGGGTGGTGAACCTGTGCGGACTCGCCAACAGTCTGCTGTTCCTACGGCTGTGCAAGGGCTGAGATGCCCATGTCATTTGGGTGAGGACTCTGGTGGGGCTCTGACCAAGGGCTTTGCTGTGGCACGGTCGTGTGAGGGCTTGGAGAGGAGCCCCCACTTCCTTGTTGTCTGCCACCAACATCCCTCTCATGGGTCAGCCCCACTTCAGAGGTAGCAAGTGGCTTGACAGCACCTAGCTGCACTGCACGGGGGCCATGAGGACCCATTTCTGCACTGGAAGTCCTACTCCAGAGGACTTGCATGAAGGTCTGCTTTGTTTGCCCAATAGCTGACCATCGCTCAAGAGATGTCATTCTATTCTGAACAATGACCATGTTTTCAATACCCTTGCGACTAAGCTCCTCCATGGACCATAGAAGGAGTGAGTGTAGTGAATGCATAGCATAGATGCTTAGAAGGATACAAAGGACCCTCCCTGTGTGTTGTAAGTAGTTGTTGTCATGGCATCACAGTGATAGGAAGTGTGAGGGCTGCATGGTCAAATAGTTAAGTGAATGTGACCATAGAGAGAGAGGGAATGGGTAAGGGTGCAGGGATATAAGTGTCAAGTGGGATGTGGAGGAAGAGGTTGGCAAAGCAGAGTGCTGGTGAGGAGAGGTGATGGGGATCAGGTTGAGGGTGATAAGAAAGTCATACTCACTTTTCTGGTGCGGAGAAGGTCATGAAACCTCTTCCTGCATTGCAGCCAGGTTCTGCGGCTCATTGAAATGGAGTTGACAACCTGGGCCATTTGTAGCCACACAGCTTTTGTCTGCTGGGGTGGCTTTTTTCTCCCTGAGGAAGGGAACAGCACTTCCTTATTACAGCTGGCTCCGTACACCAGAGCTTGGAGGGAGGGCTCATCAAACCGAGGAGCACACTTTTGCTTGATCGTTGACATTTTCCACAATTCAACTCCTTCATATAATTTGCAGAGCCTTTGCAGTCTCCAGAAGAATCAAGGCTGCTTGAAGGCCTTAAATTCAACAGCATTGATGACGTCATCAGAGACGACTTTCTGTACGAAAAGACTAATTGGGCCAGTGGCTTCCACATGCAGGAAATCAATTGGCCAATTAGGGGAAAATCGCACTTTTTCAACACTTCACTTCGGAGTCGGGGTCCTGACACGATTTCCACCTGACACACTCCAGTCCGCCCACACTAACAAAATCCAGCCCTATGTCTGAATATGTAAAATGTTCCCTACTTGTGCTGTGACTTAACCAGATATGTAAACCTAGCAGATTACAATTAACTCCTTCAATAATGAATGATTTTACTAAAACAAGTTTGAAATAGTGCCTCTATTTCTGAAAGTTTTATTTTCAGTAAGTTTCAGAGATGACTATAGTTTCAGTTCTGCAATGACTGCAGAATCCCTGAAGCCCATGTGTAATTTCAGGGCACCTACACAAACATATGCTGCGATGTTTATTTAAGATAGTTCATTAATATTTATTTATCCACTGCCAAATTCTAGCTAAATTCAAACAGTGCCTGAAGGTACAGTAATGGTATATCCATGCCCTCACAGACTCTCACCCACATCCATGCCCACCACCCCTAAGGAATAACATTCTGAATTAGTGGTAATTTTTTAAAGCTTTTTTTTCGAAGTCTGTGGGAAAAAAACGGTCTGGATTGTGACTACTTGCATAAAAGTGTCATCCCCTGAATTTGAGTCAAAACATATTTCTATGGCTAGCATTTTTGGAGAAACAGCAAGATATATTGAAACCTATAAAATGAGAGGGTAAAGGGGCAATCAGTTGAATGTTATAAACCTCCCAGCAGGATGTAAGAATCATAAAATAGAGAAAATATCAATATGATATACAATAACATGAAATCTATGACTATAATCCACTCCTAATGGTCATGCAACTTAGAGATGTGACATAGATATATTGCAAGAACCCCCTCTACTGAACTAAAAATCCATAAAATGTGAACAGTATTTATGCACTTCGAAGCCACACAGAAGCAAATGGTCACAAAGGAAGATCTAAACTCAGCAAATGTGTTCTTAGACTAAAGCACAGGAGCCGAATATATTTTGACATCATTTGCATAGATATATGGGAATGTCTAGACCTGGGAAAGACCATTGTGGTCCAGCTGGCTGGTCCCCACATAATTTAATACAAACATGCATAAATAGTTGAATATTGCATTAAATGGCACATGTAGCCATATGAAATTATAAATTGAAAAAAGGTTGTTCAGGTTCAGTTCTTTAGACCCGAGTCTGAGTTTGAATGATTTAAGCAATGAACCAGATTTCCTTTTCATTGTGTTAGGAGAAATTGGCACCTTGAACATTATAACCAAGGTGTTGAAATGATGTTGTGTGATGTAGGAAAAGGGATGTCGGAAAAGGATTGAAAAAAAAGTAAGACTTGCATTTATGTAACAGCTTTCCTGAACCTTAAGATGTCTCAAAACACTTTGCAGCCAATTAAGTAGTTTCACACATGGAGGTCAATGTTACACCCAGAGCAGAACTACATGGCAATAATGTGGCAAACCCAGCAAGAAGATAGCATCACAGCACTTTCTCCTAGAATCCTTTTGGAGAAGCAAAGAAAGAAAGTAGAAAGAACTTGGATATCGCAAAGTGCTTTACAGCCAATGAAGTACTTTTGAAGTATACTCACTGTTGTTATGTAGGTAACAGGGCAGTCCATTTGCGCACAGCAAGGTCCCTCAAACAGCAATGTGATAATGACCAGATAATCTGGGTTTTTTGTTAGGTGTTGTTGAGGAATAAATATTGGCCAGGACATTGAAGGGACATGGGAACCGTGTGATTAGAACTATTTGTTTGCGTGGATGGTAATCGCTGATGTGTACTGGTGTTTCAGTAATGAATGCTCATGTGAAATTCCTCTGACCGCCATTTTAATAAAAGTGTAACGTTGTTTAAAATATATGGGTTAACTCCTTCATTAAAATATTGGACAAAGGAATTTGATCAAACACATGAACATGCTTGTTACTAATATTATGCAGTACAATTTCAACCCTCTAATTCTTAAAAAAAAGTGTGAGACCAGGGAGACAGGAATATTCCTGAACCTGCAAAGAGACATTAGCAAATTAAGTAGATGAACTAAGAAATGGAAAGTAGTTTTAAATATCGATCAATATATGGTAATGTGCACCGTTATAGAAAAATGGGTAAACAATGAAGGAATCTCCACTGGCAAGAGTGGAGAAGGACTTATGCTATTAACAATGTACTGAAAGTATAAACTTAATGTACTGCTGCTAATAAAGCTAACTAAGTGCTCAGTTGTATTACAAGGGAATTTGATTATAATCATAAGTAACTCCATAAAATAAACAAATATGGTTATCCTTCGATAAGGGCACATTTGGAATATTGGCTGCAAAATTTGGTTCCGTAGCACCTGTTGTTTGGGTGCTATGGGTGACCAAAATAGCATTTGTAGCACATGCACACACCTCTGGTGCGGGCCACGCCAGATGGCAACTTGGGCAAGCCGTTAGTGTGGGCACAGGGAGCGTGCACCGGAAGTATGCAGAGCAGGCAGATTGTGACATCAGTCAGCTCCGGGGAGCTGGCACCTGCGCTAACCTTGCCCCCTGCCCTGGCTGCATGCCACCCATGCCCATTGTCTCACCACATGCTTATCCCGTGTCTACGCTATCCTCTAAAGTACGCTGAGTGCTAGTATCTGAACTGGTGGCTGCGAGTATGAAATCGAGTGATGTGCTGTATCTTCAGCATCACTGCCTTCTTCCCCTTCCAGTTCTTGCTCCTCCACCATAGCCTGGTCAGGTTCCTGGCTATCTGAAAGGAGAAAGGCACAAGGGTAGGATTGCGGTGAGTGGAGTGGGGAGTCTCGGGGGGGGGAGCGGTTGGGGGAAGCAAGAGGTGCATGCATACATCATCTGCAGCTTGTAAATCAGAAGGGATTGTAGGATGAGGGCAAAGTGAGATGTGAGAAGGAGGATTAGGTATGAACACACCATCCTCTTTGATTGTTTCAGCCCCGCTGCTGGCCACAGGCTCAGCGATGGTCGCTCCAATAAAGTCCAGCATCGTCTCCTCCATGGGGATTAGGTCATGTAGGTCCCTCTGCGAGTCCTGATTGATAGAGATTGTTGGTAGATGAGTGATGGGGTTGTGGTGCATTAAGCAGTGTGTGAGGCTAGTGGTGCAGTTGGTGGGATATGGCATTTGAAGCTGAATTCACTGATCTTGATGACTCATGTGAGGTCATTGAACTTCTTGCAACACTGCATTTAGGTCCTTGGGGCTTGACTTCTGGCATTGAACGCCAGGGCTAACTGCTCCCACTGCCTTCTTTGAGTTTTTCTGGAGGGCTTCCAGGCCCCCTGTGGATAGAGGACCACTCTCCTTCTGTCCACCTCCTCCACCAAAGCCTCCAGTGCAGCATAGCAATGCCCACCACACTTGCTTAATATTATTCTGAGCATTCTAAGGAACAAAATCAGAGAAGTACACCATGGATAGATAAATTGACTTGCCTTGCCCCTTATTTTTGAAGATTTAGTGGGAAAAATTTAGCACCTCCCGTTAGCGCCAGCAGATGGCACTAATGGGGTGCTAGAGCATTCTTGCCAGAGCAAGGCAAATCCAATGCTGCATGCCAAATTCAGCACCCCCCCGCATCACCACCGCTAACAGTTATCACCGAGAGCTTCAGCTCGTGGTGGATCATGACGTCAGTGAGTGTGCAACACTCACTGACCGCCCAAACTGCAAAATTCATTGTTGCCACCTACCTTAGTGCCTGGATGAAACAGCAACAGGGAGCACCAGGAAGCCGGCTCCAGGGACGTTAGTTAAAGGGAGCATCAGTAATGAGTCGCAACTGTAGGTTAGTGGAGTTTCAGTACTTTCTTGTCAGTTTCACATAGTGCAACAGTGTCATTCCATAATTTCAAGGTTAGTTAGTATCAGGAGTGTTGTGGCAACTAAAAAGTAGCTACATTTATTCTTAAAAAAATCAAACTGTTACACTTGGTTACATTAATGGGGGCTGTACTGGCAGTGAACCTTGCCCTCCAGGATCTACGGCAGAGGGAGTAAAGGCAGCGAGAAAGACTGGAACATGTGGCCAGAGGGAGGACAAGGGCCATCAGGGTTCTCAACAGGAGGCTTTACCCTCTGAGGGTATTCCGAGAGCACTTCTCCTACCTCCAATTAAGCGAGAAGCAGTGTATTAGAAGGCTCCACTTAACCAAGGAGGTGGTCACAGAACTCTGCAACCAGACCTCCAGCCTCAGATCAGGGTGACCACGGCTCTCCCTTAGTGGCAGTCAAGGTCACCGTCGCCGTCAATTTCTTCACCAGCAGATCCTTTCAGTCTACAACAGGAGACATAGCTAACATCTTGCAGTTCGCTGTCCATCGCTGCATCTGGGAGGTGACAGAGGCTCTCTACAGTAGGAGAAATGATTACATTTCCTTTCCCATCACCAGAGAGAAGCAGGATGAGCATGCATGTGGCTTTTCCAGGATAGCCGGCTTCCCCATGGTGCAGGGCACCATTGACTGCACCCACGTGGCTTTGCGGGCACCGCATAACAATCCTGAGATCTTCTGTAACCGCAAAGGCTACCACTCACTGCAGTTGGTGTGCGACCACAGACAGCGAATCCTGAATGTGAATGCCCGCTATCCTGGCAGCAGCCATGATGCCTTCATCCTGCGCCAGACTGGTGTTCCAGCACTCTTCCAGCCACCACGTCAAGCTCACGGCTGGCTGGTCAGAGACAAGGGTTATCCGCTCTCTACCTGGCTAATGACTCCCCTCCACAACCTCAACACTCCTGGTCAGCACTCATATAATGACAGCCATGTTGCCAGCAGGAAAATCATCGAGCAGACCATCGGCCTGCTGAAGCAACGTTGCCTTGACCACTCAGGAGGAGCCCTCCAGTACACGGCTGAGTGGGTGTCCCATTTTGTGGTGGTCTGCTGCATGCTCCACAACTTGGCCATCATGAGGGCCCAGCCCTTGCCACCAGGGATTGTGGGACCACCTCAGTAGGAGGAAGAGGGAGAGGAGGAGGAGGAGGAGGAGGTGGAAGATGAGGAGGATGATGAGAAGGCTGAGGAGGTGGAGGAACAGAAACAAGGGAGGAGTCAGTCATTCAGTCGGCCTTCGGAAGGGCAGTCCGTGACTGCTTCATCAGACTGCGGTTCCAATGTATTAATCCCAAGATCCCCATTGCTCACCACATCCAAATCATTCCATCCCTGTCGCAGGCCGTATCACAGCGCAAAGCTGAAATGAGACACACCACAAAAGAATCCAAACTGAATTAATAAATTTATCAACAATAACTGAACACATATTTACAACAAAAATATTAACTATTCACCCTTGTGCAATTCCTTAGTGCCTGTCGTTACTGTGCCTTTGCCTACTCTAGTGCTCCTATGAAGTGTTGGTCCAATGGCTGCAGCAGGGCTGGTGGAAGGCTGCTGAGTGTCCGTGTGGGAGACTTCAGATGGCCTTGCAGGACGCCCTCAACCAGCTCTGGGCCTGGAAGGCCTGGCTATAGACTGCACCACCTCAGCATGGGGGGCAGCAGTCTGGGCTGGCTGGATGACAGGCAGCGACAAGGGCAGTGGTGGAGTGGCAGTGGTGGGAGCAGAAATGCTGTCATCCTGAGAGAGCACAGCAGGTTCCTGCTCCACTGACCTGCTGCCACTCCCCTGGGGCAGCACCTCAGCATCGCTAGCAATCTGTTAGATTGCTGGCCTGCTGTGACACCTTGAAAGCCCCGGTCGATGGTGGCAGACCCAGCCACAATGGCAGCAGTCAGAGCTTGTGTTGCATCAAGCTGAGACTGCATGTGAGCAGTCTGAGATTGGATGCCACCAAGCATAGACTGCATAACAGCACTAAGATGTTGCATCGCTTCCACCTGTGCTGCAATGGAAGCTGCCAGATCACCCATCACACGTGGCATCAGGTCTGGGTCGCCACGGTCTCTCTGGGAGTCTGCCATCCTTTACAGACTGGAAATGATGGGCTCCATGATGTGCGCAGAGCTCTGTGCAATGTTGGAGGCAGACTCCTCCTCACTCCTTACCATTGCTGAGAGGCTCTCGGGCATCCTTGCTGTTGCACCTATCATCTCCGTGTGCATGCCCATCACCCTTCTTCTAAAGCCCTCCCATCAAGGTCTTCATCTGAGTCCTGTGCAGCAGAACCCACGCGCAAACTCACCCTCTGGGGAGCAGGCCCCCGAGCTATCCTTTCCCCCTGGCCTTGCTGTAGCCCACTCATCCCCAGTGCCTCACCCTGTGCAGATCCTGCTACTATACTAGCCTCTAAAGAACGTGTAGTGCCAGTGCCTGAGCTGGTGCCTATGGGTGAGACATGGAGTGACGCGGTGTGTTCTTCCTCCTCCTCTTCTCCCACCTCGCTCTCTACCGTGCCCTCTGGGACAGGCTGCTCAGGTGCTTGCTGATTATCCGAAAGCACAAAGGCCCAAGAGTCGGGTTAAAGTGAGGGGAGGGAGGTAGGAAGGGAGAAATGCATGCATACAGCATGATTAGCTGGAAAGTAAAAAGCACTTGTGGGATGAGGGGAAAGTGGGATGTGAGAAGGAGTAGGGATGAACATACTGTTGTTGTCCCCAAGGGGGTCAACATCGCCAGTGGCCACAGCGCCCACCACCTGGCGCCCAATAATCTCCTGCACTCTATTTTCCAGCGCAGACAGTGGTTGGGTGTCAGCTTGTCCCCCGCCAGTGTGCTCCTGCTCCCTCCTGTTGTGAGCCACCTTGGCCTGCAAGAGAAAGGAAAGTGTGTGAGTGAGTATGGAGCAATGTGTTTGGGTGATGTGCCTGCTATAGTTGAATAGCTGTCATTGTGGCAAGGTGTGAGATGTGGGTGTGAGTGTTGGTAGGTAGAGATTGTAGGTGGGTGAGTATGGGGGGTATGGTGCTTTGGGCAGTGTGTGAAGATTGTGGTTCAGATGGTGGTATGTAGAATTTTTTGAAGCATTGACTCACCCTGACCACCCGAGTGAGGCCGTTAAATTTCTTCCTGCACTGTATATGGGTCCTGGGGATCACAGTGCTGCCCGAGACGTGCTGTGCTACCTCCCTCCACATGGTGCAGAAGACTTGCGACGAGGGCCTCCTGCCACTTGCCGGGTAGCTCTCCGTCTCTCCACAGCGAATACCAATGCCTCCAATGCTTCATCGGAGAATCTGCGGGCTCTCTCCCTGGGGCGTGGATCTGCCATGAGTACAGCTGCTTCAGTCCTCCGGCTCCTTCTCCTTGACCTGCTGCTGCTTGCTGAGGCAGCTGCACAGCCAACAATGCTGAGAATGAGGTTCTGCAGCATCAATGAACCTCCCCTTTAAGAACTGAAAAAAGCCTGAGGCAATCATGACTTACGATTAGACTGCTCTTGATATTGGTCCACTCTTTGAGTGCAACGCCAATGAGCCTATAATGAATTTCTAGCCCTGTATGTGCTTCATTTTTAACGAAGGTGTATGATATCTTCTTTTGTTTAATTTGTAGAAACATTGATGGACTATTTTGCCCTTCAAGTGTAAGAGTTTTACGGTGTGATGCCTCTGAGGTTGCATGTTAAAATATGGCACCTTTGAAAGATGTGAAGTGATGGAAGATGATTTGGGTAGATATGGAGTCCACAGGACACAGGGTCCACTCCTGTTTTAAACAGGACCTGTATGTTTTCCCTTTGTACTCCTTCATCTTTCACAGTCACCGATTTGACTTTGTGTGTCACAAGACATAGACTGGAAAGAATCACTACAGTATGACATCATATTGAGAAAGCATGATACTGCAAATATTATAACACTCAATCTCCGATGGCACTTTACATGGGGTTGGTAAGACCAAGTAGTCTTCAGATGAAGTGGGCTTAGAGGGTAGGGCAACATTGGACAAGGGTGTGCAGTCATATTTCTGTCATCTTTTTAAAGTCGTGCATTCTGCCTTTCTTTTCTATAATACTTAAATTTGATAATGGTTCTAGTTAAGTAAATATAATTTGGGCAAATTTGGTAAACAGAGAAGTAAGAGTTAGTTGGATCATTTGAACATCTCTGCAGCACAGGCTGAGGACCTGGAAGAAGCAAAATGCAGCTGCTACAGCACCTCCACTGGTGGAAGGGCATAATTACAACATATATGTTTATACAGGCAGTATTAATTTGGATATAGGAATTTATAATGGTAAAAGTTGACACACAATTGTGACAACAGGAACTTATGTTTTGTAGACACGAAATGACTACAGTTATAAGATTTTTAATATATTACAGATTTCTTGGCCGGGATTTTCACATTGCAGAGCATGTGGGTTTGGGAGCAGGTTGGCAGTTAAAAGTGCTGAAATTCACGGCGCGCCAGGAACCCGCTATCATCCCGTCAACTTCCGCATTTAACTGGGGCGCATTTTGAAGCGCGCCATGGACCCGCTTGGGAGAGATGGGCGACCTTATTGGGGTAGTTAACTGCTCATTGAGAGACCCTTAAGAGCCTTTTTAACATAAGGTTTCATCTTTCACTGGTTGCTCATGGGATTCACAGGCCTCAGGAAGCTCACCTGTGAAGGCAAGACAGGAGCTCAATGCCCATTGTGCTAGTTCATCAAGTCTTCTTCTTCTTAGGCAGTCCCTCGGAACCGAGGATGACGTACTTCCACACTAAAAATGAGTTCTCAGGTGACTGATGAGTCCAATACGGGACCTACAGTCTCTGTCACAGGTAGGACAGACGGTGGTTGAAGGGGCGGGTGGGTGGGGTGCTTGGGTTGATGTGCGCTCCTTCCACTGTTTGCGCTTGGCTTCCACTTGCTCCCGGCGAAGAGACTCGAGTTATTCGTCGCCTTCCCGGATGCTTCTCCTTCACTTTGTGCGGTCTTGGGCCAGGAATTCCCAGGTGTTGGAGGGGATGTTGCACTTTTTCAAGGAGGCTTTGAGGGTGTCCTTGAAGCGTTTCCTCTGCCCACCTGGGGCTCTCCTGTCGTGTTGGAGCTCCTAGTAGAGCACTTGTTTGGGGAGTCTCATATCGCTTCATCACTTCATCAAGTGACAGCTGGAAAAAGCACATAAATATACACACCTTACACCTGCTTCTTTGCCTGAGGGAAAGGCTCTTGCTGACACCATTTTGTGCAGAGATTTTGCTTTCAGGAGTTTGCAGGTGATTTTTGCAAGCTTGGAAGCAACTCTCACCACATTGTTAGTCACTCTCACTGCATTGGAGGATTGTGCCTCTTATCTTCACTTTACCTGGCATCCATCAGATCAGCATGGGTGCCACTTATGCTGTTTCACCTTGGACTTCAGATTCAGACCAAGATGAGCCCCGGCACCAACAACACCATCTACACCAGCAGCAGCAGCAACAACACCAGCAGCAGCAGCAACAACATCAGCAGACTTCTTCTCACCGACCTGATGCTGCACAGGAGAGAGGAGATCAGCACAGGGCTGCACCACACCGGAGGCGATACCCCTAACACAGGGTATACAGGCAGAGGATGAGCGTCCTGGACATAACTGAACAGCAATGGCTCAGGCTATCGCGCCAGGTACATGGCAAATATTTATAGCTTGCTGGAACAAAACCTGCTGCCCAGAGGCCTTACCAGTTGTTGTCAAAGTCACCACCACCCTCAACTTCTTTGCCTCAGGCTCCTTCCAGGGATCTGCAGCAGACATTTGCAGGATCTCGCAGTCAGCCGCCCACAGATGCATCACCCAGGTGACCGATGCCATGTTTCACAAGTCAGCCAATTATATAAACTTTGCCACTGATGAAGTCAATGTTACTGAGCGGGCGCTCGGCTTTGCGACTCTGGCTGGCTTCCTACAGGTGCAGGGCATCATCGACTGCACAAATGTGGCCATCAAGGCACCCCCACATCACCCAGGAGCGTTTGTAAACCGCAAAGATTTCTACTCCCTCAATGTGCAGCTAGTCTGCAACCATAAAAAGATCATCATGCACGTGTGTGCCAGATTCCCAAGGAGCTGTCATGACTCTTTCATCCTGCGCCAGTCCACCCTCCCTCAGCTTTTCGCACCTCCGAACAGACTTATCGGCTGGCTGCTTGGAGACCAGGGCTATCTACTGAAGACATGGCTGATAACACCCTTGAGGAGGCGTGGAAATGAGGCCGAGGAAAGATATAATGAAAGCCACATGTCGACCAGATATGTCATAGAGCAAGCAATCGGCATGCTGAAGATGCACTTCAGATGCTTTGACAGCTCTGGAGGAGCCCTTCAGTATGCACCAGCCAGGGGTTCAAGAATTATCGTCGCTTGCTGCGTGTTGTACAACATATCGCAGTAGTGAAGATTGGAGCTGCAGGAGGAGCAAGGCGCAGAGTGCATAGCCTCTTCAGAGGAGCAGGAGGAGGAGGGTGAACCGATGGTAGAGATAACACCAGCAGTGGTGCACATTGCTGCCCGGGAGGCCCGGGATGGCCTCATAAAGGTTCGATTTAGTTAAGTTGCACCAGTGCACCCATCTGGCTCCCAGATGCTGTACCAACTTCTGCACCCCCACACCCCACACTCCCCCACTTATTAACACCACAAAGCAGTCCTAAAATGACCAAACCATTCCTGTCAAACAAACACCCATTATTCGAGGTTAAGTAATGTCTCACCATTCACTCCAAATGACAAGGCCACTTCTCAGATAGCAGGCAAAAATAGACAAGATGGGAAAGTGGTACAAAGAAATAAATTTAAGTGTGTTATAAATAGAACTGAAACTCAACACTAACATTTTTGCAAACACCCATATGCACATCCTTGTGCATCTATGATTGTGTCTTTTTTCTTTTCCGAGTGCTCTTATGAGGTTCAACCCCTGTGGCTTCAGCAGAGGTAGAGGCAGCCTGCTCACTTCCCTGCTGCGACTGCTTAGATGCTTTTGGCGGACTTCCTCTGGGTTATAGAGCCTGTGAAGACCCCACCAAAGATGGCTCCTCCTGCAATTGTGCAGGGGCAGACTCGACCATCAGGATCGGAGGCAGCATGTGGGGCTCTGACTGAGGGGGAGGCAATGGGGGTGAAGTGTGAGTGCTTTGAGAGGAGTGCCGACTTCCATGTGCCCTCTCAGCATCATCCCTCTCATGGGCCACCTGCATTTCCTTGCTAGCAAGGAGCTGGAGAGCACCTTGCTGCACATCAGTGGGGCGATGAATGCCCAAGTCTACGTTGCTATCCCCTCTAGAGATGAGGCCAACAAGCATGTTCTCGTTCGACTGGCACATTAGTTGCTCTATGCAGGTGGCCATCCTTTCCATGGAACAGTACATCGTCGCCATCGCCTGTGATATGGTGCTGCTGATGTTGGAGATGGACTTCTCCATTCTCTGCACAATTGTGCACTTCACGGCTGGAGAAGCTGCCAGAGCCTCGTGCATTTGTTACTGCTCCTCCAAAATCACCCTCGTTGTCGACGGCCCTCGAGGTTCAGCATCTGCATCCAGCTGAGCAGAGCTGGGAGCATCCTGCACCCTCCGGCGAGGAGTCTCCACTGCTGTCCCTGTCTCCACCATCTGCTCTTGCTCACTTGTGATGTGTGAGACACCAGGTGACAACACTACTCTATGGCCTGGATTTTGCCAGCTCTGGGGAGGCGGGTTTGGAGGCGGGACTGCCGGGAAAATGGCAGAATTTGGGGGCCGGTGCCCAACCCGCCCCCAACTCGCCTCCATGCCATCTTGCCAGGAGGCAAGTAGCTGACCCGTGCCGGGTCCCGCCTCCTTGAGGCGGGAAGGAGATTAATGCCAATTAACTGCCTGTTAACAGGTAGTTAACAGGCAGTTTTTGGCTAATCCCTATTTTGAGCCCTGAAGTGTGGGCTTCCCGACGGCTCCAAACCTCGCCAGGATCAGCGAGGCGGGCCGTCGGTCTGCGGGGGTCGGAGGGGCCGAGATGTCCGGTGTGCAGGTGAGTAATGGGTGCATGTGTGCAGAGTGTGTGAGGTAAGTGTAAAGTGTTTTAATATGTTTTACTTACCTTTACTCCTTCCTGCAGGCTTCCTCCCTTCAGGTCTCGGGAGTCCCTCAGCTCACCGGCACAGAAAGCAGAATGGCCGCTGAACTGTCAAAAGCTGCAGCCTTCTGTTTTCTGGTCAGGAAGGCATTCTAATTGAGTCTTGAGTAAAGACACAACTTAGAAGACAGATTGTCAGTGTTTGACAGCTTCACAGAGCTGCCAAACGATGACATTTCATCTGTCAAAAGCTCTTGACAGATGAAACGGCACTCACTGACATCATCTGTAACTGGCTTTCCCTTAATTGGCCTGCTAAGCCCGCTGGGCGGGCTTAACAAGGTCAATCAAGGGAAAATAGTGTGGGTTGGCCACAAGTCGATGGAGGCGGGAATAAAACCCAACAAGTGGGAGTCCCACCTCCAAAAGCTCCCCATTGACAAAATCCAGCCCGTCTCACAGGACCCACCGAAGTGCGTGTATCTGGTGCTGTGTGTGTCTGATGACGGTGCACCCTCAGAGAATGGAGCTTCCTCTGTGGTGTCGTCTTCTTCCTCTGGCTGCACAGTGGGCGAGGGGGGGCACTTCATGGACCTGTGGAAGAGCAAAAACACGAATTAGAACTCTTATGAAAAGATTGTGTTACATTACCGGTGAATGGAGTTGAGGCTGAAGATCAGCCATGATCTCATTGAATGGCTGAGCAGGCTCGAAGGGCCGAATGGCCTACTCCTGCTCCTATTTCTTATGTTCTTATGTACCAATATGCACATGATGATATTTCACTGGCTGCTGACATCAGTCACCATAAGTGACTGCTGTATGTCATGTAGGATATTTAATTCTGTCACCAGGTTGCTGGGAGGTTCCGCTGTCTCCATCTCCCAACGCCAGCAGCTCTGCCACGCCACTTATTTCGAGCGCATCCTTCTCTGCTGGCATCAAATTAGTGTATATTGGAGGGCCACCTCTGGTTCTCTCCTGTTCTGCGCTCTCTTCTCCTCTAAGGAGGGAAAGAAAATAGCTTTGAGTGAGAATGATGGAATGACTGTAAGGGATGGATGGGCTACATCTGTAGAGGGTAACTTTGAGGGAGTGGCGTTACATTGCTAAATGGCCTCCTTCAGTGGCATTACTTTCTAGGATTGCATTTGGCTGAGGATGAGTGTCAGTGGTGGATAGTCAGATGGGGATGTGAGTAGGTGCATAGACAGTGGGGGATGGGTTCACTGCAAGGTAGGTTGGTGTGAGGAGTGATGTGCAGGGGTAGGCTTGGGAAGGCAAAGTGATGGGGTTGGGGTGACACGCACATCAGGATGTAGTTGAGTGTAGGATTGCACTCACCTTTCCTAACCTCATGAGATCATTAAATCTCTTGCGGCACTGTATCCAGGAACGGCTGTCAACACTCCTGCTGCTCACTTCCTGTGCGATCGCCGGCCATGCCTTACCAGGGAATAGGACCTCCCTCCGTGCTCTGACTCCCTGGACCAGGTCTTCTAGGGAGGTACCTGAGAACCTGGGTGCAGCCTTCTGGTGCTGTGAATCCATCCTTCTTTGCACCCTCAAAAAAGTCCTCGATATATAACAATAGCAACCTCTCCCAACCACTTGTAAGCCTCTTCCAACAACCTTCAACTGTGATGCGTGCAAGGCTCCTTTAAATATCTGAGGTGAAAGAGAGTCATCGGTAACGTCATCAGACTTGCTCCATTTAATTGGCCAGGAAACCTGCATGACTCTTTCAATTGATCCAATTCATTTGGAAATACTACCAATTGCTAGTTTTTATCTACAACAATTTAGGTTAATAATTTTAGCTCAAATTTTAATTTCTACCAAAATCATTTCTGCTGTTATTCTCTGGTGAAGGTTCAATTGAAATAACTGGAAGCAACACCGCATATGCTAAAAGTCTTTGAACATCTTGGAGTCTGGGTACTTCCTCCCTATCCCCTTCCCCCTCCAAAAATATTTCATGAGCTTCTCTTGGTCAGCTGGCACCTCCTATTTGGCTGCTCAATGTAATGACCATGAATATAAACACAACAAAATGTGCAAGTTTGGGGATTCTGTCTCAGATATGAAAGATTACAATTCCCAGGAGTCACCACATGGTTCTAACATGCACAGAGGAACAGACATCTTTCTTTATATAACCAAATATAGCCCCAATGTTAATATTGCATACGGGTCTGTCTCTGATGAATAAACCTCCACATTTCTTCATTTCAGCAGCACTGGGCCCTTCATGATTGGAGGGAGGAGAGAGAGAAACAGATGCTGTTGTAAGGAGGGGGGAGAAGTGAAACAACCTGATAGGGGCGGTAGGGTGAAGAGAAGAAAGCCAGCTTGAGGATGGGGAAGTGGAAGAAGAAGGACAAATGTCCTGTTTTGGCGGGGGTTGGAGGGGAAGAGAAGGGAGTGAGAGAAAGCCTGTGGAGACGGAGGGAATGGGAGAGAGAGCCCATTGAGTGAGAAGAGGAAGAGAGAGATGGGAGGTGAAATCTGATAGCACTGGCCTGCCTGTGCAAACTGGGTGCAGGGACAATCCCTGCATTGGAATGGGTAGGCCCGAGGCACACTTGATATTTGGCCTCGGGCCTCATTTAAATTAGATTGGCAAGCTGCCTGCTGACATACAGCAAGCAAAGTGGATTTATATTTCGGGCTGCTGTGTTGCTGGCAGCAGCCCTCAGGTAGTTCCTTGGAAGAGAGGGAGAGAGGCGATCGGGAATGGGGGGTTGGGGAAGAGGCTATCAGGAGGGGGGCCGAGCGATTGGCAACTGCCACTCCTGGTGGTATTAGAGATAGGCTAAATATAAAATGTATTTTTCTGTGTCTAAGAGAAATTTGCACTAATATTCACCAGAATGTTCTGTGATTTGTCAGGCTAAATTGCAGAATCTGTGTCTGTTTTGAAGGGCATATATATGTACTTGGAAAAAAATGAAGAACCAGTTTCAAAATATTGGCCCTGAAATTGTGGTCGGAGGCTTCCCGTGGGCGAATGCCTCCGATCCGCAAGAAAAGTATGCACCTACCTGGTGCCTCCGTATCTTCGGACTCTTGCGGTCCTGGGCCTGCAAGCAACGCCTGCGTAAATGCCCACGTATCCCAGGGGCGCAGGCGGTTCTCCAGTGTCCCTGGGATCGCCAGCCCAACCAATCAAAAAGGGGGATGCCCATTATGCTTATGGGGATTCCATTGACGTACAAAAATTAAATGTTTTGAAAAATAAATTTAAACATTTTTAAAGGGGCCAAAAATAACCTAAACCAATTTTAAAGGTTTTAGAATGTTTAAATCATTAAAAAAAAAATTATATTTATGTATACCTTTACGCTGGTAAAAGAAGGCCCTATTCCTGCTTTTACCAGGCGTAAAGGTTTTGTGGGCATTTGCTGGGCAGTAGTAGCCCAACCTTGTGCCAGCGGATGCCCATTTCCTGTGCATGCGAATGATCTGTACAGCTGAAACTTGACAGATCGCAAGTTCTGGGTTTATTGCGCGTGCACAGTGCACGAGGAGACCCGGAACTTGCATGGCACTTATGACGTACGTGGTCATAGGCCCCATAAAATCAGGGCCAATAAATTTTAAAATTAATCTCCTCAGTTAAGACAAGTGAAATTACCTTTTTTTGCAAATCTGGTTAAACATCTTTAACTGATCCCCATTCAGCAATAGGGTATCTATTAAAAAGATTTTCTAATAGCCCAAATGAAATGTTCGTGGTAAGCCGCTCTGAATGTAAATTGTTACTTTGAAAATATAAATTGCACAGAATTAAAATGTCTCCATTTCTTTATTCATAAACCTTTTCGCCTACTTTGTTTGGTTTATTGTCTTGGCAGATTGCATTCAACCATTTCTCGTCGGTCAGAGGTGTTAGCAGCAAATTTAAAATGGTAAATATTTTTCCCAAAAGCCACTTCTCTTCCCTGCCCCTTCTCCTCCCCACCCATGTATGTTCTAGTTTGTACAGTCTCTAGTAGGCTCCTGGAGTATGCACCCACAGAAAGATTTTTTTAAAAATTCATATTAAAGATGGTGCTTTCTAATTAGTTTAATATTATTTCACAGTTGACAGGGTTTTAATTCTAAAAAAAGTGAGTCAGTTTCTGTGAAATTGGTCATTGCTGTACTCTAAATGAGATATTCAGGGGGCGATTTTCTCAGCCCCGAGGAGGCGGGTATGGAGGCGGGACTGCCGGGAAAGTGGCAGAATCTGGGGGCGGGTGGCAAACCCACCCCCAACCCGCCTCTGTGCCCTTTTGACTGGAGGCGGGAAGCCGTCCCGCCCCGGGTCCTGTCTCCTTGGAGGCGGGAAGCGATTAAAGCCTATTAACTGCCTGTTAGCAGGTAGTTAACAGACAGAAAATAGGATTATCCCTATTTTTCGACCCGAAGTGCGGGCTTCTTGACCTGGGGGAACCTCGCCAGGGTGTAGGAGGCGAGCAGTGGGTCTGCGGGGGTCGCAGGGGTCTGAAAGTGTGATGTGGAGGTGAGTGATGTGTGCAAGTGTGGAGTGGTAACTATGTGAGGTGAGTGTATGTGAAGGAATGAGCCATACCTATTCAGAAAAATACACCATCCTATGAACAGAAGGCGATTGGGAGAGGGGGACCAGAAAATGGAAGGGTGATTGGGAGGCAGCGACCAGGAAAGGGAGCGTGATCAGAAGGGGGTAACCGGGACATCAGGATGGAGAATGTTTTGGACTTTGGAATGGGGGTCGAGGTGGCAATCGGGAGTGGGGGCTAGCGGTAGCTGACAGTGGCGCACAGTTTTAATATAGGGTTGGGAAGAGCCCTCCTGCTCCTCACAACTCCACATTCAGGTAATTATTTTTAACAAACTTACCTCTTTGGTGGCGGCCCGCAGCGGTCCCATTGCGAAGGTAGAAGTTGACTGGCTGCCTCAATCCCCTCCCTTCGCACAGCTTGCACCTCTCTCCTCTGGGGCATTCTGCCCTCAGTGCCCTTCACACAGTCCCTCCTGGCCCTCATTTCTGCCAGCAGCACCTCCAGTGACTCACTGCAAAATCTGGGAGCCCTTCCAGCTGCTCACACCCCCAAGGCTGCTGCTGCTTCAGCCTTCCCGCTGAAAAGTGATGCTGCCCTTTAATGGCTCCAGCCTTTTAAATGTTGCCCCAGAAATGTATTCGCCCCCTTCTTAGTGGCAATGAAGGATGGATTCCTGGCCTCCAAACCGCCCTACATAAGTAATGAGGATTCTGGGAGGAAATAACCTCAGGCTAACAGTTGTTTGATATTTGGTGGATTTGGTGGAGCTCCTTGCCACAAACCCACCAACGGGAGGAAAATCCAATGTGTCTTCAGCAAGGAAAGCCTTACATAACATACGGAGCAATTTTTAACCTACAATATCCAATAGTTGGCTTGAGTTAAAGGCTATAATTTAATCTTGCTGACATCATCAGAAGCCCCCTCTTTCTTTCTTTATTACCTTTCATTTGACAACTACTTCATTGCTCATCAACTGATGGAAACAAAGTTACAGTCAAGTTGGTTTACTAAAAGAATTCAGGCTTTCTGCCAGATTTTAAAACCCATGATAATGGTAGTGTAGTGTATGTAACCTGTACCACCTTAAGAGGATACCTTAAGGTGATGGACTACTTTTTGATGGCTCCTGTACATTGTAGTACCGGTGGTGACCACACCGGTATATAAACCCTGCGGAGCAAAGTGTATCCCAGTTCAGCCCTGACCCTCACTCGCTAAAGACCTGTTTAATTATTTCTGTAGTCTGTGTCCTGTTATTCAGCATAACTACATTTGAAAACACAGACTCAACAGTGGCGACGAGTCTGATCTTACCTTGCGGCAGTTTTGCATCAAAGGAAGCTTCGTCCTCAGGAACGGGCGTCGAAAAAGGGCATCCGCCCTCAACATCCTGCATCGTGTGGGAGGCCATCGGAAACCCGGGTTGGTTTGCTGACCACGAAGTCAAGCATCAGTGAGCATCCCTTCGACGACAGCGGCGGGTAAGCCCGATCGAGCGGCACGGGGGGGGAAGTCGGCCGAGTTGTCAGTAAGAGAAGGGGAGGGAAACGACGAAAAGGGCGGAGAACACGACCGCAGCTGGTGTCAGGGGCCGGACTGCAATCGGGGCAGAGACGCGCAGCAGCCAGGAAAGCGTTTATGACCACAAGGACCGCGGGAGCGGCGGGGAACAAGAGCAGCAGCGTAGGGGAAAATAAAGGACCGCTGGGAGGTGAGAACGGCAACAGCGCGGTAATCGCCATTTTGAGTCGGCGGGGGAAGAAGACAAGCGCGGGAAAAGCCGCCAAGCGCAGGAAGCCGCCATTTTGAAAAAAAAACAAAAATAAAATAATAATCATATCCGAAGGAAAGGAAACTCAACAAGGATGCCAAAAATGGGTAACATCACTACTTTTGATAGCGATGTGGAAGATTGGGCCACTTATGTGGAACGCATTGAAGTTTACTGTACAACGAATGAGGTACCGGAGGATAAGAAAGCACTAACCCTATTAAACTCGATGGGTGCGAAGACGTACGGGTTATTAAGGAACCTTGTAACACCAGATAAACCGGTAGGAAAGAGTTTCGCGGATATTGTTACTATCCTGCAAGAGCATTTAAACCCCACGCCGCTGCTGATAGCGGAACGATTTAAATTCTACAAAAGAATTCAACTCAAAGAAGAAAGCAACGCTGAATTCTTAACCGAACTGCGCAAGTTATCAAAGTACTGTCAGTTCGGTACAGGACTAGCAGACGCACTGAGAGATAAGTTTGTGTGTGGGCTCCTAAGGGAAGGAACCCAGAAGCGACTGCTAGAGGAAAAGGATCTTACTCTGGACAAAGCTTTCAGCATTGCAGCATCGCACGAGGCAGCAGCACAAGGCGCTGCAGAGATACAGCAAAGGCCATTGGAATTCAGCACCAATGAAATGGCATTGGGCGCAGTAAAGTGCTATTGTTGTGGAAGGACAATGCATGACCAGAACCAGTGCTGGTTCAAAGATAAAGAATGCAGGCAATGTGGCAAACTTGGTCACATAGCGAGAGTATGCCGGTCAGGAAAGAAGACCAGCAGCAAAAAGTCGCCGCAGGAGAAGTACAAAAAAGTACACAAGGTGACAGAGAACAGTTCGGATGAACAGAAGATGGATTCAGACTCCAGCAGTAAGGAACTGGGTTGTCTAAAAATACATAATGTGGGTAACACAGCAGACCACCAAACTATCTGGGTCATGCTTCGGATAGCAGGAGTCCAAGCGAAGATGGAATTGGACACTGGATCGGCATTAACGGTCATGAATAAGCAAGATTACAAAAGGTTATTCTCGCACATTCCCCTGAGGGATACGGAGATTGTATTGAAAACATACACGGGGCAAATAGTATACCCCAAAGGAAAGATAAAAGTAAATGTGGTCTACAATGGTAAAGAAAGTCAGGAAATGGACTTGTATGTGTTACCTGATGGAGGTCCGCCACTACTGGGACGGGAATGGATCCGGGGAATAAATGTGGACTGGCATTCCATACAAGCACTGACGGTAGATGCCTGTAAAGAGGACGATGTCAAACCTAAACGACTGTCCAAAATATTAGACGATGCTAAGGAGGTGTTCCAACAGGGACTGGGAACACTGAAAGGAATTATGGCAAACATCAAGGTTGAAGAACATGCAAACCCAAAATTTTTCAAAGCCATACCAGTACCTTATGCGATACGACCTGCTGTGGAAGCAGAGCTGGAAGGGCTAGAACGTTCAGGAGTACTGTCCAAGGTGGACTGGAGCGAATGGGCCACACCCATTGTTCCTGTCATGAAGCGTTCGTTGAGCAGCAAGCCGGGGGAACCTGGGAAGGTTCGCATCTGTGGCGATTTCAAGATCATTGTTAATCCGGTTCTTCACACGGTGCAATATCCTCTTCCGCGGATTGAAGATATCTTCGCTTCGCTGTCTGGCGGGAAACACTTCACCAAGATAGACCTGGCGTAGGCATACCTACAGATGGAAGTTGATGAAGCGTCACGCCAGTATCTCACGATCAACACACATAAGGGTTTATATCGGTATAATAGACTAGTTTTTGGAGTGGCATCGGCTCCAGCGATTTGGCAAAGGGCCATGGAGCAGGTATTGCAGGGAATTCCAGGCACACAATGCTACCTGGACGACATCCTGATTACAGGAGATGATGATAAGGATCACCTCGTGAATTTGGAGCAGGTGCTCACCAGATTGAAAGAATATGGGCTCAGAGTTAATCGCCAGAAATGTGAGTTCTTTCAAAAGCAAATCTCGTACTGCGGCCACATCATTGACCAGGAGGGGCTCCATAAGTCACCTGACAAAATCGAAGCTGTTGTGAAAGCTCCTGCTCCGGAAAATGTATCCCAGTTGAGGTCGTTCCTTGGGTTGGTTAACTATTACCACAAGTTTCTTCCAAATTTATCCACGGTGCTACACCCGCTGAACACTCTTTTGCAAATGGGAATACCATGGAAGTGGAGCGATGATTGTAAGCGGGCTTTTCATAAGAGCAAGGCACTGATCACCTCTAAGGAAGTGTTGGCTCACTTTAACCCAACGCTGCCTATTCGCTTACCTTGTGATGCTTCTCCATATGGTATCGGGGCAGTGCTCTCACATAAGTTTCCATATGGCTCGGAAAGGCCAGTCGCGTTCGCATCCAGATCATTGACCTCCGCAGAGCGCAACTATGCTCAGATAGATAGGGAGGCTCTCAGCCTCGTGTGGGGAGTTAAGAAATTTAACCATTACCTGCAAGGCCAAAAGTTTACGCTGCTGACAGATCACTAGCCGTTGGTTTCCATTTTCAACCCTAAGAATGGTGTTCCGGTAATGACGGCGCAGAGGCTTCAGAGATGGTCCCTTTTCCTAGGGGCACATCAATATGATATCGAATTCAAAGGTACAAAGCAACATGGTAATGCTGATGGGCTGTCGCGCCTGTCACTACCTACAGCGGAAGAGGCACCGGCAGTTGACCCTGTCGAGATATTTCACTCGACCATCATCGAATGCTTACCAGTCACCAATGCGGGTATTGAGAGAGACCCGAAACGACCCGACACTGTCTCGGGTCTACGACTTGACAGTGAAGGGATGGCCAGCACATGGCGACCCACTGTTACCAGCATTCTCAGCCAGACGAGAACAGCTGTCTGTATGTCAAGGAACATTGATGTATGGAACAAGGGTGATTATTCCTCCTAAATTAAGGGAGAGAGTTCTGAAGGAATTGCATGAAGGTCATCTGGGGGGAGTCAAGATGAAAAGCCTTGCTAGGGCTTATGTGTGGTGGCCAGGTATCGACAAACAAATAGAGGATCTGACTAAAAGCTGCTCAGGGTGCCAGAAAGTTCAAAATGCACCTCCAATTGCACCGCTGCATCCGTGGGAATGGCCTTCAACCCCATGGCAACATGTGCATATCGACTTTGCAGGTCCATTTATGGATTCCATGTTTTTGATAGCAGTAGACGCACATTCTAAATGGCCAGAAGTGATTAAGATGTCGACCACTACCTCTGAGAAGACGATCGCAGTTCTAAGAACCATATTTGCAAGGAATGGGTTGCCGGAACAAATATGTTCAGACAACGGACCACAGTTCGTGTCAGAAGAATTCCAGAAATTCATGAAAAAGAATGGGGTGAAACACTATGGCCGAGAAATTCAGTGGCCTGCGCCACCAGTTTGCGCCCAAAGAGGGCTTTTGCGCCAGTCTGCAAACTTCAGGTGAAATTCAGCGGTGCGCTAATGGCGGCGTTAGGCTGTAGCGCTGCGCCGCCACCGATGACGTCATCGGTGTGCGCAGCGCCCCGTTTCCGCGAAGAACGCCATATTAAGTCGCGCCCGCCTCTTCAGCGCCGGCCGCAAACAGCGACCGGTACACAGGGCCTACCTGTGGCGGTAGTGGCGGTAATTAAAGTGGAGGTGCGGCCGGCCGCTTTTTCGGCGGCCGCCTGCCCGCACCTCCTTCCCCGGCCTCCTCCACCACCCCCCCCGTGGCATTGCCGGCTGGTTTCCGGGAGCCCGGCACTTCTCCGTTCTCCCGGGCTCTTTTGCCGGCACTCGCGATTGGGGCTCCGGCTGCTGCAGGCACCTCCCCCTTAAGATAGGGAGGAAGGCCTGCAGTACCGCAGCCTGCCGCTCCGCTGTGGGTGGCGCTGCGGCCGCTGGCGCGCCGATAATCAGTTTCAGCGCCCAAGCGGGGCGCCGAAACCCCTGTTTAGCGGCCGCCTTCCACTTGGTGCGCTGACACTGAATATCCCGCTTGCGCAAGTGGATCCGCGCGCAGCGGTAATTCCGGTGCCCAGGTGAGCTGGGCGCCCCAAAATGAATTTCTAGGCCTATACATCTGCCCCATATCATCCGGCTACAAATGGGTTGGCCAAGAGATTTGTACAAACATTCAAAAAGGCGATAAAGGCCATAAGCGAAGATCATATTCCACTACAACACAAGGTGAACAATTTCCTGATGGCATATCGAAACGCCATGCATGCAGTGACAAATCAAAGCCCTGCCATAATGTTCTATAACAGGAGGTTGCGGTCTCAGTTGGATTTGTTAAAACCCAATGTGCAAAGGGAAGTCGAGAACAAGCAATTCCAGCACATAAATAACAAGGCCACTCGGAGTTTTGAAATAGGACAACCAGTGTTGGCCAGGGACTATAGGGATGATAAATGGCAATCCGGAACAATTCGTGCCCGACAAGGACCCTTGATGTACACGGTAGACGTTGGAGAGAACGTAACATGACGTCATGCTGACCAACTTGTGGAATCGAGAACAAGGGTCGATCCCCTGTCTACGGCAGAGACACCAGTTGAAGAAGTTATTGAGCCTGTAGCATCTACCTCAGACTCGAATGTACATGATGATGTTCAATCCATAGGAGATCAAATGGATGAGTCACCCCAGCAACGAGAACCAGAGACCCCTGAAAGGCGTTATCCGGCCCGGATCAGGAGGCCTCCTCAGAGACTGAATCTTTGAACAGTTTTGTGTGAAAATTGTATATATGTTATCCATGTAATGTTTAATTTGGGGTGTACAGTGTTAAGCTAAAAGGGGAGGAATTGTAGTGTATGTAACCTATACCACCTTAAGAGGATACCTTAAGGTGATGGACTACTTATTGATGGCTCCTGTACATTGTAGTACCGGTGGTGACCACACCGGTATATAAACCCTGCGGAGCAAACTGTATCCCAGTTCAGCCCTGACCCTCACTCACTAAAGACCTGTTTAATTATTTCTGTAGTCTGTGTCCTGTTATTCAGCATAACTACATTTGAAAACACAGACTCAACAGGTAGTGAAGGAAGTTTCCAGTTTTTAAAAAATTTAATTGACTCCTTCAGTTTTTTCCCTTTCCCCTTTCTTTCCTAAAGACAGTGATATTGACTGATTCTGTGTTACGGCTCCATGGGTGTTAGCTGTCTTCCAGTACCTCACCTAAGTTCCATGTATCAGCCTGAACAGTGATTGATGGCAGGCTGTTCAACAATGGGGAGATTGCAACCTAGCACGAGCTTACCCTTACCCGACACTTGTATGTATACTTTCTGGACAGTGATCAGGAGCAGAAAATGTAGCCGTTTTTCTTTTCCTCTCCTTAGCACGGGAACACTGCTGCCAATTGAAACCACATTATGGCAGCCCCAGCAAAGATCTCAATGCAGTTCAGGAATCAAATATGTTACTTACCTTTTCTGATCTCAGCACTATCTCCCACAGTGCAATTACCCACCAAAAATATCAGGAGATCTTAAGGAAAAAAAGTTTAATATGAATATTATACCAAAGTAATCATTAAAAGTTTTGAAATAGTGTTTTAAAGAGGCAAGAACTCCTGTAAGAATTGTGATTTATAGCTTGACAGAGAATTGTTGAGTATTTGTTCAAACAAGAAAATAGATTGTAAGCAGTAAAGTTGAGTTCATGTAATAGTTCAAAAAAGCTTACTCTCGCCTGTCTTGTTATTCCTTGCAATTCATGAAACAAACCTTTATGGAACATGATGGGCCGTGAACTGCTTGAGCAAGGAAAGCAGCTGGCCTAGGATAAGAACATAAGAATTAGGAGCAGGAGTAGGCCATTCGGCCCCACAAGCCTACTCCTCCATTCAATAAGATCATGGCTCATCTTCTACCTCAACTCCACTTTCCCGCCCTATCCCCATATCCCTTTATTCCCTTAATATCCAAAAATCTATCGACCTCAGTCTTGAATATACTCAACGACTGAGCACCCACAGCACTCTGGGGTAGAAAATTCCAAAGATTCACCACCCTCTGAGTGAAGAAATTTCTCCTCATCTCAGTCCTAAATGGCCAACCCCTTATCTTGAGACTATGACCCCTTGTTCTAGACTCTCCAGCCAGGGGAAACAGCCTCTCAGCATCTACCCTGTCAAGCCATCTAAGAATTTTATACGTTTCAAGAGATCACCTCTCATTCTTCTAAACTCCAGAGAATACAGGCCCATTCTACTTAATTGTTCCTCATAGGACAATCCTCTCATCCCAGGAATCAATCTAGTGAACCTTCGTTGCACCCCTCTAAGGCAAGTATATCCTTCCTTAGGTAACGAGACCAAAACTGTACACAGTACTCCAGGTGTGGTCTCACCAAAGCCCTATATAATTGCAGCAAGACTTCCTTACTCTTATACTCCAAACTCCTTGCAATAAAGGCAAATGTACCATTTGCCTCCCTAAATGCTTGCTGTGCCTGCTTGTTAACATTCTGTGAATCTTGTACAAGGACACCCAAATCTCTCTGCCTATCAACATTTACTAATCTCTCACCTTTTAAAAATTATTCTGCGTTTGTATGTGTGATGTAGGATCTTAGAAGGGAGGAAGAGGCTGAAACTGTTTTTTTCTGTAGAACTTTTTAAAATTCGTTCCTCGGATGTGGATGTCGCTGGCAAGGCCAGCATTTATTGCCCATCCCTTATTGCCCTTGAGAAGGTGGTGGTGAGCCGCCTTCTTGAACCGCTGCAGTCCGTGTGGTGAAGGTACTCCCACAGTGCTGTTAGGGAGGGAATTCCAGGATTTTGACCCAGCGACGATGAAGGATTGGCAATATATTTCCAAGTCAGGATGGTGTGTGACTTGAGGGGAACTTCAGGTGGTGGTGTTCCCATGCACCTGCTGCCCTTGTCCTTCTAGGTGGAAGAGGTCATGGGTTTGGGAGGTGCTGCTGAAGAAGCCTTGGCGAGTTGCTGCAGTGCATCTTGTAGATGGTACACATTGCAGCCACGGTATGCCAGTGGTGGAGGCTGCTTTGTCCTGGAAGATGTCGAGCTTCTGGAGTGTTGTTGGAGCTGCACTCATCCAGGCAAATGGAGAATATTCCATCACACTCCTTACTTGTGTATTGTAGATGGTGGAAAGGCTTTGGGGAGTCAGGAGGTGTGTGATTTGAAGAGGAACTTGGAGGTGATGGTGTTCCCATGTTCCTCAGGAGACAAAATGGATTTGGTAGAGTTCCCGATAACTGGATTGTACTTGCTCTGTGGAAGGAACAAGCTTCATGTCCTTTTCTTATTCAATGCCTTTTTGAAGTTCGATGTTCGAATTTCAGCTACCTTTACTATCTTCCTGAATGAGGTTGGTCCTTCAATTTAGCTCCAGTTGTCTTCTTATGTATTTCTTTGTTGTTTGGTCTATTGTTTGTTCCAAATATTCTAGCTCTTAATTTCCATATATTCTTCTGGTTGCTTTGCTCCAACGTATGCTTTACATTTGCTTAACCTAATTGATAACCTTAGTATCCTTTATAATTCTTATTTTCTCACACTCTGTATTTCACTCTCACTTGAGCCCTCTTTACTTTCTCTGATTTACTTTTTCTCGTTTCTCTTCTTTATGTCTAACACATACAGAGCCTTTCTCTACATTCCCCTCTCTCAAACCATGCCATTTTATTTGAGCTATCCTCTTTCTGCTTTCCCTGGCTCAGTCTTTGAGGCCTGGATGTCCATGGATTTGAATGTGCCTTTTTGGTTACGTTCTGCTCCTGAGCTCCTCTGAGCTGTCTATAAATTTGCTCTGAGCATCTTTCTTGACAATTGTGCCATTCCTAGACATCATCTGAGGCTGCCAAATCTGTGGCTTTTCTCTTCAGAGTAGATCCCTGGATAATGATCCCTTCAACCAAAAAGACTCCTGAGGTATCTGTCTCACAAGGCTTCCATTGGTCCTAAAGCCTTCAATTCTGAGATGGAGCTCACAGGATAGCAGTAAGCTGTCACCACAAACATACATTGCTTCTTGCTAGTGTGGTGGGACAGATGTGATATCTTCATGGATGTTGTACCTAATTACAGTACGAAATACAGGCAGTAAAAATAGAATAGCAACTAGTGCAAGCTAGAGAGCATTTCTATTTAAGGATGGCTCTGGGGGGAGGGGCGCTTAATGATGCAAATACATTTGTAAAAGAAATTAATTGTAGATCAAATTTTATAAGAAATATATAAGAAATGTTGTTTTAAACAAACTTCTGTTTGTTCGTAGTAACAAATTCAGTCTTCTGGTTATAATCATTTTAATCTTTAACTTCAGCATAAAAAGCAATTTACAAGCGGCGTATAGCCACAGATAGAACACGCAAACCTAAGTATGGGTTTTTTCGTTCCCCTTGAACAAAGGAAAAAGCTTACATTTATACGCTGTTTTCTTATCAAACTGGAGCAGGCATTGCCTAATATGGTAATCTCTGGCTACTGCATAGTCCAGAGACACAAGGCTGCATTTTCTTCAACATAGATCAACAACATTAGAAGCACATAAAAACATTGTGGCCTTGCTGTGGTACTCTAGTCTCTTTCTTATCCTAACTTATGCTGTGCTGCTCTAGTATATTTCTTATTCTAGCATAACATTTCTAATCTAAACCACATGAAAATATGAAAATATCCAAGGCCATAGTTACCAAACATCGGCTGTTGCTAAGTGAAATCTGTGCCTCTCTCTCCCTCTCACATTACCAACCACATTTCCTCCCCCTATATTGAATGAACTAACATGAACACCTTTCAGAAGCTGAATTAACCGAGTTCCAGATGCCAACATGTCCTACTTTTTAAAAAAACTTCCCGATGGGTTACGTTACCTCTTAGCAAAGTGTTTTATATCCTTCTTTGTCTTTAATAATCCTGGCTTCCTCTTAGTGCCCTTGCTATCTCCTTGCCTTTTCTTATATTTTCTATGTCCCTCATCAATTTCCTCACATGACATAATGCAATGGCCAGGTTCCCTAATGCTATTATCTGAGCTATTACCAATCCCATCTGAAATAATCTAACCCATGGGTGTAGCTCCACACCATTCATGATTTCCTAGTTTCTTAATTGTTTATTATTTTGTAGCATATGCGAGGTTCTCGTTCTGCATATTATGGATTTCAAACTGAGGGCTAGAGGAGGTATATAACATCTATTGTGTGAGGTTGCTTGAATCGTCTCATTCTCCAAAACCTCCTCACTTGTAGCTGGGTCACATTATGATGGTGTGCCAGCATCAATGTTTTATCACTGATTTGGGCTTTTCCCAGCTGGAAACACACAAAACCAGTGTTCTGGTATGGGCCATCTTGTTAATCCAACAGTCATAAAAGCAACTATGGTGGTCTCACAGTATCTTTCCTTGCCTTTGTAGGCTATATTAGTCCATCCCTCTTCCCAGAGTCTTTGACATAATAGACTTCAAACAGTCCATAGAAAATAACGAGAAACATTGCTTTATATTTACGATGAAGTATAACCTTCTTCTAACCCAGACACTGTGGTTTATAAATCAGGAGATGACTTTAGCCATACATATTGATTTTTTTTAAATGCAAAAAAAAATTGGGGGTGGAAGGTCTCATTTCTTGATTTCACTGAATTAGGAGTAGCATCCTTAAGGGGTGGCATTGGTCTTCAACAGTAGCGCAAAACAGTCTCATAGCGAATCAACAGCCAGTTTTACACCATGCCCTTCTTTTCTATTGAATTGAAAAGAAAATTGGGCGCAGTGTAAAATGGGACGTTGATTCTTTATTTTCACTACTGTTCAAGGTCAATTTCTTCCCCTGAATGTATTAGTGAAATTCTTTTTTACTCTTTGATGTTTTTCTAATGGAAAACATTCCTTTGCACTTTTTTCAATTTTTTAAATTAATTCTCGGGATATGGACGTTGCCAGCAAGGCCAGCATTTATTGACCATTGCTAGTTGTCTTTGAGATGCTGTTGCTGAGCCGTAATCTTGAAGCGCTGCAGTCCATGTGGTGATGGTACTCCCACAGCGCTGTTAGTTAGGGAGTTCCAGGATTTTGACCCAGCAACGATGAGGGAATGGCAATGTATGTCTAAGCTGGGATGCTGTGTGACTTGGAGGGGCACTTGAAGGTGTTCCCATGTAATTGTTGCCCTCATCCTTCTAGGTGGTAGAAGTTGCAGGTTTGGGTGGTGCTGTCGAAGAAGGCTTGGCGAGTTGCTGCAGAGCATCCTGTAGATAGCACCGTGCATCCACGGTGCACTGGAAGTGGAGGGAGTGGATGCTTAAGGTGGTGGATGAGCTTTTCAGAAGGTGAGCCACTCACTGTGTAATATCCATCCTATGCCATGCTCTAGTAGGCACAGCATTTGTGTAGCTGGTCCAGTTGAGCCTCCAGTCAATGGCAACCCTCAACATGTTGACGGTGGGGAATACGGTGATGGTAATACCAGTGAATGTTAAGATGAGGTTGTTAGACTCTCTCTTGTTGGAGATGATCATTGCCTAACAGTTGTGTGGTGTAAATGTTACTTGCCACTTAACAGCCCAAGTCTGGATGTTGTCTGGGTCTTGCTGCATGCGGGCATGGACTGTTTCATTATCTGAGGAATTATGAATGGAACTGAACACTGTTCAATCAACAGCGAACAGCCCCACATCTGACCTTATGATTGAGGGAAGGTTGTTGATGAAGCAGCTGAAGGTAGTTGAGCCAAAGAAGCTGCCCTGAGGAATTCCTGCAGAGATGTCCTGGAGCTGAGATGATTGGCCTCCAACAACCACAGTCATCTTCCTTTGTGCTATGTATGACTCCAGTCACTGAAGAGCTTTTCCCCTGATCCCCACTGACTTTGGTTTTACTAGGGCTCATTGGTTCCATGCTCAGTCGAATGCTGCCTTGATGTCAAGGGTCTTGCACATCAACCTCTGGAATTCAACTCTTTTGTCCATGTTTGGACCAAGGCTGTAATGAGGTCTGGAGCTGAGTGGTCCTGGCAGAATCCTTCTAGTATCGGTGAGCAGGTTATTGGTGAGTAAGTGCCGCCTAAAAGTACTGTCTGATGTAAGAAAACTACTAGGCACTTGGTCAGAGTATTAAACAAGGCTTTAATCGACTGTTTCACAACATGGAAGTCTAATTATCCTTCACTAGTTCCTGTTTACAAAATGTCCCTGAGCACGCTGGGCCCATGCCCGAGTATTTATACTCTCCCTGGACAGCGCCACCAGCAGGTCGCCCAGTATATTTCATAAGTCATTTTTACATGAATGGCACGATTTATGTCACTGCCTATGACTCCTTCTATCACTTTGCTGATGATTGAGAGTAGGATGATAGGACTGTAATTGGCTGGGTTGAATTTGAAGTGCTTTTAGTGGACAGGACATACCTGGGTAATTTTCCACATTGTTGTAGCTGTAGCTAGTTCTGGAGCACACGTCTTCAACACTAAAACAAGGAAGATGTCAGGACCCATATCCTGTGCCGCATCCATTTCTTGATATCATGTTGAGTGAATTGAATTGGCTGAAAACTGATATCTGTGATGGTGGGAACCTGAGGAGGAGCCAGAGAAGCATCATCCACTCGGCACTTCTGGCTTAAGATGGTTGCGAATGCTTGTCTTTGCACTCACGTGTTGGGCTCTGCCATCATCGAGGATGGGGATGTTCATGGAGCCTCCTCCTCCTGATAGTTGCTTATTTTGTGACTGGATGAGGCAGGAGTGCAGAGCTTTGAACTGGTCCGTTGGTTGTGGAATTGCTTAGCTCTGATGCTGCTTCCGCTGTTTATCATGTTAGTCCTGTGCTGTAACTTCACCAGGTTGGCACCTCTTTTTCAGGTACACCTGCTGCTGCTCCTGGCATGCTCTTCTACACTCCTCATTGAACCAGGGTTGGTCATCTGGCTTGATGGTGGTGGAGGAGTGAGGGATATGCCGGGCCATGAGGCTATGGATTATGGTGGAATACAATTCTGCTGCTGCTGATGGCCCACAGCACCATATTGATGCTCTGTTTTGAGCTGCTAGACCAGTTCTTAATCTATCCCACTTAGCGTGGTAGTAGTCCCACACGACATGATGGAGGATATCCTCAAATTGAAGATGGGACTTGGTCACTTCTACCAATGCTGTCATGGACAGATGCATCTGCAACAGGTAGATTAGTAAGGACAAGGTCAAGTAGGTTATTCCCTCGTGTTGGTTCTTTCTGTTCAAGCCCAGTCTGGCAGTTATGTCCTTCAGGACTTGACTAGCTCGGTTAGTGGTGGTACTACTGAGCCACTCTTGGTGATGGACATTGAAGTCTCTCACCCAGAGTAGATTCTGTGCCCTTGCTATCCTCAGTGCTTCCTCCAAGTGCTGTTCAACATGGAGGAGTACTGATTCATCAGCTGAGGGAGGGCGGTAGGTGGTAATCAGCAGGAGGTTTCCTTGCCCATGTTTGACCTGATGCTGTGAGACTTCATGGGGTGCGGAGTCAATGATGAGGATTCCCAGGGCCACTCCTGACTGTGTACCATTGTGCCGCCACCTCTGGTGGCGATGGTGATGGAGGAGTCTGGGACGTTGGCTGAAAGGTATGATTCTGTGAGTATGACTATGTCAGGCTGTTGCTTTGACTAGTCTGTGGGACAGCTCTCCCAATTTTGGCACAAGTCCCCAGATGTGAGTGAGGAAGAATTTGCAGGGTCAACTGGGCTGAGTGTGCCTTTGTCGTGTCCGAATCCGATGCCGAGGTGATCCGTCCAGTTTTATTCTTATTATCATTTTTCTTCCACTGAGTGACTTGCTAGGCTACTTCAGAGGGCAGTTAAGAGTCAACCACATTGCTGTGGGTCTGGAGACATATATAGGCCAGACCGGCAGATTTCCTTCCCTACAGGATATTAATGAAGCAGATGGGTTTTTACAACAATCTGGTAGTTTCTTGGTCACCATTACTGATACTAGCTTTTTTAAAATTCCAGACTTATTTAATTAATTGAATTTAAATTCTCCAGCTGTAATATAACCACTATTCTACCGTACCCCTATATAATGTTCTTCTGGTTTTCTTCCCTAAAAGACATTAGTAAACCAGTTAGGTTTTTACAACAATCCGACAGCTTCATGGTCAGATTTACTGATACCAGCTTTTTATTCCAGATTTATTTCATTTAAAAAAAACTAAATTCAAATTCACAAACTGCCATGGTGGATAATTAGTCCAGGTGTCTGGAAATTTATGTAGAGTTGGACAAGAAAGTCTGTAGAATGCAATAGCTTTTTACCTGGGAATAATGATTTGATTTGTCTCTGGCTGGCAATTTTCTTTTAATGATGTCGGCGTAACTTAGCCACAGAAGTACATTTGGATAAAGCAGCAGTTACTCTCTTCTTGTTAATCAGCACTGTTCTCTGCATGAATTAAGCTGTTTTCACTTTGTGAACAGGTCCATGCTGTAAACTATAGGCTTTCAAACCCATCCAGTGCGCTATGAATGGCACAGGATGAAGAACAGCAGTAAAGAACTATATTGAGGTATTGGGTGGGTAGGAATAGGTCAGAACCAAGCACTGTTGCACCAGTAGAACACTTTGAGGAATGTAATATTGGCCCGGAATTTGCGGTCAGTGGCGAAGCAAAGGCGTTTGCCATTGGCCCCGAGCTAAGCTTCACACAACAATCTCGCGAACCCTGTGTTGGGAAGTTCGGGTTTTCCGACACATAATTGAAAGCAACGTACAGGAAACTTTCTTTTAACCGGCTCCTAAATATCCGGAAATCTCTCTTAACTGGCAAAATTCAGGAGTAGGTTCAGGTAAGTTTTACTATATATTAGTGGTCGTGTAACCGGGGTTCCTGGACCTGTGGCTGTGTAACCGGGGTTCCGGCACCTGTGGCCGTGTAACAGGGACGCCTGGATCTGTGGCCGTGTAACCGGGACTCCTGCACAAGTGCCGTGTAACTGGGGCTCCTGCACCTGTGGCTGTGTACGGGGCTCTCGTACCTTGGTAAGTATACCTCTCTGTAATCCAGACTTTTTGATCAACCGGCTCCACGACGGTCCCGTTGGTGCCGGATAAAAAAGAGCTTCCTGTGGTATAGTGGGAATCCCATGATGCAAGCCGCTGTGATATCAACAAGCTGACTAAGCAGCCAATCAAAATGCAGAATTCTCATAGACAGCGAACCAGGAAATGGGTAAGCGCCTAAAGTTGTAGGGGGAAAAATTTCAGTATCGACCATTTTAGGGGCTCTAACATCGCTTGGGTGCTAACTATAGCGCCTGGCGCTAATTAGTGCCAGTAACCGCAAAATTGAGTTTTAGCGCCCCAAGAGGGAAGTAGAGCGCTGAATCAGGCACTCCACTTCCTTCTTAGGGCGCTAATGTCGGAGAGCGGGGTGGAGACTTCAGCAGCGCTGTACACTAGGCCGTGCAGTGTTGCCGCGTTCAAAGGCACCTTCCCTCCCTTAAAGGAAAGGGCCATCGCTGCAGGCTCTGCAATTTAAAAAGTATCTACCTGGACCACCAAGGCAGCCGTGATCCCGCGCAATTGATCGCGGGCAGGAACCTGTGAAAAAAATAAAAACAGGAAAGGTAAGTTTTTTTTCCACTTACTTCGGCCACCTCGCCTTTAACCCTCGCCCCTGAAGTGGCCGGCCGGCCGATGCACACCTCCTGCAGCTGTCAGTGTTTTCGACCGGCGCTGCTGCATGGGGCGGAAGTCAATTTTGGGTCCGGGGTGCTAACGGGGCAATGCGCATGGCGATGACGTCACGATTTCTGGGTGAAGGAGATCGGGGTGCAACGCCCAAGCACCGTTGCAAAACTCCCACTGAATATGGTGGGAGTCGATGTCAGCATCACGCCCGATCGCAAAGCTATTGCGCCCTGTTAGATCCCCCGGCAGCGCTAATGGGAGGCGCAAAGGCACCCAATTTCACCCCTTAACTTTTTTTAAATGTTAGAGAGAGTAAAACAAAGATTCAGGATCTCACATGGGGGAAAAGCAAACCTGAAATAAAGATGAACAAACTTTTTTTAACATTTAATTATTTTAAACTTTCTTAAACATTGTTTTTATTAAAACATAAATTTGACACTGCACAAAATTAAAAGTAGTTATTCAGAACCTTTGTTTAGCAGTCAATACACTGTTAAAACCCCAGTTACACCTAATCCCTTTGGGTCTAACTTTTAATAGGGTATTTAACAGCGTAATTAGTGCAACAAAGGTTCACCAGACTGGTTCCTGGGATGGGGGGGATTGTCCTATGAGGAGAGATTGAGTAGACTAGGCCTATATTCTCTAGAGTTTAGAAGAATGAGAGGTGATCCCATTGAAACATAAAAAATTCTTACAGGACTTGACAGGGTAGATGCAGGGAAGATGTTTCCCCCTAGCTGGGGAGTCTAGAACCAGGGGTCACAGTCTCAGAATAAGGGGTCGGCCATTTAGGACTGAGATGAGGAGAAATTTCTTCACTCAGAGGGTGGTGAATCTTTGGAATTCTCTACCCCAGAGGACTGTGGAGGCTCAGTCATTGAGTATATTCAAGACAGAGATCGATAGATTTTTGAATATATGGGGATAGTGCAGGAAAGTGGAGGTGAGGTAGAAGATCAGCCATGATCTTATTGAATGGCGGAGCAGGCTCAAAGGGCCAAATGGCCTACTCCTGCTCCTATTTCTTATGTTCTTATGTTCTTATTACGGTGGAAGAGCCGAAGTTTTCATCAGTTTTCATGATTTGAAAGATTTCACTGATCGCCGGCTCTGTGGGGGGTGGGAGACACAGCACAGCCTGTGGAGGAGCAGTGAATGGCAGACCGCAACTTCAGGATTTCCGTGTTAGGCTGCGCATGCGCTAAAGCCTGAAGTTACAATCAGTTTCAAAGGAATACTGCCAGTTCGCCGTCATCAGGACCGCAAATTCCAGGCCAATTTTTATTTTTAACCACCACAGCATGAATCGAGTTTTGGGTCTTGCCAAATGCAATGTGTGTTTGTGAGTTGCTTGCACCTGTTTAATCCAGTGCTAGGTATAAATTGTTATGAGAAGTCCTAGAAACATAGGAACAGGAGGAGGCCACTTAGCCCCTCGAGCCTGTTCCACCATTCAATGAGATTATGGCTGATCTGTGACCTAACTCCATATACCCGCTGTACTGGCCGTGCTAGACGTGCTCCTATCTAGCTATCCAGCAAGTTAAACACTCATTCAAAATAATTCTTCTGAAGCCGTTTGCTGTTTTGAAGCTTTTACTTGAACAAATTTGTGAAACTGTAAACAAAGACAAAGTATGTTTTGTACATAAACTGAGTACTACACATTTGATATTACACAAGATATAAACATATTTACAACAGTAGAATAGACTAATTGTATAACTAACTAACATTTGAACTAACTTCTGTAACTATTAAATATTAACCTTTTATAAACATAGTATTATCAAAATATTACTCTGACAACATTGCTATTATGCTAAGAACTAAAGATACTCACAGTTATTGCGCTTGGCCTAACATATGAAGTCAGATTACACTGGATTGTAAATGGAACCTCTCATAGCAAATTCTCCATTACTCAAGTCAGGTTCTTCCTGGCAAAACTGCTTCCTGGGGTCAACAGGAAGAAAGGTAAGAAGGTCAAATGACCTCTCACAGGAAGAAAGGAACAAAGGTCAAATGACCTCACACAGGAAGAAAGGAACAGATGACCTTTCCAGCATACAAACTGTTAACACAATAACCGCCACCAGAGGGTGCTATTGCATGTAAAAATGTCCAGAATGTCACATAATGTCCATCGGTCCAGAACACCCGCCTTTGCCCCATATCCCTTAATACCTTTGGTTAACAAAAAATCTATCAATCTCAGATTTAAAATTACTTAGCATCAGTTCCCGTTTGCAGAAGAGAGTTCCAAACTTTTACCCCCCTTTGTGTCTAGAAGTGTTTTCTAACTTCACTCCTGAAAGACCTGGCTCTAATTTTTCAGCTATGCCCCCTAGTCCCAGACTTCCCAACCAGCGGAAGTAGTTTCTCTCTATCTACGTTATCAGTTCCCCTTAATAGCTTGAAAATTTCAATCAAATCACCCCTTAACCTTCAAGGCTACGGACCAAAAGCTGGAAAGTGGGATTAAGATGGATAGCTCTTTTTTGGCCAGCACAGACATAGTGGGCTGAATGGCCTCCTTCTGTGCCGTAAACTTCTATGATTTTATATGATTCTATGATTAATCTTCCAAATTTCAGGGACTACAACCCTAGTTTGCATAATCTCTTGTAATTTAACCCACACTGTCCAGGTATAATTCTGATAAATCTACACTGTTCTCTAACGTAAATATATCCTTCCTAAGTTGGTGCCCAGAACTGCTCACAGTACTCCAGGTGTGGTCTAACTTGGGCTTTGTATAGCTGCAGCATAACTTCTACCCCCTTGTATTCTAGTCCTCTATGCAGGCCAGTATTCCATTAGCCTTTTGATTATTTTCTGTACCTGTCCATGACATTTTAATGATCTATGTACATGGATCCCCAAGTCTCTTTGGACCTCCACTGATTCTGGCTTTTCACCCTTTAGAAAGTACCCTGCTCTATCATTTTTCAGTCCAACGTGGATGACCTTACATTTGCCTACACTGAAATCCATTTGTCACAGTTTTGCCCATTAGCTTAATCTGTTAATATCGCTTTTTAATTTTATGCTTCCATGTACACTCCTTACAATGCCACCTATCTTTGTGTCAGCGGCAAACTTGGATATGTGACTTTCTATCCCATCATCTAAGTCATTAATAAATACGGTGAATAGTTGAGACCCCAACACAGATCCTTGCAGGACACCATTGGTCATATCCTACCAATGTGAGTACCTACCCATTATTTCTACTCTCTGTTTCCTGCCGCTCAACCAATTTCCTAACCAGGTCAATAATCTGCCTTCAATTCCATGAGCTTCAACTTTAGCTAAAAGCCTCTTATGAGGGACTTTATCAAATGCCTTCTGGAAGTTCATATAAATAACAGCCATAGACATTCCCCTGTCCACTACTTTAGTCACCTCTTCAAAAAAATTCAGTCAGGTTTGTCAGGCATGACGTACCCTTTACAAATCCATGCTGGCTCTCTCTGACCAGCTGAAAATTTTCAAGGTGTTCAGTCACCCTATCCTTAATTATAGACTCTCGTAATTTCCTGACAACAGATGTTAGGTTAACTGGTCTATAATTTTCTGTTTTCCCCCTCTCGCCTTTCTTAAATAGCAGAGTGACATGCGCAATTTTCTAATCTAAAGGAATGGTTCCTGAATCAAGAGAATGTTGGAAGATTATAGTTAGGGCATCTGCAATTTCTCAGCTACTTCCTTTAAAACCCTAGGATGGAAACCATCTGATCCTGGGGATTGTCACTCTTTAGTGCCATTATTTTCTTCATTAATGTTACTTTGCTTAAGTTAATTTTGGTGAGTCCCCATCCCTGATTCAATATTAGTTTTCTTGGGATTTCCAGCATGCTATCCTCTTCCTCTACTGTAAATACTGACACAAAGTAATTATTCAACATGTCCACCATTTCCTTATTATCATTGAAAGTATCACTGTTATCAGTTTTCAAGTGGCCCACATCTCTCAATGTCGGTATGTTGCTTCTGGTTGGACCTACAGCTAGGCTATATTAGTATATTGTGAGGCAATAATTGGAAAATGATAGTCTTTGTTGCTAGCTCTTCACCTCTCCCACCTAGATATTTATTTAGTAAAAAACTTATTAGAGGGTTTATATAACATAAACTGTATGAACGAAACTGGGAGAATAAAGTTACAGCAGTTCGTAAGTGTCTTTCCAACTCCTTAATTGCATTAATGCTTTCTAATCACTTCCACTTAAACATGAAACATTTTGTATGATATGTGGTGAATTTTATAGGGTGATTTAATTCACTACTGGTCAGCCGTGGCTCTTAATGTGGGTACTAAGTGCCAGTGCCAGTGCACTCCATGTCATTTATGCATGAAGGCAATTACACTGAAGGATTAATGATTGTCATATTGGCCCAGAATTTGCTGGAGCAGCGCATCTTGCAGCATGCCCCGTTAGTTAGACCTTTTCCCTCACCCGTCAGCTCGAAAAAAAAGATTTGCACAGCAAATTGCCGGGAGTGCAAGCTGATAACGGCACAGCGAGTTCAACGGGGGTCATCTGAGACCTTGGTGAATGATGGGACCAATCGTCTTATCTCCTTAATCATTGAGATTTAGGGATGGAGAAAGAAACAGCGGAACGGCAGTGAAGGAAATAAGGTGAATTCAAGTCAAATCAGTTACAGAAACAGAAATAAAGAAAAGGATAGAAACATTGGATTGAGAGAGAGGGACGATAAAAGGGACAGAAAAGAAAAGTAAGAAAAAACTTTAAAAATGTAAAATGTAAAATTAAAAAAAAATCTCTAAGAACAATTTACTACATGCAGGAATGATACTCCACAGTTTCAATTGTTCCCTTTCTGGGCTAGAGAGGTTGAGTGGCATTGAAGAACCATAAATCTCATCCTTAAAAAGGTGCTTATGCTGTTAAGTAGTAGCTCCAGCTTTCTGCAGCAAGTTTAATTGGTAATTAATGCACAAATGCAGCAATTTTTTGAAGCTCACAAGGAGGTTGCGGGTGAGCTGCCATTTCGCAAGGCTAACGGCGGAACGGCGCAAATGTTCCAGCAATATGTGGTGATTCGTAACTCATAGGGTATCTCTTCCTTACCACAAATTGACAAACGATTTACACATCAATAACAGCAAGCACCATTAAACTCTCCGTTACTTTGCCAGCAAATTCTGGCTCATTTTTGCACGTTTTAGGGAGATATAATTTGCTGTTGATTCTCTTGTTAGTGTATGTTATGATGTATTATTTGTGTGGTGCATTTTCCCACCATACCTTTCAATGTGAACATTTTGTGAAGTTTATTATATCTGTAAAATCATAACTCATCTATCTCCACTGACTGACAGTTTTGGATCTCAGACTCACATGTAACTAACAAACCATTCGATTAGATGCTGAGCTTTTAATCAGACACTTTGGGGTTGATTTTCATTGACCCGTGGAGTCGGGATTGGAGGCGTGCGGGGGGTTAAAGTCCCGAATTCGGGGGTCCTGACCCCATCCCGCCCCCAACCCGCCTCCATGTAAGTTTTAAAGGAGGCGGGTACCCGCCCCGCACTGGGACCCGCCTACCCAAGGCAGGAAGGGATTAGTGCCAATTAACTGCCTGTTAACAGGTAGTTAGCAGGCAGTTTTTAGCCTCATCCCTATTTTAAAGCTTGAAGTGTGAGGTTCCCGACAGCTCCAAACCACGCCAAGATAGAGGAGTCGGGCCGTCGGATTGAAGGACTTCGAGGGGTCAAGATGTCGGTGTTCAGGTGAGTGATGGGTGCATGAGTGCAAAGGTAAGTGTGTTTGGTGTGTCTAAAGTGTGTAAAGAAGTTTAAATTACCTGTACTTCCCTTTACAGCCTTCCTTCCTCTAGGTTTCGGGAGTCCATCATTTAACCGGCACAGAAAGCAGAATGGCTGCGAACTGTCAAAAGTGACAGCCTGCAGCTTTCTGTGCTGGTGAGATTTCTAACTGAGTCTGTGTAGAAGGACTCAGGTTAGAAGTAAGACTGTCAGTGTTTGACAGCTTCAAACAGCTGTGAAACACTGATATTTCATCTGTCAAAACATCTTGACAGATGAAATTTCAGTCTGTGACGTCACCTGTTGCCGGGTGGCCTTTAATTGGCCTGCTGAGCCCGCTGGGCGGGCTCAACAAGGTCAATCAAGTTAAAATCGCGTGGATTGGCCGCATCTCGATGGAGGCGGGACTACAACCCCGAAAGTTGTAGTCCCGCCTCCTTCCCGACTTCTGAATGAAAAGCACCCCCTTTCTATTTCTTTTAATCGGAATTTTGCATTGTATAATTTTCAACATTCCTTTTCTCCCCTTCCCCCCTTTCTCCTTTTACTACACAAATAAGAGCGAGAGAGCAGAATAAAAAATGATAAAACCATTCAAGGGTGATGTCAGGGAGCACTTCTTCACACAAAGGATAGTGGAAATCTAGAACTCGCTTCCCCCAGAAAGCTAGGTCAATTGAAAATTTCAAAACTGAGATTCATAGATTTTTGTTAGGCACGGGCATTTAGGGTTACGGCACCAAGGCAGGTAAATGGAGTTAAGATACAGATCAGCCATGGTCTAATTGAGTGGTGGAACAGGCTCAAGGGGCTGAATGGCCAACTCCTGTTCCTATGTAACTGTTTGGGCTGGCTGAAGGGAAAGAGAATGTCACTTGAAAATTCAGGACGGAAATTAAGTGGCATGAAAAACAGATATGCAAGAATAAGAGTTAAATTGAAAAAAAAGGTAATTAAGGAAGGTAGACAGAAACCCAAGAAGAAAAGTGTAAAGTGGCAGGAACAGAAAAATACGAAAACAAATCAGATTGAGGAATACAATAAAGACAAAGTTAAGAGAAGTAACAAAACCGTAGAAATTACTATTGGTGATATTAGTGGACAAACACCAGCAGGCCCTCTGACATTCCTCTGCTCAGGATTTAATGGGGTAATACTGTAACCCATTTAAAATAAGCCATTCTGAAAACAGCAGACAAGGATTCTCAGTGGACATGTGAAGAATTTGTCCACTGACCTTTCAAATGTTAATTTCTAAGCTATGATGAAATTAAGAACATGTCAGAAAATCAGCAAAGAAAGAAGGGAACAAGGAACATGGCAAGAACAATAATGCCTGTGGATAGGACCATCTCATTTGTAAGTGTTAGTGGTAGTCCTAAATGTTATCTACTTCCCAGGTCTATAACTACGTTAAAGGGTAGGGATTCAGCCATGTAGTTCTTGGGTGCCATTTGATTGTGTATAAATGTAATGGGCCAGAAATTCAGGTCGGAGGCTTCCCGCGGGTGCAAGCCCCCGACCTGCACTTACCTAGCACGCCTGCCGTTGTGCTGTGGGCCCACGTGGGATTCCAATCCTGGGCCTCCTCCAGCTGCCGGCGCGCAGTGCTTGCATATCCCAGGGGCGCAGTTAGTTCGAAGCGTCCCCTGGGATCACGTGGGCCATGGAGAGCCAATCGTAGCAGGGAATCTATTCATAGATTTGACAGGAAGACCTATCAAATCTATGAATAGCGATTGGCCCCAAAACCTAACTAAAACTTCAAATAATTTTTTTTTTTAATCACATTTTTAAAATAATTATAAATTACATAAAATAACTATTTTAAACAATGATTTAAATTTTTGAAAAAATTAATTACAGTTTTTAACGGGGCTAAAAATAAACTTACCTTTCTTTAAAGTATTTAACAATAATAAACCTGTGGAAAAAATGTTTTAATTTTACTTAATTCACCACTTACCTTGTTAAAAGCAGGCCTTGCGACTGCTTTTTAAATGCGCAGCTGCTGGAGACTTACCCTCCCGGAGAAACCTGTAAAAAAATCGGAAGTTCCAGGCGTACGCGCTGCCTCTCTGGTGCACGCGTTCGACCTGTGAACCCCTTCTTCAAAGGAACAGAAGTTCCGGTTTCCAGCGCATGCGCAGTGCGTATTCGTATACCCAGCGCGTACTCACCTGTGGGGACCCGAATTTCTGGCCCAATATATATTCTACTGTATGTTAAAATACAGATACGGTACTGACTAAAAGTATCTTACTAAACTTTACAGACTAAACCACAAACAATGGCATAATATAATTCTTCAGTTCAAAAACTGTTCAATGTCAGGACAAACATTCAGATTACTTTGCATTCAGATCTCATCTTCCTTTCTAAATGACACTAATAATTCATATAATAATAATTGCACATCAAAATATGTCAAAGCTACTTGGAAGTACAGTGAATGATATGTAGTTGGATTCACCTGGTCCCCAAAACAAAAAGGGAAACCCTTTGCTAATTATTAAGGAACTTTCGCTAAATTTTCATTTTTGATAGTCCGACTGCAGAGTTTCACACTCCTGGTGTACAGGAGAGCTGAAAATAAAAATCTGCTCTATAGTTCTCATCTCAACTCCCGCCCCTCTACAAAGCATCAGGGAATTCATTAATTTATTTTCTCTCTCCATTAAGCCACAAGAGACTTTAGATGGATGCAAACCCACTATACCACTTGAGAATTTAACGTGTATATTTTAAATGCTTTTCCACCAGTTATTTCTACTGAGCCACCGATTTCAATATGCCCAATACAAAAAGATACTTATTAGAGAACTTGTCAAGAACACGCCAAAGGGGCAGAAACCAACAGTGCCGCTTTGCGGCCCAATCTCAATTGACGACTTTTACTGTTGCTTTACTTCTGAATTTCCCCCTTTGTTAATCTCACTGACAAGAATAAATCTTTTCTGCATGACATTATCACACAAGCAAAGGTATGTGTGCATTATGGCTTTACCCATGGGAATAAATGTAATGCACAGTGGAATATTTCCCATTAGCTCCAGATGTGACCTGGAGTGAAATACATTCAGACTTGACTGTGCAGCTGTTAATGCATAGAATCTTTGTTTTACTTCTTTCAATTTTTCCTGTTTTTTGTTCCCTTTGCAGGACATTGCCCAGTCATCTGAATAAACGGGGTTGTGGTCCCTCAAATTGTGGTTGCCCTCTGGCATCTCACCCAAGTATCTGTTCCACATTCTTTTTTCTTTCTTTCATGTGTGAATCTAGTCAGGGGGTGGTAACAGATTATTGACCCCGCATTTAGCCGAGGTTGAACTTGTCCCCACCCAACATCCACGAGCACTTTCCAGCTGGTGTCCCTGGATAGTGATCAGGAGCAGGAATCCTGGTTGTTTTTTTCCCTCTTCCCAGCCTAAGGTCGATGAGGCCCATTGTAGCACCAGCATCACACTGGCTTAGATTAGATAACTGAATCTGCTTTCACAGAGAGGCGACATTATTCAAGTCGTTAAAATAGTGAACAGAGTGGATGATGTGAAGTAGACTTTTTAATTTCAATTGTTGCAAAACTAGAGAGCATCGATTGAATATAATCAAACGTCAAACGCACCTTGGGACGTTTTACTATGTTAAAGACACTATGTAAATACAAGTTGCTGTTATGTGACAGTAGGAATTTATTTCCTCTGAGTGAGTGATGTGTGGAATGGACTTCTATCAGTTGGTCAGTGCTAATCCACTGAGCTCCTTAAACACATGATTATCTTGCAGAAAGTGAGATTCAAGGTTAAAGGGATAGATTTAGGTATTCATGATTAAATAGTTATCCAACACAATAGTATACTATTCAGTATATAACAAAATAATTATCCAACATGTGTTATGCTATTCAGTATATGGAGGACGATTCTTTTTCCTTTTTGGACATTTTACTCTAGAATAAATTACCTTGTTCATAATTAAGCTGGATGGGAGCTGTGGCAGTGTAGTTGAGCTGTTAGTGGCGATTGGAGGGAATGTCTGAATGGCTTTTCTCCAATCCATATTTTCTTATGTTCTTAATTCAACAAAAATGGAACTGAAGCTTCAAATGTTCTTATTCCTCAAACTGTTTTGATTATTGGCAGGATACAAGGGTTTAAGATGTTAGAAGACAAATACAGACAACTCTTTGCAGGTGTGACAACTGACTGTTTACAGCCCTTTCGATGAGATAATCTGTGAAAGTGTTATTTTCCCACAGCAACAACCACTAAGACTGACTATAACTTCTATTTTGTGAGGACACTATAGTGTTTTTTTTAATATTAGCATTCAGTAACAGAACCCAGATTTACATTGATATCATTTGCACTGTGACTGTAGATAAGATCCATAAAATGTAATGAGCATAGTACTAAGATGTTTAGATTTTAGGTCACTGGGATGCCATTCTTATAATGAAGGGAACAGACACTGATATAAAGCATATGGAGTGTAAGCAGGGTATGCTCATACCTGGATCTGTTACCCCCTGGGGAGCCATATGAATGTGTTTTATAAATGAAGTGGCAAAACATGCAAATAAGCAGATTATTGTTCCCTTGGGTTTTATTTTACTTAGCCATAAAAACCTATTAATATTCATGAGTATTTCATAAGTGATCTTGTCTGTGACCGTAGGTACTGTGGAGATTTAATATCCCTACTTAGTAAACTTGCTGTGTGTGAGGTTAAATAAAAATAGCCAACACTTTTCCAATTTTCTGTGGTGATACACATTCTAACCTAGAAAAAGGAAGACTTGCATTTAAATAGTGCCTTTCAGGACCTTAGGATGTCCCAAGGCATTTTACAGCCAATGAAGTCGTTTTGAAGAGTAGTCACTATTGCAATGTAGGAAACCCAGCAGTCAAATTGTGCACAGCAAGGTCCCACAAACAGCAATCTGATAATGACCAGATAATCTGTTTTAATGACATTGGTTGAGGGATAAATATTGGCCAGGACACTGGGGAGAACACCCCTGCTCATCTTCGAAATAGTGCCATGGAATATTTTACATCCACCTGAGAGGGCAGATGGGGACTCGATTTAACGTCTCATCCAAAAGACGGCACCTCCGACAGTGCAGCACTCCCTCATTACTACACTGGACTGTCAGCCTAGATTATGTGCTTAGTCTCTGGAGTGCGACTTGAACCAATGACCTTTTGATTCAGAGGCAAAATTGCTGCCACTGAGCCAGCCACGGCTAGAAGGAGAGTAAAAGATGAGACCCCGTTCATCACTACCTTTTCACAGTTAAATCTTTAATCTGATAATAAAACACATGACAAAGCCACAAATGTGTTACGATGGTTGGGTCATAGGTTGTGGAGCCATGGTGGCCGACTGGTTACCTGCCTGTTGTCTACAACGCTCATCTCCTAACTGAAGGAGACACATAACTCAAAAGTGACAAAGCCGTGAGTTAAATAATTCCTCTTTCTATGTAGTTTTCTATTTATATTTGTGGGTTTGATTTTTTGTTGGATATAAGCCTGGAAATTCGGTTGTGTAGGATTATCATATGCACACTTAGCACATTTGCCACAATTTCCTCCGTGTGCTATTTTAATGGGGACATTAACCTATTTAAAAGTATACTAAAACTGCCACAATGCAATTTCTAGACTACAGTTTCACTATCACCAATACTAGTTTATACAATTATGGTAACAAACTCTTCATATGGTCCTGTAAATACCTGTGAATAAAATGCACAAAGACTCAACCAAAATGCAAACCCATGTAAAAGTCTTTCATATATCAAAAGGTGACTAAGAGATATTAGCCCAAAAATTGCGGTACGGTAGCCAGCAAGAAAGAGCGACTCCGTCAAACATCAGGTGAGAGGCACCCTCTGCATTGTCATACACCTACACCCAGCCGCCTAAAGTCAAGGAAGAGCTTCATGAACAGCGTTGTTCCATTACAATCAACCTCATCTGAAGCCTGCATCGCCTTGTGGAAAGACCGGCTCGCCAGTCTTGAACAACCCCCAGCGATGGAAATTTTACCTGATGAAAGCCTTCCCCCAGGAGCTAATTGCAACTGGGCAATCTGGAAGTGCCTTAACAGACTTAGGACCAGTGTAGGTTGCTCAAAGGTGTCACTAAGCAAATGGGGATATTCAACCAGCCAGACAACTTGTGAATGTGGAACTAAGGCACAGACTATGCAACATCTCCTGCAATGCCCATCATTAGAGGAACCCTGCACTGTTGCAGATCTTGCCGAATCCAACAACAAGGCGCAAAAATGTGTCCAGTTCTGGCTGGGCTATGTATAGACTGTCCGTGGACACGATAAGGAGAAGACTTTACAGGAATGGAATTTAATTCCTAATTAGCTTCATTCCACTACTTCACTTAGTTCTGTTAGTAAAATGTAATTTTGCTGATAATAATTATCGACATCAGTAAAACTCCAATCTTTGCAGAAACAAGAAAAACTCATTTGATACAATTAAACTATTCAATTTCCGAGATGAAAATGGTTAAAACATGTCTGAAGTATCCACTTACGCTGATGCAAAAAGGCCCTGTGCCTGTTTGCATCAACTGTAAAATTTTTGTACACAATTACGGAGCAGTTGGTGGGCAAATAGCCCAACTTTGCTCCAGCAATTGGTTTTTCTTTGGCCATGCGGATGATCCGTCAACGCGTACGTTGACAGATCCCAAGTTCGGGACTTAGCGCATGCGCAAGCGGAAATCCTGAGCTTGCGGGCCATTTCAAAGATGGTATGACTGCGTACGCTCAAAGTTCACCATCATACCCACCGCAAATTCTGGCCCATTTATACATTTTATATAGTATTATCCACTTTTCTCTTGCCCTACTGAAGATGGTGACTTACAATAGGATGTGTTCCATAGATGCTGCCTATCATTTGTTATCTCATCCAAGTGGCCACTTTATACATTGAGCCTAGACTAATCAGTTTTGAGAACATCACAGCTGAGCCCAATTCTGGCGCCATCAGATGTGCACATTCGCCACGGGGTCACAAGATAGTGATCAAGAGAAAGAACCCTGGTCATCTTTTTTAACCTCTCTAGCTTTGGTACACAGAAACCAATGGTTTTTCCTTTCATAACGTTTAGCATTATATGATGATTCAGTCGAGTACAATTCCTCTTAAACCTTACATCTGAGAGGCTATTGAGCTTTTCTATGTCCCATTATACGGAGCTTCGTTTTCCGACTTGTAAAGCTATCAATGAGGTAAATGAATATCTGAGCTGCAGTTGGGATACTAACTAATGAAATTACACATGTCATGACAATAGAATGCAGCAATAAAATGGAACAAAAAAAGCTGTTGGCAACAGAGATGTATAACCACATGAAGTGGTCTTTTATTCAAAAGAAGAAACGTGTAATAAGTGATACTGGAACTGTTCAGGGCTTTGATTTAGTAAGTGATGTTGGAATATTATTTGATGTATAGCAAGGCACTTTGGTGGAGTAGATCCAGCTATTGCCCTTCAAAGTATTTTTGAATTAGTCTTAATAAATTAGCTGTTTGTGAGAGAGACGTCATTTCATAAAGCATTAAAAATATTGGTATTGGAAGGGTGTTCTCTGTCTGTCTTAGACTCTGTAGGGCAAAACTATTGATATACAAACATTTAGCATGAATGTTCCTTTTAAACAGCACTAAAGGATGCAGAAATGCAATAAGATGCATTGACCCGTATTTTCCAATCCCTACGGGTGTGTACGCATTGTGTACACACCAGTAGGGACATCGGAAATGCCAGTTTCAGGCATGCCAAGTGCATGCGCTGAAAACCGGCATTTCCAATCTGTCAAGAATGCTTTGGACAGATCGGAGACCTGCCCAAGAGAAGGGCCTCTGCGGGCGGAGAGTTCTGCTTTCTGGAGAACCTCTTAGAAATCTTACGCCTGGTAAAAACAGGGATAAGGCCTGCTTTTACCAGCATAAGAGTTGAAAAAGTAAAAAAAAAATGTTTTCACTCATTTATCATTTAAAAATACTTTTTTAAAAATGGTAAGTTTATTTTTAGCCCCGTAAAAAACTTTAAATATTTTTTTCAAAAAATTACATTTTTATTTAAAATATTTAATTTATTGTAATTTCAACTCATTTTAAAATTGTGATTGAAAAAAAAAATTATTTAATGTTTTACAGTGTTTTGGGGGTGATCTCCATTCATATATTTGACAGGTCTATCTGTCAAGTGTATGAAGGGAGATTCCCTTCTTCTATTGGCTCCCCATGGCCCACGTGATCCCAGGGACGCCTGCGAACCACATGCGCCTCTGGGATACGTGGGTCCCACGCTTTTCAAGTTGGAGAGGCCCAGGAGCGGAAGTGTCTGGACCTCGGGAGCCCTCAGGTAAGTCCGTAGATTTTTTCCAGATCGGAGGCCTCCGCACGCAGGAAGCCTCCGATCGGAAAATACGGGCCTATGTTTTTACTGCCTCCTCACAAAGCTGTGAATTGAAAGATGCATGAGTCCATGAAAGGAAAGGTAATTGCATATGCTTCATATCAATAGTAACTAGTTACCTCTCCAAGGGATTGCATACTTTGTATGCTAAAGTTACTTTTAAAAATTGCCATTTATTCGCAGTGCGTCATGGAGAAGTTCTTTGTTGTTCCATTTCAGGCAGCACAGATTTTAAAGGTAGGTTGGTGTGATGCAGTGCAAAGGCGATCCCTTTGCAGCATGTCTCTTCAATATCCCTGCATTCACTTTATTTAGAGATTGATCACTGGACAAGCTATTTTGTCAGTCTCCAGCAATTATTGCACACTGACAAAAAGATTCGCAACTGGTCAGTAATCAGCTTCAATCCAATAATCAGATGTAATGATCGGATTTAAACCAATAATCTTTTGCTTGCCTGAAGGGACAGAGTCCCTTTCTGCCTTCCTGTGGGTTGAAGATAAAATTGAGCAGGAATCCTTCAGGTATATGTAAGCTTTCATTCAATATTGAAAAAGCAACAATTTGGTGAAACTCAGGGAGTAATGGAAAGCAAAATCGGGCAGGGTGTAAAACCAACATTGCACCCGATCCTGTTAGTTTCCCGATGGGCGTGTTATGTTAAAATTGCCCCCTGAGGAATTTTAACTCCCAAGGACAGGTGGGCCAGGGGCACGTGGGAAGGTAAAAATTTTAAAATTCTCAAACCTGACCCCAACCCACCCACCTCCAGTTTTAATGGAGGCGGCTTGGTTATCAACATCTTTTAAGAAATAACAACAGAAAATGCTGGAAAAACTCAGCAGGTCAGGCAACATCCGTGGAGAGAAATTTGAGTTGACGTTTCGGGTCGAACCCTTCAAAACTGGAAAGAAAAGAAAATAGATCGAAGGCAGGGCTGCGATCGGACAAAAGAAGTGAAAGAAACAAAAGAAGTAAAAGAGCTAGGCGAGATGGTAATAGGCTGAGATTAGGTGTAAAGTGTACTGGCAGGGCAAGAGATAGTTGCCAGGTGTGAGAGAGAAACAAAAGGAAAGTGGTGGTGGGGGGGGAAAGGAGTGGAAAAATTACAAGAAAAAATGTGTAATAGGGGCTGAGGTTATGATCTGAAATTGTTGAACTCGATATTGAGTCCGGAAGGCTGCAGAGTGCCTAATCGGAAGATGAGGTGCTGTTCCTCGAGTTTACGTTGAGCTTCCGTGGAACAATACAAGAGGCCAAGGACAGTGAGGTCCGAGTGGGAATGGAGCGGTGAATTAAAATGACAGGTGACCGGAAGCTCGGGGTCACCCTTACGGACTGAATGGAGGTGTTCCGCAAAGCGGTCATCCAATCTGCGTTTGGTCTCCCCAATGTAGAGGAGACCGCATCGTGAGCAGCGAATACAGTATACTAAATTGCGAGAAGTACAAGTAAATCGCTGTTTCACCTTTTAAGGATGCTGCATGCCTCCATTTTAACTGAATTTACATTTTTAATGCATGGAGGCCGGGATTCCTGGGCCTTGGGAATGCCGGCGGGTAAAAGGAGGCGAGAAGGGCCGGATCCATGAAGTAACTGCCTTTATTGCACTGCTTGTGGGCCAGGAGGAGCAGGAGTGTTTTTACTCGGGCCCAACAAGCTTACCTGCATGTGAACGGACCCCCGCAATATCCTCCCCACCAACCACCACCTCCCCCCCCCCGCAATGTCCTGCCCCTCCCGTGACGTCAGACTTGCCTGTCTCCCAGTGTCCGGCTAATTTAAGCCCGACATACAAAACATTTAAAAGATGTCCTGAAGTTAACTTCGGAAGGACGTGCGGGAATCCCTTAATTCCAGATTTCCTGTCCGAAAATCCTCCCCCTCACTCTTTTCCCAGCTCCGAGTGAATATCAAGGCCTATGGCTCAGCTAGACCTGTACCATCACGCTATTAATTACAAATGCTGGGAACAAATAGTTTTATTTGTTTGCAAACAAATGTACAACTACAGAATAGAATTATGGCAAAATTGCAATAAATACAACACAACATAAACACAAATGATAAACAATTCTCATCACTAAAAATTGTTTAGGGCTTCAGGAAATAAATCTTTTAAAATTGGTTGGCCATTTCTGCTAGCACACAACCCACTTCCATCTTTTCTGCAGCAAATAACCTTCATATTAGCAGCACCGGGAAGGTAATTTAAGCCTTGGATGGTTTTTCCATTTTCTCTGAAAGAATGGACATATTTCTTTTACCGTACACGAAGAGTTGAGGAAGATTGTATTTGTGTGGAGGCTCAATTGGTGAGATAATGCAAGAGGCTTCTGAATTGATTCAGGTTGCTCTTTTATTGTCTCATTCAACCTGGAATGCCAACTTCATAGGAATATTCCACATATGGCCCACTTACCCATCCACGCTTGCTGCCTAACCAAACTTGGAGAAGTCAGTTCTCTTATAGACCAAGGCTATGTACAGTTGCAGATGATTGGATTTTGGGTGAATAAAATGGCATATGCATATCTACCACCAGTTTGGAGTATCTCTTTGCACTAATGATTGGCAGTAAGGGTTGTTTACGGATTGAAGAAGGGCTAATTCAGCTCACAGTAGGAGTTGGGGAGCGGGGTGCAGAGCTGGAAAAAGAAGTTACTATCTTCAATGACCAAGTGCAGTAGTTTGACTGACTGCTTTTCGACCAACTGAAGGCCAACTTATGCGGGATCATTTTCCACCTGTCAGTAATTTTGACACAGCTCTATTGAACAGAAAATTAAATATTAGTCGTGAAGTCTCCTCTGTTTTTTCTGGTTAATGTTCCCATTTTCTGACGTATGTTTAAAAAGCTATAATGGTTTTCTGCTATGTCAAAAAAAATTCATGCCAATATTTGCGACGTAGCTCCAACTAATTGTTGCCATGTCACATAATGGGAAAATGAACCAGAAAAAACAGATGTGTCAGCCGTGTCTCAGTGGGTAGCATTCTCGTCACTGAGTCAGAAGGTTGTGGGTTCAAGTCCCACTCTCGGGACTTGAGCATAAAAAATCCAGGCTGACATTCCAGTACAGTGCTGAGGGAGTGCTGCACTGTCGGAGGTGCCGTCTTTCGGATGAGACCTTAAACCAAGGCCCTGTCTGCTCTTTCAGGTGGATGTAAAAGATCCCATGGCACTATTTCAGAGTTATCCCCAGTGTCCTGACCAATATTTATCCCTCAACCAACATCACTGAAACATATTGGTCTGGATATTCTGACCCCCACGGGTGTGTATGAGGTGTGTACACACCTGTAGGGGCCTTGCAAGTGCCGGTTTCAGGCATGTGCTAAAACCCGGCACTTCCGATCTGTCAAGAATTCTCTTGACAGACCATCCGCCTGCCTGGGAGAAGGGCCTCTGCAGGCAGAGAGTTCCGCTTTCTGCACAATCTCCGCCCGCTGAAAACCTTTAAAAATCAGAATAAGAGTTTAAAAGAAAAAAAATTTTTTTCACTCCTTTCTAATTTTAAAATACTTTTCAAAAAGGTAAGTTTATTTTTAGCCCCATAAAAAGCTTTAATTATTTGTTTCAAAAAATTACATTTTTGTTTAAAATGTTTAATTTAAATTAATTTTAACTAATTTTAAATACGTGATTTAAAAAAAATGTATTTAATGTTTAACTGTTTTTTAAGTGATCCCCATTCATACTTTTGACAGATCTATGCACAGAGACCTGTCAAAAGTGTGAAGGGGGATTCCCTTCTTTGATTGGTTCCCCATGGCCCACATGATCCCAGGGACGCTTGCGAACCATCTGCGCCCCTGGGATACCTGGGCCTCTGCGCACACGGACCAGGAGAGGCCCAGGATTGGAAGTCTCGGGACCTATGGAGCCAACAGGTAAGTGCGTAGATTTTTGCCGATCGGAGGCATCCGCACGCAGGAAGCCTCCGATCGGAAAATCCGGCCCATTATCTGGTCATTATCACATTGCTGTTTCTGGGAGCTTGCTGTGCGCAAATTGGCTGCCACGTTTCCTACATTACAACCGTGACTACACTTCAAAAAGTACTTCATTGGCTGTAAAGCACTTTGGGACGTCTGGTGGTCGTGAAAGGCACTATAGAAATGCAAGTCTTTCTTTCAAATAGTTTTATGACTTTCACACTTGGAGGTGATTGTTACACTCAGAGCAAAACTACAAGGCAATAATGTGGCAAACCCAGCAAGAAGATAGCATCACAGCTTTTTCTCCTAAAATCCTTATAGAGAAGCAAAGAAAAAAAGTAGAAAGAACTTGTATTTCTGAAGCGCTTTTCATGACCTCAGGATATCCCAAAGCGCTTCACATCCAATGAAGTACTTTTTAAAGCGTAGTCACTGTTATAATGTAGGAAATGCGGCAGCCAAGTTGCACACAGCAAGGTCCTACAAACAGCAATGTGATAATGAGCAGATAACCTGTATTAGTGATATTGGTTCAGGTATAAATATTGGCCAGGGCACCAGGGAGAACTCCTTTGCTCATCTTTGAATAGTACCATGGTATTTTTTATGTCTACTTGAGAGGGCACGCAAAGTCGCGGTTTAACATCTCATCCAAAAGACGGCACCTCTGACAGTGCAGCACTCCCTCAGTACTGCACTGAAGTGTCAGCCGAGATTTTGTACTCAACTCTCTGGAGTGGGACTTGAACCCACAACCTTCTAACTCAGACGCGAAAGTACTACCAACTGGGTCACATCTGACATCGCATTGAAGCAACGGGAAGACTATCAGAGGAAGTCCATATCCAAGGGAAAAGAGTATACAGAACCAGAATGTGATACCTGGACTTAATAGAGGACCAGCATTTAAAGAGGTTTGTGAAGTGGTATGCTAGATGTTTTCAAACATCTATATCTGTAGCTGTGAAAGTCTGTGATGCACAAAGAAGGATCTTCCACGTGAATGTCGACTAACAGAGGCCAACACATAACTCTTAAATCCTCAGCTAGTTTCACTGACATGTAGAGGTACACAGATTGTTTTGTATTTGTGCTGGTACCTGATATAATTGTGAATAGATTCAGATATGGCGTATGGTAGGGTAGTTACCTCCCCTCCAGATAAAGGGTTGCGATTTAGTAGGGTAGCATGGAAATGGCAGTTGAAAATATTGCAGATAGTGTCATATGTAGAAAAAATGACAATAGCATGCTTTCCAACTAATCTTGTAGGCTAGGCTTTGTATCAGTTAAGGTATGGTGCACAACATCACTAAAAAGGGAGATAGTCAGTGGTAGATCAGCCTCCACATCCTCGCCAGACTTTTACAGACAAACAAAAAGATGCATTGGTACAGCACCTTTCATCCCAAAGTGCTGAGCTAATGCTAATGGACTGGCTCCCTCAAAAGGCTGTAGGTTTCTCTCAGAAAGAGGGGCTGATAATACAGTTCTATGAAAACATTCATGATGGGACTCGAGAAATCTCCCGATTTCTCATACGGTCAGTCCGCCCCTGATGGTGACGGAAAGCTTGGTCGAAGAAAGTTTCTAAAGTAGGAGAGGGAGGTGGCGAGGTTCCGGTGGAGAATTCCAGAGAGTAGCCATCCCCTTGTGACTTTCCTGGCTGGTTGGTTGAATGCTGCTTTTCCTTTCTTGTCTTTTTTTAACATCGTTATTCCTTTTCAGACATTCTGCAATTGCTCACCCCTTTGCTTGGAGGAGATAGTAATCAATTCCTTTGCTATTTCATCCCAGGTTAATATGGCGAAATTGGGGTGAAGATTGCTGCTTCCTCAATAATGAGGGTCACAGCCAACTCAATAAAACACACTTTGCATGGTTTTTAAATCATTAGTTGCAATTTTCTGCTCAGCAGATCGCAATTACCACTCAATGGTATGTTATAGAGGTCAAGAGATTCATTGCCAGTGTGCTTGGATGCTAACCTCTGATTATTGTAGCTGAGTGCTGATTGGACTTCTTAACATCTTATCAGTTGGGAATCATCATGTGCTGCTGGCCAGCAGATTCTGCATTCCTTAGTGGGCAGCAGTTGAGTTCATTGCCAGAGTAATAATTGTGTAAAGGGTCTTAGTGTCCAACAGCTGGAAAGTCATCCTCAAAAATCTATGATAAATTCACTGCATCAACCCTATTGCTCGAGTAACCTTTATACTGGGCACATTCATCTCAGATATGAAAAGGGCAGTACACTATCTTTCTGTTTTTGTTGTATTAACACACCTGCTATTTTCAGCGGACCGTTTCAAATTCTTTATTACTTTATAATTTACTAACAAACTGACCTAGTACGAATATCAAGAACTGTTACATGATCACCATATTTAATATATGGGGTGAGAGGCAAAGATCACCAATCATTACCAACAAGGGTCCAAATCTGGTTCCCTCTCGACCTTTAGGGGGCGATTTTGCCAGCCCTGGGGAGGCGGGTTTGGAGGCGGGACTGCCGGGAAAATGGCAGAATCTGAGGGCAGGTACCCATCCCGTTCCAACCCGCCTCCGTGCCATCTTCCCAGGAGGTGGGTACCTGACCCGCGCCGGGTCCCGTCTCCTGGAGGCGGGAAGGGGATTAGTGCCAATTAACTGACTGATAACAGGTAGTTAACAGGCAGTTTTTTGGCTAATCCCTATTTTGAGCCATGAAGTGTGGGCTTCCCGACGGCTCCGAACCTCGCCAGGGTCAGCGAGGCGGGCCGTCGGTCTGCGGGGGTCGGAGGGGCCGAGATGTCCGGTGTGCAGGTGAGTGATGAGTGCAAGTGTGGAGAGGTGAGTGTGTGAGGTGAGTGTAAAGTGTTTTAATAAGTTTTACTTACCTTTACTTCTTCCTGCAGACTTCCTCCCTTCAGGTCTCGGGAGTCCCTCAGCTCACCGGCACAGAAAGCAGAATGGCTGCTGAAATGTCAAAGCTGCAGCCTTCTGCTTTCTGCTCAGAAAGGCTTTCTAATTGAGTCTTGAGTAAAGACTCAAATTAGAAGTCAAATTGTCGGTGTTTGGCAGCTTCACAGAGCTGTCAAACGATAATATTTCATCTGTCAAAAGCTCTTGACAGATGAAACGTCACTCGCCGCCCGCTGGGCGGGCTTAACAAGGTCAATCAAGGGAAAATAGTGTGGGTTGGCCACAAGTCGATGGAGGCGGGACTAAAACCCGACAAGTGGAAGTCCCGCCTCCAAAAGTTCCCCATTGGCAAAATCCAGCCCATCATATTTAATGAAAATAGTTGTGTCAATAGATCGTTAACCTTGACATGCTGGATTATCTCATTGAGAAGAAACTGATCCAATGTGCAATAGGAGGATATATGTCAGGATCAACACATTTCCTAAGTGTTATATTTTGGTCAGTTAAATCAAATGCCTTCTAATGAATGGAGATGATTCTTACAAACTGACTTGTTCTGCCAGCTGTGGGGAAGCATGAATGCAATATTTTATCTAATTGCATGCCAGTGACAAGTTATTTATCCTGCTAACAAGTTCCTTATTCTGCCAAACAAAAACAAGGCAAAACAGCTACGGTAGATTCTCAAAGCAACCACAAATGGTTGGGATGTGATAGCTAGGATTTCCTCCTAGGATTGAGCTTGGCAACGGGATATATTTGAAGTGGTTTCCAAATTTTTAGGTCATGTAACCATTTAAGGTTACAAGGAAGAAGTCTAAATTGCATCACTCAAAAATCCAATATGATCCTGTAAAAAGTAAAATTTATTGATTATTGTGTAACAGTATATAGGATTATTGGAATTTCAATCCTTTTTCAATCACTTCAAGGTGACAATTGAAGGTATCTCAATAATATTTTGATGAACATTGCATTCTCTCTTTGGCATCAGAGGTTTAAATCCTGATTGAAATGACTGATTAACTAATTACCTGTGGCAACCCAATTACATTTTCATCAGCCCTTCGGGAAGCCAATGAGTGTAATTAAGAGATAGATGAACCCAAAATCCCATCCATGCTTTTACACAATTCCATTATAAATCTTGTGAATCACCATTTTGTAACTGGACATACCATTATAGATTCTGGGGTAGAATTTCCCTGGGGATTCTCCTGATCTCCCACTGTAACTGTGGGAGAAACAGTGAGAACGGTGAGAGATTGGGAGGAATCCGATGGAAGTTTCAGTTTACAAGAAATCACTTGTTCTTTTTTTATTAACTTTGTGATCAGTGAACCAAGGTTTGACAGAGTAACGAATGACTGCTGCTATTGGTGTCAGTATTGCTCAGTTGGTAGCAATCTCTCCTCTGAGTCAGAGGTTTGTGGATTCAAGCTCTGCTCTAGGACTTGAACATTTGGGCCAAGACAGTTGCTGGTGCCGAGCCCGTTTTGCAGGTTCTAAACGGGCACCTAACCTCCCAATATGGCGGGCAGCATGAACAAACTCATTCTGTGCATAAAGTGCGCTGCCCGCCACTTTGAGTTGGGCTGCTACACAGGCATCCAGGACGTGCAGCGGAAAATGTAAAACAATGATTAAAATATTTAAATAAGCGTCCTACGTCTGTTGTAGGAGGCCTTTGTGATATTGGATAGCTCTAGCACCACATGATAAACTCACTTAGCAACTCATGGCATTAACAAGCAGGAAGGACCCTTCAGCAGTGCTATTTAAAGGGCTCATCTACTACATGCAACTAAGTTGTGCCACCCGTCTCCATCCCTGCCTCAGTCCATCTGCTGCTGAAACCCTCATCCAAACTCAACTATTCCAATGCTCTCCTGGCTACCCTCCCATTTTCCATCCTCCGTAAACTTCAGCTCATCCAAAGCTCTGCTCTGCATATCCTGACTCGCACCATGTCTCGTTCACCCATCACTTGCTGACCTACAATGGCTCCCTGTCCAGCAACACCTCAAATTTAAAATTCTCATTCTTGTTTACAAACTCCCTTCATGGCCTTGCCAGTCCTTATCTCTGTAACCTCCTCCAACCCTACAATCCTTCGAGAACTCTGTGTTCCTCCAATTCTGGTCTCTTGTGCCTCCCCAGTTTCCTTCGCTCCACAATTGGCAGCTATAAATTCAGCTGTTTAGGCCCTAAACTCTGGAATTCCCTCCCTAAGCCTTTCCGCCTCTCTATCTCTCTCTTTTCCTTTATGACATTCCTCCCACTGGGACCACTGTTGTTCGCAATTTACATAAGTGAGTTGGACTCGGGAATTGGAAGTACTATATCTGAATTTGCAGATGACATCAAATTGGCGGATATAGTTAATACTGAGGAAGACGTGACAAAATACACAAAGATGTTAACAAACTTGTAGAATGGGCGTGCAAAAGGCAAATGAATTTCAATATAGAAAAGTCTGAGGTGGCGCATTTTGGTAGGAAGAATAAGGAGGCCACCTACTCCTTGGAAAATAAGAGTCTAAATGGGGTAGAGGCACAAAGGGATCTAGGATACAGATTCATAAATCATTAAAAGTAGCAACATAGATTAACAAAGCCATAAGAAATGCAAACAAAGCACTGGGGTTCATTTCTAGAGGAATAGAATACAAAAGCAGAGAAGTTATGGTAAACTTAAATAGAATCTTGGTTAGACCACACTTAGAGTATTGTGCACAGATCTGTTCTTCCTATTACAAAAAGGATATTGAAGCACTGGAGAAGGTGCAACAAAAATATTGACAAGGATGATGCCAGAACTGAGAGTGTACTACTATCAGGAAAAACTATATAGGCTGGGGCTCTTGCCTCTCGAAAAGAGAAGAGTGAGAGGTGACCTGATAGAGGTCTTGAAAATGATGAAGGGGTTCGATAAGCTAGACATAGAGAAGATGGTGCAACGTATGGAAGTGTCCAAAACTAGGGCCATAAATTTAAGATATTAACCAATAAATCCAATAAAGATTTCAGGAGATACTTCTTTACTCAGAGAGTGGTGAGAATGTGGAACTCGCTACCACAAGGAGTAGTTGAGGTGAATAGCATAGATTCATTTAAGGGGAAGCTAGATAAACACATGAGGGAGAAAGGAATAGAAGGATATGTTGATCAGGTGAGATGAAGTAAGGTGGGTGGAGGCTCGTTTGGAGCATAAACACCAGCATGGATTTGTTGAGCCAAATGACTTTTTTCTGTGCTGTAAATTATTTGTAATTCTTTGTAGGTTTTTCTTGTTTGCTGTCAGCTGTGGCTCAGTTGGTAGCACACTTGCCTCTGAGTCAGAAGGTTGTGGGTTCAAGTCTCACTCCAGAGATTTGAATACAAAATTCTAGGCTGACACTCCAGTGCAGTACTGAGGGAGTGCTGCACTGCCGAAGGTGCCGTCTTTCGGACAAGACGTTAAACTGAGGCCCTGTCTGCTCTCTCAGGTGGACGTAAAAGATCTCATGGCACTATTTCGAAGAAGAGCAGGAGAGTTGTCCTTGGTGTCCTGGCCAATATTTATCCCTCAATCAACATAACAAAAACAGATTATCTGGTCATCATCACATTGCTGTTTATGGTAGCTTGCTGTGCGCAAATTGGCTGCCACATTTCCTACCTTACAACAGTGACTCCACTTCAAAAAGTACTTAATTGGCTGTAAAGTGCTTTGGGACGTCCTGAGGATGCGAAAGGCGCTATATAAATGTAAGTCTTTTTTTTAAAGCTTACCTCTTTAACCAAACTTTTAGTCACCTGTCCTAATATAACTTTACTAGCTGGGGGAGCCCGGCTTTGCCAGGGCTATTTTGGGCCGGGCGGTTTAAATCGAGTCCCAGGCTTTGGGGCCTCTCTGTGTCCCTCTGTGAATCTGCTGCCGGGCAACATTTTAAATCGAGTCCCAGGCTTTTGGGCCCTGTCTCTGTGTCCCTCTCTCAATCTGCTGCCGGGCAACATTTCTACCTTTTAATACCTTGAAAGATGAAAGTGAAAGTACTTATAAAACGTTTTTGGTAAATTTTATGTTATTTTTAAAAGAGGTACTAACTTTTTCAAAGCTGGATTAGCAGAGTAGTTTGAGCTGGAAGTAGTGAAGCAATGGCTGCCCAATGCCTGAGTTGAAAAGCATTAGTCCCGCTCACAGACGCAGCGATTGGCCAACCATCAGGCGACTGAACTGTAGGATTGGTCAATCGTGCCGGCACAGGATTGGTCGACCTTGACGTCAGTCAATCAATGCTAATTAGCAGATAATGAGTTTAATTTTGAAGGTTTTTTGCATAACGCGCGAACAATTTTTGTCCGACCGAAAAGTAAATACGCTTATGACGGTTCTGGAATTGTAAGCTTTCTTTCGATGTAACACACGTGTAGGTACGCTCTATAACTTTTGAGTTTATTCAATACAGACAGACGGAATGACAGACAGACAGATGTATCCTTTTATTTTATATATATAGATGTGGCTCAGTGTCAAATTTTATTTGCTAACATTCCTGTGAAGCGGCTTGATACATTTTACTAAATTAAAGGCGCTATATAAATACAAGTTGCTGTTGTAGTTGCTGGTTTGTTCTTTTAGGTTACTGGTTAACTTCTGGTGTTTGTTGGCCTGGTTTAAAACTGAATTCTGAGCTCTGAGAAGTTTTTGCGGGTGCTGCACTGTTTTTGTCTGCCTTCACAACAGCCATGGGTGGTCTGACAGGGCTGTCTTTGGGGCTGGAGGATGAGGTGGAACAACAAGGAAGAGACTATAGAGCAGAGAATCTGCCTTAATATGGAGGAAGAGGAGGGCACTATGCAGGATGCCATACCCACAGCGGAGCTTCAGGCAGCACTACCCGAACTTCTCTGAGAAGCGATGTCTCGGGTGTCTTTGTTCCAGGAGGCTATCACTGAGGTAAGTTACCTGCTGCAACCACAACCTGAGCTTTGAACCAGGGCATAGACAGCTTAAACTGTGGCTGTCAAGGTCACCGTAGCCCTTAACTTTTATGCGACAGGCTCCTTCCAGGCTGCAGCAGGTGACATCAGCGACATCTCAGTTTGCAGTCCACCGCTGTATCAGGTAGGTCACTGAGGCTCTCTACACCAAGAGAAACATTTACATCTCCTTCTTCATTGACAGAGAGAAGCAGAAGGAGAGAGCACAAAGTCTCAAGTTGTAAGCGACCTTCTCCTGCAAGAAAGAAAGGATTGTGTTCATGACAGCCTTGTGAGATGTTTATAAAATGGTCAAATAGTTGGCATGCAGTGTGTGTAAGATGTGAGGTGAGGTTTTGCAACAGTAGTGAGATAGTATGAGGAGAAGGAAGTGGATTGAAGTGTGGTGCAGCAAACAAAGCCGGGAAGGGCCGTTTTGGGAGTCGTGAGGCTGGAGGTGGTGAAGGTGTGAGCAGAGAGTAAGAGTGCAGCATTGTTACCTTGTCAACTCTGGTGTAGTCATTGAACTTCTTTTGGAATTTCAGCCATGTTCTGAGAGCTAAGTTCCTGGCCTTGACCTCCTCTGTGAACTCTTCCCACTGCAGCAGAGGTGATGCCTGGAGGGCTTTCTGTCTCCCAGCCATATTCTTCACTCAGGGAAGATTTCCTGGTGAGTATACCTCCCCATTAAGAAGTGCTGGCGGCAGCCTTTAAGTGGCATTAGAGAAACCTGATTTCTGGCCCCCCAATAAGGCTGCGCACTTGAATTAATTTAAAGAGGTCCCAGCCCGGGACCACATGAACAGGCGCATGCAGTGAGTGCCCTGTCCCCAACGCATCAGTGTTAATGGAGCGATCGTATTTCTAGGCAATAACCTAGGCTGGCAATGCAGTGCAGTACTGAAGAATGCTACATTGGTCAAGATGCCATTCTTTGGATGAGATCATAAATTGAACTATTACCTGGTCCAGTGGTTTAGTTGGAAGTTATAAGATCCCATGGCACGATTCTATGAAGAGCAGAGAGTTTTCCCAATGACCTTGACAACATACCTCCCTCAACCAACACATTCAAAAATTGCTCATCCGTCTCATTGCTGTTTGTTAGATGTTGCTATGTGTAAAATGGCCATCATGGTTTCTTAAATGACAGAGTTATTTCATTTAAAATAATTCATTGTATACAAAGCACTTTGATTTGTGTCTGGGAAATGCACTGAGATGCTATGAGCCAAAAACCTGACAGCTAGCCCTCAATGTGTCACCTGTACTATTGGGTGCTGAGGCTGCAATACACCCATGACACCTCGTGTTCCATTAAGTGGGTGTACAATGAAAAGCGATTGTAAGCCTACACCCCAGCTATGTGCAGGCTCATTAGGGTAATAAAAATATTCATATTTCCATAATACAGTATGGGAGACCACGCTGAGTATAAACCCTGGCACCAATGCCCCTTCCCCCACTTTGGAAAACAGTTGTTAGCTGGCACTCCCAGCCAATCATGAGTAATGTGCCCACAGCACCAGAAAATTACGTAAATATGCTGACCTTGATTTATCGATTGAGGATACTCTGGGTGGTGGGGTAATTTGAACCTAGCTCACCAGGCAGGAAACCCAGTTGTTCCGGTGGAACGCTGGCTTTGCACCCCACCCAATATTACTTTATTGACTACAATGTCAAGTAAAATTGGGTGTAAATCCAGTGTTGCACCCGATCCCATCAGTTTCCCGTGCTTGTTCCTTTCTTCCTTTCTTTTTCTAGACCAGACTCAAGAAGAATATTCTGCACAAAATACCATTGTTCCGTGCAAGGTCTTGTCATTTATAAGTTGTCATGGTTTTAATTTTAGCCCTGAATGTGGGTGCACTTTTTTTTTCAGAATTGCTTGTTCAAAAGTTTGCATATGGACACAGATCTTTGAGTCTATTTTGATTGCATGGCGTTTGCGGAGGTGGTGGAGGGGGCGTATTGGGCAGTTTCAACCGTGGCTCAGTTGATAGCACTCTCACCTCTGTAGTGGGGACTTGAACCCAACAAGCTTCTGACTCAGAGACTTGAGCACATAATCCAGGCTGATACTTGCAGTGCAGTACTAAGGGAGTACTGCACTGTCGGAAGTGCCGTCATTCAGATGAGACGTTAAACCGAGGCCCCATCTGCCCTCTCAGGTGGACATAAAAGATTCCATGGCACTATTTCAAAGAAGAGCAGGGGAGCTCTTCCCAGTGTCCTGGCCAATATTTATCCTTCAACCAACAGCACTAAAAGAAAAATGATCTGGTCATTCTTTCATTGCTGTTTGTGGGATCTTGCTGTTGGCAAACGGGCTGCCACATTTCCTATATTATGATAGTGACTACACTTCAAAAGCACTTCATTGGGATTGGCTGTAAAGTGTTTTGGGACATCCTGAAGTCGTGAAAGGCGTTGTATCAATGCAAGTTCTTTTTTTTTTATTGCCGTGACTGTGAACATGCTCAGGGCCGTGATTGTTTAAGGGTTGAGGCAATTCCTTTCACCTTGATTTCTGAGGTTTGGTTGGATAAGCATAGAATTCTGCATTCATTGACTGGTGGTTTTGCGGCTCATTTCACTCCATTTCTCTGGCTTCAGGTAGGCCATTGCTGTTTAGCCATTTCCTCTGGCAGTGTCCTGTTTGCTCATCCTGGAGGTGGGGTCGGTTGTGTCATGTACATCTCCAGGAGAGGGGACCAGGTTATATCCCCAGTCTGAGGTGCTGGCTGAACATCATGCTCCAGGCAATTTTTAATGAAAGGTTTTCTGTGCACAAAATGTCTTTCATTTCACATCTAAGTGCCTAAAAGCAAATGGTAATATTCCTCAAATATTATTCTTCTCCACCCTACCTGAGTAGGATTACCCATGATGTTTTTCATGCAATCATTTTAAGAATAGAGCTGGCCAATGTTTCCATGGAAGAATTATTCCAGTAGGTAAAATTAAAACATTCAGGGCGCAAGGCAGAACTCTCCCCCTATATTGCACCTGCTAAACTCAATTGGATGCCTGGAGTACTGGCACAGCAATAGGGAGAAGTTTGAATTTTATGCAAACACTTCAACAAGCTCCTATCAGGGAAATGAACCTTCCTACATGTACTGGCCGCACTAGACGTGCTCCTATCTAGTTATCCAGCAAGTTAAACACTTATTCAAAAATAATTCTTCATGAAGCCGTTTGCTGTTTTGAAGCTTTACTTGAACAAATTTGTGAAACTGTAAACAAAGATAAAGTATGTTTTGTACATAAACTGAGTACTATACATTCGATATTACATAAGATATAAACATATTTACAACAGTAGAATAGACTAATTGTATAACTAACTAATATTTGGACTCACTTCTGTAACTATCAAATATTAAGGGCTAAAAATTCAGTGGCCTGCGCCACCAGTTTGCGCCCAAAGAGGGCTTTTGCGCCACTGGGCAAACCTGCCGCCATATTTAGCGGGGCGCTAATAGCGGCGTTAGCCAGTAGCGCTGCGCCACCACCGATGATGTCATCGGTGTGCGCAGCGCCCCGCTATCGCCCCGCTGGCCATATTTGGTTGCTGCCACCTCCCCCGCACCGGCCGCAAACAGTGACCGGTACACGGGGCCTACCTATGCCGGTAGTGGGGTGAGTTAAGGTGGAGGTGCAGCCGGCCGCTTTTTCGGCGGCCGCCTGCCCGCACCTCCTTCCCCGGCCTCCTACACCCCCCCCCCCGCGGCATTGCCGGCTGTTTCCAGAGAGCCCGGCACTTCTCCTTGGTGCTGGGCTCATTTGCCGGCACTCGCGAGTGGGGATCGCGCTGTTGCAGGCACCTCCCCCTTAAGAATGAGAGGAAGGCCTGCAGTACCGCAGGCTGCCGTGCTGCAGCGGGTGGCGCTGCGGCACTTTACACGCCGATATTCAGTTTCAGCGCCCCAAGCGGGGCGCCGAAACCCTTGTTTAGCGGCCGGCTTCCACTTGGGGCGCTGAAACTGAATTTCCCGCTGGCGCAGGTGGCTCTGTGCGCAGCGGTAATTCCGGCGCCCAGGCGAGCTGGGCGCCCCTAACTGAATTTCTAGGCCTAACCTTTTATAAACATAGTGTTATCAAAATACTACTCTGACAATGTTGCTATTATGCTAACAAACAAAGATACTCACAGATATTGCGCTTGGCCTAACATATGAAATCAGATTACATTGGATTGTGAATCCCTTATGGAATCCTCCATTACTGCCAGGTTCTTCCTGGAATTCTACTTCCTGGGATTCTACTTCCTGGGTTACACAGGAAGAAAGGTACGAAGGTCAAATGACCTCTCACAGGAAGAAAGGAACAAATGTCAAATGACCTCTCACAGGAAGAAAGGAACAAAGGTCAAATGACCTCACACAGGAAGAAAGGAACAAAGGTCAAATGACCTCTGCTTCATACAAACACACTGCTAACACAATAACCACCACCAGAGGGTGCTACTGCATGTAAAAATGTCCAGAATGTCACATAATGCCCCGAACACTCCCTGTCTGGGGTCATTAACGACTCCACATAGTCCGAACTCTACTAGTCACTGGAGTCCTCTGGCGACAAAAGAAGAACCACCTCAGAGATGGGCCGAGAGAAGACCTTCACTGTTCCTTCTTTGATGACTCTCAAGTCCACCTTTCTCACTCTCCCGTCCCGGCTGGGATGGGAGTTCACGATGATAGCCATAGGCCACTCATTCCTTTTTACCTGATTGTCCCTCATCAAGACAACATCTTCTTTGAGATCCGGCCTCTTGTCCTGCCACTTGCGTCGGCTCTGTAGTGTGTTGAGGTACTCCCTTCGCCACTTGTTCCAAAACGTGTCTGCCAGACTCTGGACTTGTTTCCATTCTTCCTTGAAGAGTTCTCTTTCCCCAAACTCTCCTGGAGGACAAGGGGGAACACCTGTCTTCTGGGTCAAAGGCATGGCCGGAGTGAGGATGAGGGGCGATTCTGGGTCTGAAGATACAGGAATGAGGGGCCTTGCATTCATCACGGCGGTGACCTCAGCCATCAGTGTGGTCAAGACCTCATGTGTGAGGCACGACGATCTACCTTGGAGAAGCATGCAGTCAAGGATACGGCGGGCAATGCCGATCATACGCTCCCATGCGCCACCCATGTGGGATGAGTGAGGTGGGTTGAATACCCAGGTGCATTTCTGCTCTTGGAGATACGTCTCCACACTCTGAGAGCTGGAACTAGATCCATCCATCTTCAGCTCTCTACAAGCACCAACAAAGTTTGTGCCGCAATCTGAGCGTATTTGCTTTGCCGGGCCTCTAATTGAGAAAAACCGTCTCAGAGCGTTTATGAAGCTGGAGGCGCTCATTGTTTCTATGACTTCAATGTGTACAGCTCTTGTGGACATACATGAGAACATCACCGCCCACCTCTTGCTGTTGGCGTGCCCTCCTCTGGTGCGGCATGAGGCCACGTCCCATGGTCCGAAGACATCTACGCCTACGTAGGTGAAAGGTGGTGCTACTTGTAGCCGCTCGGCTGGCAGTTCTGCCATCTGTTGGTGCTCCGTCTTCCCACGGAGTTTTTTGCAGGTGACACATTTGAAAAGCGTGCCGCTGATACATCTCTTAGCTCCAACCAACCAGAGGCCGTCTGCTCTGATGGCACCTTCGGTGAAATGTCTGCCCTGGTGCTTCACAGCCTCATGATGATAACGCACAAGCAGAATGGCCAGATGATGATGACCTGGAATGAGGATGGGGTTGGTTGCATTCGTTCCTAGTTGAGACTACGATATGCATCCCCCAACTCTGAGAAGGCCGTCGGTGTCGATGATGGGATGCAGCTTCCGTAGACTGCTGTGAGGGGGTAGGTTGTGTTCTGCTGTTATGCACTTGAACTCTTCTGAATAACACTCGTGTTGGACACTCTTTATCACAAGGATTGTGGCTCTCTTGAGCTCCTCTTCAGAGGGACTCTTACGACAGATGTGCCACCCATGGCAGTTACTCCCTTGCATAGGCTGGGAGAAGGTATGAGCTATATGGGTTAGGCGTGCTATCGTCTTTATGAGAGTGTTCCATTTGGAGAAACGCTCGAAGCATTTGGTGCTCATCGGGTCCTTACAGATTTGAGTAACGTTCGCTGTTACTTGTGGGCGTATCTCGCAGTCAGAAACAGGGTTGAGTAGGTCGAATGACTCGTTGATTTCGGAGAAGTGTGGGAACGGATCCTGAAGAAAAGCAGGTCCTGACAGCCAAGTCGTGCTGCTGAGTAGGGACGCTGTTACAGATCTAGACCCATGGTCAGCTGGGTTCAGGTCTGTAGGGACGTACTTCCACTGGTCGGGGGATGTGGACTGTCGAATATGTTGGACTCTATTGTTCACGTATACGTAGAACCGTCTACTTTGGTTATGGATGTATCCTAGCACCACTTTGCTGTCTATCAATCTTGTCTTCTATGAACTCTGCAATCTCAACTGCTAATACTGCTACGCACAGTTCCAATCTGGGTATGGTGAGGTCTGGCTGGGGCGCCAACTTGGCCTTACCAAAGACAAAGCCGATTTTGCTTTGTCCATCTTGAGTGGTGACCTTCAGATAAGCCACACTTGCAATGGCCTTAGCGGATGCGTCTGCAAAGACACAAAGCTCTTTGAATTGGGCATTTAAGGGAGAGAAAGACGAATAGCAGCGAGGTATTCGGATCTCCTGTAAGCCTTGGAGTGAGTCTCTCCATCTGTCCCACTCTGCTTCCATCTCTTCAGGGAGAGGTGAATCCCACTCTTCAGCGCATGTGGAGAGTTCCCTGAGGAGCAGCCTGCCTTGTATGGTGACAGGGTCTAAGAAGCCGAGAGGGTCGTATAGGCTGTTGACTGTAGAGAGCACTCCTCTACGTGTGAAGGGTTTCTTGGCGTCTAGGACTTGGAACGTGAACGTGTCTGTTGCTATGTTCCACGACACCCCTAGGCTACGCTGTAGGGGGAGGTCATCAGTGAAGAGGTCTAGGTCCTTGACGTCCTTAGCACGATCTTCAGGGGGGAATGCCTCCATCACTGCTGGTCTGTTAGAGGCTATCTTATGCAGCCTGAGGTTGGATAGTGCAAGTAGTTCCTGGGCTCGTCCGAGGGTACTGATGGCCTCTGCTTCGGTCGGGAATGACTTCAGTGCGTCGTCGACGTAGAACTCTCGTTCGATGAACCCTCTCACATCACTGCCAAAGTCGTTGTCTTCTTCCTTGGCAGCCCTCCTTAGTCCGTATATGGCGACAGCAGGGGATGGGCTATTCCCAAAGACATGGACACGCATTCTGTAGTCCACAATGTCTCTATTGGGGTCATTGTCCCGATACCACAGGAAGCGGAGGAAGTCTCTGTGGTCTTCTCTCACCACGAAGCAATGAAACATGTGCTGGATATCGGCAGTGATGGCGACGGGCTCGTTCCTGAATCTCATGAGCACTCCCAAGAGGCTGTTGTTGAGATCGGGCCCTGTGAGGAGTACGTCGTTGAGAGAGACTCCCTGATATGGTGCACTGGAGTCAAACACCACGCGGATCTGACTACTGCATGGGGTAAGGTAGCTTGGACGACCATTCTCCAAGATGGAAGTCTTGAGTGTGCTCACCTGAGATGGCTTGTTCTCTAGTGTGCGACGTCCTACAGGGTACACATTAATGAGGCATATCTTGGAGCATGCTCTTGCACTCACTCCTTCTCCACACACCTCGGTGCACTTGGATGTAATCTCCGGACCGGCAGCTCCCTCTCTCTCCCCGCCGTGCTCTGAAGCGGGAGGAGGCGACTCTGACTCCCAAGGAGCTGGGCCTGGGTGTAGCGCTGAAACATGCCGATCCCTTTCGCCTTCTGTGCATTTTGCATATACCTTGCAGTTCTTGGCGAGATGGCTCGTGGACGAGCAGCACTTGAAACATATAGAGTTCTCTTTAAGATATTGTTTCCGATCTTCCAGGGACATCTCCCTGAAGCCTCTGCACTTCTTTAAAGGATGGGGCTTGTTGTGGATAGGGCATTGTTTGCTCATATCCTCAGGTTTCTTCTGAATCTTTGTGTGCTCAATTGAGGACACTTGCATTTTGCGGACAGATATTGGTGTCCTTCCATGTCTGTCGAACTTGTCTCTTCTGGCAAGTGCTGGATGGGATTAGAAGAAGTTAAAGCTGAGGTCTAAGCCCGATATGGCATCGTGGAAGCCGGACTTCCAAGCCCGATAATTCTCCGGCCTGTCATCAAACTTGATTAACCCCGAAGTCACCAGCTGGGTGCGTGCAAGGTATTTGGCAAGGTCGTAGGTGCTGGGACCTATGCCAGGGTTGCCTTGGCTAGGGGCTCTGTTGGGGGTCTCAAGGAACCGAGAGGGGATTTGCCTCTGACTTTCTCTATTCGGCGTCCTATTCCTCTGCACCGTGTCTTCCGTTCTGCTGGGGGAGACTCTGCGGCTTGAGGCACGCCGTCTGCTTTGACCTTGGTTGGCAACTTGTGGCATGTTATACGAAGTGCTTGTGTCTGTAGAAATGTGCGGGCCTCCATCCCTTTCTCCTGTAAACTGTATGTCGGCATGGTCGCTCACGTAATCTATGGTGCGCTGTCGCGGACTCTGCCATGGAACGGGAATTAAAGGTTTGTAAGCTGTCTCGGGAACAGCTCCCTCCAAAATTGCCTCGAATACTTGTGTCTCGGCTAATGCAGCATCTATCTCTTTTTGTTGCTGCAGAGCATCTAATGTGGCTTGGAGACGGGTCTGTTCAGCTTGTCGTTCAACCTGGTGACGGGCCAGGTCAGCTTGGTGTCGGGCCTGTTCAGCCTGGAGTTCAGCTTGGAGACGGGCCTGTCTTACTTTTATTTCTATTTCACTGTCCGCATGCGCAGCTCTGGCTTGAGCTGCTACTAGCTTAGCCCGTGCTTTGGCGATGGCTATGCTTACTCTAGAACCACCCGATGACCATGAACCAACTTGCGATCTGTAGTAACCAGAGCTTATAGACCGATTGTCACGTTTTACAGTTTCGTCTGCCTGTTTAAGGTCTTCTACTTGCTGCAAAGCATTTTCGTTATTATCTTCTGACATGTTGATGTGAGGTAGATGTGCTCTACGAGGTTAAGGCTTACTCTGGGTTCCTCCTGCTCCGCTCTTCACAGCTAGCCGTATTGCTATCTTTTCACTGATATCTTTTCACTGATATCTTTTCACTTATATCTTTTCACTATACTGGCCGCGCAAGACGTGCTCCTATCTAGTTATCCAGCAAGTTAAACACTTATTCAAAAATAATTCTTCGTGAAGCCGTTTGCTGTTTTGAAGCTTTACTTGAACAAATTTGTGAAACTGTAAACAAAGATAAAGTATGTTTTGTACATAAACTGAGTACTATACATTCGATATTACATAAGATACAAACATATTTACAACAGTAGAATAGACTAATTGTATAACTAACTAATATTTGGACTCACTTCTGTAACTATCAAATATTAACCTTTTATAAACATAGTGTTATCAAAATACTACTCTGACAACATTGCTATTATGCTAACAAACAAAGATACTCACAGATATTGCGCTTGGCCTAACATATGAAATCAGATTACATTGGATTGTGAATCCCTTATGGAATCCTGCATTACTGCCAGGTTCTTCCTGGAATTCTACTTCCTGGGATTCTACTTCCTGGGTTACACAGGAAGAAAGGTACGAAGGTCAAATGACCTCTCACAGGAAGAAAGGAACAAATGTCAAATGACCTCACACAGGAAGAAAGGAACAAAAGTCAAATGACCTCTGCTTCATACAAACACACTGCTAACACAATAACCACCACCAGAGGGTGCTACTGCATGTAAAAATGTCCAGAATGTAACATAATGTCACGAACACTACAAGTACAACTATTTCAGTTCAGCCTTAACCAGAAGGTAAGGGAGCAGAGGACTCTGATTAATACTTAGAACTGTGATCATAAGAGTTGTTGACAAGAAGTTCTTTTATAGCTTTTTCTTCCATTTGAAATATACGTAAGAAACCCTGGACATTGTAACCCATTGGTCCAGTGTTCAGCGACACTGTGGGCTGCTACCTCTCTCTCCTCCTTCAAAAGCCTGTCAAAATCTACCTTTCCACTTTGCTCACCACTGCTAAATCCTTCTTTCTTCATGTCTTGCTTTTATTTATTTGCACCTCTACAAAGCACTTTGGAAAGTCTCATTCCAGTTGTTTTGGTTTGATCCAGCCTGATCGGTGTAATGCAAAGGTCACCATTGTAGAAAAGTGAATGCTTGAGAACGCAATTATGTCCTTGTTATTTTGTTTTATTGAAAATGCAATCAAACATCAGCCAATTATGTTAACATTAAAAAGCATCATGTCAACATTACTGTACACCATTTTGTTTCTTTAAGATGCAATAACCATTATGGCAATCATGATAACATTGATTTCTTTTTAACAGGGTGATCATTTCTTAGCATTAAACATTATTGTAATAATAACACTAAAAGCACAACATAACTTCAAAAGAAAAATGCATCTAATACCGACTGTCTCAATCTCATGGTTACCAGCTGATGTTGACCTACTTGTCTGCTAGTGAACAGAGTTGAAAGTTTCATAACATTTGTCAACATTTCAGTTCCACAATTCTCAATCTTTCTGTGATTCCATTGTATGGTCAGTCTGGAGAGGCTACAGGTGCATCTGATCATGTCACTGTCACAACCTCCTATTCACTGTTACCTGTACTCCATTTTTGATTGCTTACTCGTGCAGCGGTTATCCCAATCCTCTGATTGAAAATCATATTTAGTCATATGAAGTGGTTGGTATACCTGAGTTAAAGTCCACATATAAATCTTTTGACACAAGCTCACTGATTGATAATGCTTGGGAGCTTTCATTCACCAATTTAGACAACTCAAGAACCCACCTAGCTAATTCAAGCTTTGAAAAGAAAAAAAAGACTTGCATTCATATAGTGCCTTTCACAAGCTCAGGATGTCCCAAAGCACTTTACAGCCAATGAAGTACTTTTGAAGTGTAGTCACTGTTGTAAGGTAGGAAACGCGGCAGCCAAATTGTGCACAGCACGCTCCCACAAACAGCAATGTGACAATGACCAGATAATATGTTTTTAGTAATGCTGGTTGAGGGATAAATATTGGCCAGGGATAACTCCACTGCTCTTCTTCGAAATTGTGCCATGGGATGTTTTACATCCCCCTAAGAGTGCAGACAGGGCTTGGTTTAATGTCTCATCCAAAAGACGGCATCTCCAACAGTGCAGCACTCTCTCAGTACTGCACTGGCGTGTCAGCCTAGATTTTTGTGCTGGAGTGGTACTTGAACCCACAACCTTCTGACTCAGAGGCAAGAGTGCTTCCAACTGAGCAACAGCTGACACTGCAACTCAGTGTTTACTACCTTCTGACAGAATGCAAGGGCCTTTTCTTGCACAAGCGGACAGAATATTTTTGGACCTAGAAATCTGCAACCATTTCAAAATCTCTGTTGTTAATGTTCTCATTGTCCGCATGTTGCAGCCTTGAATAAATCCCCGCTTCAAAATTAATTACTGAATGTGTATCCATCCACATTTTAACTGTTAAAGTCTGCAGCTACTCATGCAGCCGTCCATGGTTCAATAATACAAATGTGACCTCCAATCATTCATTTGGTTCTGCTTTTCTCACTTTGGCCTTCTAATTAAACCTATGGTAACAGTGAAAGAGCACTCTAATCCTGCCACACATTCTCCAAAATGACCTTGCAGCCAACAGATGTAAGCATTTGCACAATGGAGGAGTTTCCAACACTCCTTTTCAATCAAATTGTAAACTGTGAACTTGAAAAACCAGTGTTACCTCGATCGTAGTTGAGGGTAGTGTAGCAATGGTGAGTCATTATACCCTAGGGAGCGTAGCAGGTAAGTGGTTGGATGTGAGCAAATTTAACAAAAAAAATAGGCTAGTTTGATACACTCTGCAGGTATCCTTCAGAAAGGTAAGATGTGTTAAAGTGAATGATAGGTTGGATGATCTTTGTTTTGCTTTCCACTGTTGGTGTTAAATTCACTCTATACAATAATGGGGCAGATTTTTGCAGTGGGTATGATGGCGTACTCTGAGAGTACGCTGTCATACCGCCTTTGAAATATAGCGCAAGATCGGGATTTCTGCATAAGCTTGTGCATGTGCTAAATCCCGAGCTTGCGATCTGTCAAGGTATGCCTTGAAAGATAATCTGTACCGACGGGGAAATATTAATCACTGGCGCAGAGTTGGGCTAACTTGCCACCAACTGCCCAGCAGGTGCAGGAGCCTGTTTCACTGTGAAAGGAACCCATTTGAGTGCGTCTGAAAGGATTGTTAACCATTCTGGTATCACTTCACAATAAAATACATGTACCTAGATACAACATTTAAAAAAATATAAAATATGACAATTAATATTTAAAATTATCAATGTTTTCTGCACTCCAGTTGCAACAGAAAGTGTGGACAAGGGTAATGTAGTAGATGTAATTTATCTAGATTTTCAAAAGGTATGACATAATAGACTAATGAATAAGGTCAAAGAATGTGGAGTCAGGGGACAAGTAACAGAATGGATAGCTAGCTGGCTTCAAGACAGAATGCAAAGAGTAGGGGTAAAGGGTAGTTATTCAGAGTGGCAGAAGTTGGGAAGTGGTGTTCCACAAGGATCAGTCCTGGGACCACTATTGTTCACAATTTATATTAATGATTTAGACTTTGGAATCTAAAACACTATTTCTAAATTTGTGGATGACACCAAATTGGGGGGGATAGTCAATACTGAGGTGGACTGCAACAAATTACAGAAAGACATTAATAAACTTGCAAAATGGGCGTATAATTGGCAAATGAATTTCAACACAGATAAATGTGAGGTATTACATTTTGGTAGGATGAATAGGGAGGTAACTTATTACTTGGAGGGTGTGAGTCTGGGTGGGGTAGAGGAGCAAAGGGATCTCGGAGTACAAATACACAAATTATTAAAAGTACCAACACAGGTTAACAAGGCCATAAAAAAGCAAACCAAGCACTAGGGTTTATTTCTAGAGGGATTGAATTGAAAAGTAGTGAAGTTATGCTAAACTTGTATCGAACTTTGGTTAGACCACACTTGGAGTACTGCGTACAATTCTGGTCACCATATTATAAAGAGTATATAGTGGCACTGGAGAGGGAGCAGAGAGGATTTACCAGGATGATACCAGAAATGCGAGGGTATACCTATCAGGAAAGGATGAACAGGCTGGGTCTCTTTTCTCTTGAAAAGAAAAGGCTGAGGTGTGACCTAATAGAGGTTTTTAAAATTATGTAAGATTTTGATAGAGTCGATACAGGGAGAATGTTTCCATTTGTGGGGAAGAGCATAGCTAGAGGCCATCAATATAAGATAATCACCAATAAATCAAATAGAGATTTCAGAAGAAACTTCCTTACCCAGATAGTGGTGAGAATATGGAACTCGCTACCACAGGGAGTGGTTGAAGCAAATAGTATAGATGCATTTAAGGGGCGGTTAGATAAGCCTATGAGGGAGAAGGGAATAGAGGGTTATGCTGATAGAGTTAGATGAGGAAAGACGTGAGGAGGCTCGAGTGGAGCATAAACGCCGGCATGGACTGGTTGGGCCGAATGGCCTTTTTCCATGCTGTATATGTAATCCTATGTCTGATTCTTAGTATGAAATATAAATAACGTAACGTTTAATACACTCCTCAAGTGATAGAAACTGTGCTGCTTGTATGTGTTTACTGAGGAAAGAGTGAGTGAGGTGACCTGACAACAATAGTTTAAATGGTATCTCTTAGGCAGTCCCTCGGAACCGAGGATGACTTGCTCCCACATTAAAAATGAGATCGCAGGTGACTGATGAGTCCAATGCGGGACCTACAGTCTCTGTCACAGGTGGGGCAGATGGTGGTTGAAGGGACGGGTGGGGGGGTGCTTGTGTTGATGTGCGCTCCTTGCGCTGCCTGCGCTTGGCTTCCGCTTTAAATGGTATATTGATTAACCAGTGTACATGTTTCTGGCAACCTGCTAATAAGGGCATGAATCCAGGTTTCGTGATGATACAAGGGAAAAGAAAAGAACCGTGGACTAAGTTTTCACGGACACATCGGTGCACCTCATCCCGATCTTCAATATGCAAAGTGTCTGTTAAGTGATGATGCATGTGGTCCATTGTGTCTGAACCTTAACCAGGTACTTGTTTATACAGAAAAGGTAGTTATCAGTCCACAGTTACTACTCAACACCATAATTCCTGGAGAATCTGATTTGGTTTAAATCTCTTGCAAAGCAAGGCTTGTGATAGAGTGGAGCCTGCCTGGTAGGACTGTGAGCACAAACTGAAAAACAGTGGAATTGGCAGCACAAACCAGCTAATAGCAGGTTGAACAGCTAAATGATTTATTTCACTTTAGTAAATGGTCAAAGGACGAGAATCTTTCCATTGACTGCAAATTATCTTTTTTAAACTTCAAGTGGAAAACAGATGCCAAATTATTGTTGGTAGTTTGTTATATAATTTTAACAAAATACTGATATATGAAATAAGTCCAAGTACCAGTTTAATTAAAAGTTTTTTTAAGTTTCTAAAATAGAATTTCAATGGAAGAGACTGAAAGAAGTTTCTATGGGCGTGGGTGTGTGGGGGTGTCTTCCCTTATGCATAGGCTGTGCGCTGTCCACCTGGTCTCCCTGAAGTAATGCGCTGCGCAGAACTCTGCCACGCCGAAGAGCGAGTCTACATGTGGGGCCTCGCACAAGGTAAGTTCGTATTCTTTTCGCAGGTCGGTGACGCACTCCGTAGCTACACCGCCCACCGCAATGTTTGGGCCTAGAATTACTCTCACACCCCATAGAAGAGGTTAGGAACATAGAATATATATATCTTTAATTTGGTCAGTCCTGCCTATTTCAATGAGGTTACAGAGTCAGGATACACTGTTGTTGTACAATGGGAAATGGGACTGGAGTACAGTGCCCCCCATAACACGTTAGCTGCAGCATTTTCTGCCAAAAAACACATTGGCCTGGATATTCCGATCCCTACGGGTGTGTTCGAGCTGTGTACCCACCCATATGAACATCGGAAATACCGGTTTCAAGCATGCACAGCGCATGCGCTGAAAACCGGCATTTCCGATCTGTCAAGAATGCTCTTGACAGATCGGACGACTGCCCTGGAGAAGGGCCCCTGCGGGTGGATAGTTCCGCTTTTTGGAGACCCTCCACCTGCAGAAAACCCTTAGAATACTTATGCCTGCTTTTACCAGGGTAAGAGTTGAGAAAAAAGTTTAAAATTTTTTTTTCAGTCATTTATCATTTAAAAATACTATTAAAAAGGTACGTTTATTTTTAGCGCTGTAAAAAACTGTCATTATTTTTTTCCAAAAATTAAATTTTTGTTTAAAATATTAAATTTTTTGTAATTTCAACTAATTTTAAAAAGGTGATGGTTTTTTAAAAATTTATTTAAAGTTTTACTATATTTTTTCATTGATCTACATTCATATATTTGACAGGTCTGTATGTCAAGTGTATGAAGGGAGATTCCCTTCTTTGATTGGCTCCCCATGGCCCACATGATCCCAGGGACACTTGCGAACTGCATGCGCCCCTGGGATAGGTATGCCCTGCACACTTGGAGTTGAAGAGGCCCAGGAGCAGAAATATACGCACCTCGGGAGCCCTCAGGTAAGTGCGTAGATTTTTTCCAGATCAGGGGCCTCCGCACACGGGAAGTCTCTGATCGGAAAATACGGCCCATTAAAATTTCCACTTGTGGTGAAGAAGTGGAAGCACGTTTCCATTGTTCATTATTTTAGAAGTTGAAGACGTTTGCCAAACAGAATTTTAAAGATATCCTGCAGAATGTGACCCACAAATTTGCATTAGCTGTTCTCATGTTAGAAATAGTCCTTTAAAAATAATGATTAAAAATAATAAAGATGTCTGGTCTTTATTCTATCTAAAAATTGTTCTTCCACTTTTGCGGAAACCACAAATACTCAGTCCAAATCAATTCTCAAAGCATTTTTTCTCTTTCATTTCTTTGTCTTCCATTTAAACCTAACAATTTCTTTCTGTTCCCAAGCTCTTTCCCAAGGGAACTGTCCATGGATCTACCAGTGTTACTAAAATAGAACAAAAAAAACATTTCACAAGGTTTAAATTGTCTTCTATTGGTCTTGACACTTGGGGCTTGATTATCCAAGCCCTGAGGAGGCGGGTTTAGAGGCGGGAGTGGTGGGAAAATTGCAGAATCGGGGGGCAGGAACCCATCCCACCCCCAACCCGCCTCCGTGCCAATGTCCCAGGAGTCGGGTACCTGACCTGTACTGGGAGCCGCCTCCCCGAGGCAGGAAGGGGATTAGTGCCAATTAACTGCCTGTTAAGAGGTAGTTAACAGGCAGTTTTTTGCCTAATCCCTATTTTTAGCCCTGAAGTGTGGACTGTCCGACAGCTCCAAACCACACCAAGTTAGCGAGGCGGACCGTCGGTCTGCAGGAGTTGCAGGGGTCGCAATGTCCGTTGTGCAGGTGAGTGATGGGTGCATGTGTGGAGAGGTAAGTGTAAAGTGTTTTAATAAGTTTTACTTACTTTTACTTTCTCCTGCAGGCTTCCTTCCTTCAGTTCTTGGGAGTCCCTCAGCTCACCGGCACAGAAAACAGAATGGCCGCTGAACTGTCAAAAGCTGCAGCCTCTGCTTTCTGGTCTGGAGAGCTCGCTAACTGAGTCTGAGTAGAAGGACTCATGTTAGAAGATAGATTGTCAGTATTTGACAGCTTCACAGAGCTGTCAAACACTGATTTTTCATCTGTCAAAAGCTCTTGACAGATGAAATGCCAATCGCTGACGTCACCAGTAACCAGGTGTCCCTTAATTGGCCTGCTGAGCCGGCTGGGTGGGCTTAACAAGGTCAATCAAGGGAAAATAGCGTGGGTTGGCCACAAGTCGATGGAGGCAGGACTACAACCCAAAAAATGGGAGTCCCGCCTCCAAAAGCTCCTCATTGACAAAATCGAGCCCTTGGTATCCCATGAGCCTTGAATCAAATAACCTATAACAGGTGCTATGTGTTCCATAAAGGCAAGGTGCATTGTTTTTCGTACAACTTTTTGTTGTATTATTTGATCCCAATTTTAGGTAGGCCAACCTGGATTATATGCTTAAATCTCTGGAGTGGGACTGTGAACCCACAACCTTCTGACTCAGAGGCAAGAGTGCTACCAACTAAGCCATAGCTTGAAAAGTAGGCATGGTGGGTCTATCACATCCTTTGGACTGCAGCCTTCACTAATAAGGGATATGTGTACAGTTTAACAGTTTTCATTTATTTTATTATAACATTATTGTGAGAGGCTCCCCTTGATGGGCATTTGAGTAAATGAATTTTGTTGTGTCGTACTGAGCCACCAGGAAACCAGGAAAGTCCCGCATTTGGGCCTTGCCCAATGTTGAGTCAGTGGAAAGGATGCTGGGAACATTGCAGTTCACCTCAGGAACGTTGGGTTAGACAAGGTTAAAAAAAAGAATCATCCAGGGTTCCAACTCTTGGTCATCGTCCAGTGACCCCTGCTGGAAAGTAGGTCTGTACAGTCATTGGAGAAGAACAAATTTGGCCTTGTTTGTGATGTCCCCTACCTCCCTATTACCTGCCAACAGCTCCCATTCTTTGAGACAGCAGGCCAATCTCTTGAAGAACTGCCACCATGGTGAGAGACTGCAGGGCTGTCAGCATCAGCATTTCTTTCAGGAAAAGAAGGGAGAGATGTTGGGAAAAAGGAAATGCCACTGAGTATGTTCAGGGGTGTTACAGAATTCTGGTGTTCTGTGCAAACCATTTGAGAATGATTTTCAGGGTTTGTCATGTTATTGGATCCCCTTATATTTCTTCATACCCTGTCAAAAGCTCAGACATTACTTTCCGTGTAACCATATGCTTTAACATTAATTCCACGTCAGTTTTGTAGTCTTCAGTTGATTCTAAATACTTCCCCATTCCAAATATCCAGCCATGTGGAAAACATACCACAGCTATGGCTTGGCTTCCAGCACATTGGATTTGTAATTTTACATTTCACATTCTGGATCCTAATCAGCAGAATTGCAAATCAACTAGAAATTAGATTTGTGCAATCTCACTGGAGGAGATTAATTTAAAATCACAATTTCATTGGTCATTCGCCCTAAATTAAATTATTATTTTCTAAAGTTTAAATGCACTTTAAAGGAGGTGTGGTATTGTACATGTGTTTATAGATGTGTGTTTACATCGGGGTTAGATGTAACTGATTGCAACATCCAAATCTGTTGTCAAAGTGATTATATCTGCGTTGTAAGGTTCTCAAAATTCCCACATTCCTCCAAGGTTATTAATAAAAGGGACCCTGTATGAACAATTTAAAAAGGGTACCCAAAAGATGGCGTCCGCACCTCATGGCCAAAAGCCTGTAAGATTTTACAAGCTTGGACTCTGCAGCACAGAACAGGCAGTTTTGGGAAATCAAAACTTAAAATGCATTTCTGTGAAAAGGACTTTGTGTTTGAAAAGCCAGACAGCTAGGCAAACACTGAATATGCATTGCGTCGGATCGAAACAGATCAAGCCCAGTTAGGCCTAAACATGAGACCATTAGTTTGTCCACATAAATAATCGGAAACAGCTTAAGGGAGGCACCAAGGCTGGACAGGCCGATTAAAATGCATTAATGACAATACAACCCGGACATCGGGGCCATCGGGTGCGATAAACGGTCATCTAAAGCCAGTTAACTTAGATTGGTATAATCATTTAAAACAGCCCGCCAAAAGTTGGACAATAAACTGACCTGATTTGGCGCGCAGATAAGGGCCATCAGAAGGAGCATAATTGTAGGCCCATCGGTAACCAACGTTCTCTTGCGCTCTTGCTCTCTTCCTCCCGCGCTTGCCGCCTGGCCACTGTTATGTTAATTAATAACTAGTCATTTTTATTAAGAACAGCTAGCTTTTGCTAGACACTTTATTGAGCACATGTGGACTAGGTACAGTATCTGTAGAGGCCTCCATCTTGACTGCTGCCTTGTGGGTAGCCTAGTGCATTGTGGGTAGCCCACTCTTATATATACATACAGCACCACCTAGTGTACCATTCCAGAATGACAAGTTACTGATCATTACATCCCCCTTTCTTTGAGGTTAAACAAAATCAGTATCAATCAATATCAATCAATAACAACATAAACATCTTCAACAGTCAATACATTTTCAATGTCGTTTTCTTTGTACTCAAAGATTAAGTCTATCAGGCTTTTTTACTTCATGTGTGGATCTTCTCAGCACAGGTAAGTCTGATGTGTTTTCATGAGAGCCTGTATGTGTATTTGTGTTAGATTGTTCTGGTGGTGAGTGACAAGATTCAGTTGCGGCATTGTCATTGATTTGCTCTTCGATAGTCTCTTGTGTTTTTAGGAGGGAACGGCGGTTCCTCCTGAGAATCTGTCCTTCCTCAGTTCTAACAGTGTATGACCTTGGTCCTACTTCCTCAAGAACTGTAGCTTTCCTGTTCCATGCATCTGGATCCTCAATCCTGACAACATCATCCCTTGTCAATGGTTTCAGAGTTTTGGATGACTTGTCATTGTATGATTTCTGTTTCAGCTTTAACAGTTGAAGTCTCTGTCTCAGTTCCTTACTCTGCTTTTCTTTTGCACTGCAGGGTAGCGTGGTACGCAACTTGCAACCCATTAGGAGTTCAGCAGGTGAAGAACCAGAGTCTAAAGGTGAGGCTCGGTAGCTCAGCAGGGTGAGATAAGGATCAGACTTGCTTTCTGTCGCTTTCTTCAGTAGCTGCTTGAGAACTTGAACACCTTTCTCTGCCTTACCATTCGACTGAGCATACAAAGGACTGGATGTGATGTGTTGAAAGTCATAATGTGCTGCAAACTGTTGCCACTCCTTACAGTTGAAGCACGGACCATTGTCGCTAATGGCAATCCTGGGAATTCCATGTCTGGCGAAGATGGATTTCACATGCATTATGACACTGCTTGCTGTGGTGCTTGAGAGCAGTGCCATCTCAGGATAGTTAGAATAGTAGTCAATCACTATTAGATAGTCTTTACCATTTAAATGAAAAAGGTCCATACCAACCTTTTGCCATGGTGCTGTTTGTATGTCAGCTACTATCATTGGTTCCTTTGCTTGTTTGTTTTGGTGTTTCTGACATGTCTCACATTTGCCTATCATGTTCTCAATGTCCTTATTTATGCCAGGCCAATAAACAGTGTCTCTTGCTCTCCTTTTGCATTTTTCAATTCCGAGGTGTCCCTCATGAATCCTTTTGAGCATGTCTTGATGTAGAGCCTGTGGAATGACTATTCTGTTCTGTTTTAGTAATAGTCCACTTGCGACACTCAATTCTGACCTTATGTGAAAATATTTTGGACAGGAACCTTTTGGCCCACCATGATGAATGTTCTCTATTACTGTTTGTAATGCTGTATCTTTTACTGTTTCTTCGGCTATTTGCTTTGATTTTGTGTCTGACACGGGCAGCGCAGCAGTGACCATACTCACATGAACATCCACGTCTTCTTCAGTAGAGCTCACATGACTCATTGTGGGTGCTCGGGATAGTGCATCTGCTAACACTATGTATTTGCCTGGTGTGTAGATCAGTTCAAAGTCATATCTTTGCAGCTTCATCATGAGTCATTGAATCCTTGGAGACATCTCATTCAGGTTCTTTTTTATGATGGCAACCAGTGGGCTGTGGTCTGTCTCAACTGTGAAGGTGGGAAGTCCATATATGTAGCCATGAAACTTTTCTAGTCCAACTACCAAGCCTAGACATTCCTTTTCAATCTGGGCATATCGACACTCAGTATCAGTCATATACCTGGAGGCATAGGCAACAGGCTTCCAATCTTCACCCTCTGCTTGTAGCAAGACCGCACCTAGGCCATCTTTTGATGCATCCGTTGACACTTTGATTCTTTTTGTTGGGTCAAAGAAGGTGAGTACAGGTGTGGTTGTCAGCACTGTTTTGAGGTTTATCCACTCTTGTTCATGTCTTTCTGTCCATGCAAACTCATTTGTTTTATGTAGCAGGTCTCGCAGACAGGCTGTCTTGGCTGACAAGTTAGGAATGAACTTTCCAATGAAGTTTATCATCCTCATGATGCGTAGCACTCCTTTTTTGTCAGTGGGTCGGGGCATTTTGAGTATGGCGTTTACTTTTTCCATATCTGGCTCTATTCCTTTACCAGATAGATTATCTCCTAGGAAAGTGACTTCCTGGATGCCAAACTGACACTTGGCTTTGTTGAGCTTCAGTCCATTCCGGCGTATGCTCTGTAGCACTTTAGTCAGTCTCTCATTGTGTTCTTTCAATGTGGAGCCCCAGATGATGATGTCATCAACATAGACCCGAACTCCTTCCAGACCTTCAATTATGTGTTCCATCACTCTATGAAAGATTTCAGATGCAGATATTATCCCGAAAGGCATTCTGAGGAAACAATACCTGCCAAATGGTGTGTTGAAGGTACAGTATTTGGTGCTCTTTTCATCCAGTTTTAGTTGCCAAAATCCTTGTGAGGCATCGAGCTTTGTAAAGTATCTGGCACCTGACATTTCACTGGTGATTTCTTTTCGCTTGGGAATCTGGTAGTGTTCACGTTTTATGTTTGCATTTAAGTCCTTTGGATCCATGCATATTCTTAGATCATTGTTCTTTTTCTTTACACATACCATGGAGTTAACCCAGTCTGTTGGCTCTTCGACTTTCCTGATGACTCCTAGTGTGGTCATTCTGTCCAGTTCATTCTTGAGCCGGTCATGCAGGGGTGCTGGAACTCTTTGTGGAGCATGTATCACTGGCTGAGCATCCTCCTTTAGCTGGATCTTGTAAGTGAATGGTAGAACTCCAAATCCTTTGAACACACCCTGGAAATTATTCACTACAGAATCCACCGAGTCATCTGGTCTGCTTATGGCACAGTTTATACAGTAGACTCTCTTGACCAGTTCTAAGTCCTCACAAGCTTTGTCACCCAGTAGTGAATCAAGTCCTTCAGCCACAACAGAAAACATGAGATGATGCACTTTGTCTTTGACTGTCACTTTAAGTCTGCATACACCTAAGCTATCTATTTTCTGTCCATTATAGTCCTTCAGTAGTACTGACTTTTTCTGTATTTTGGGCTTTTCTTTCATATTGTTAATGTCACTCATACTGATTAAGTTTGCTTTTGCCCCAGTTTCTAGTTTCAATGTAACTAATGCTCCATTTACCTGCAGTGGGATCATCCATTTGTCCTCTTTTACTGCATTAACTTTATGTTCAGCATTGTTAATTCCTGAGGGCTGCACATTTTCTGTATCCTTTATGATATTGTCACATGACACCATTCCTACAAAACATGTCTCACTTAAATCAGTGTCCTCAATTACATTAACTCGTTGCCCTTTCTTAGTTTTTACTTTTGAAAAGCATTGTTTGGCAAAGTGATTCTTTCCATGACATTTTGTGCACATTTTTCCAAACGCTGGACATTGTTTTAACTGGTGTTTGTAACCACAGCATTTACAATTAAAAATTCCTTCCTCCGATTACTTTTCACTTCTGTTCTGCCCATGTTTCTTCCCCTTGTAGGACACAGCACCGACAGCAGCACTTACTGCCATCGCATCATCATTGATTTCACTGAAAGTCTTGGCATGCTTTTGAGCTAGCTCGCTAGCTTGGCATATTTTCACCGCAATTTCCAATGTTAGTTCAGTTTCTCTCAACAGACGTTCCCTGACTTTTTTTATCATGAATACCAAACACAATCTGGTCACAAATCATGGATGCTTTCAGCTCAGAGAAATTACATGTCTGTGCTTTCAGTTTCAGATCAGTCAAAAAGCTATCAAAAGTCTCATTTTGCTGCTGTGTCCGAGAACGGAAGATGTACCTCTCATAGGTTTCATTCTTTTTGGGAGAACAATGTGTATCAAACTTCTTTAGCACATCGTCTAATTTTTCTCTGTTCTCCTCTGGATTAAATACAAATGTATTAAATACCTCTATCGCCTGTGGGCCTGCAACCATGAGCAGCAACGCTATTTTCCTTGTGTCTGGCTTCGTACCGTACCCGATGGCAGCAATGTAGAGTTCGAATTGTTGTTTAAAAGTCTGCCAATTGTAGTCAACATTTCCTGTGAGTTTCAAACGCTCTGGTGGCTTCAAATTCTCCATGTCGCATTGCACAATATTCAGCAGATCTTACCAATCCTGGTACCATGTTATGTTCATTAATAACTAGTCGTTTTTATTAAGAACAGCTAGCTTTTGCTAGACACTTTATTGAGCACATGTGGACTAGGTACAGTATCTGTAGAGGCCTCCATCTTGACTGCTGCCTTGTGGGTAGCCTAGTGCATCGTGGGTAGCCCACTCTTATATACATACAGCACCACCTAGTGTACCATTCCAGAATGACAGGTTACTGATCATTACAGCCACTGCCCGTGTCTTCCCCAAATCCATCAGGGATGCCCGGTATCACACCAGGCAAACACGGGAAAACCAGGCCAGATGAGGCGGGATGAGATGAGACGAGACAAGATGAGATGAGATGAGATGAGACGAGACGAATTGGAAGAAGATTGAAGAACGCTTCGAATAACCGGGCCTTCAATCCAGCTAACCTGCGACTATCTTCGTGCAAACTTCAACTGCCGCCAACCGAGGAAGAAGAACCATCATCCCTGCGAGGTAAAGTACCCAAGCAAAGACTTTAATCTTGGGGTACTTTACCTGGATGACACCCTTACAGCGCCCTGAGACCACGTGATGACGGCAGGCCCCAGAGAGCACAAAGAGCGAACCCCAAACCCCACAGCCATTTTAACTCAGCAGATTTTGACTCAGTGAGCATGAATTCCTGGCCCCTCTTAGCTTAATCTAGTTAGGTATAGGGGTGGGATGAGGATAAGGGGATTGTTAATGTAGTTTGTTTTCCCTCGATGTGCCGTGTGTTCCCCATTCCCATTTAAGTGTATTTTCTTTTTGATAAGCCTGTAACTACATAGTGATTTTCTCAGTATTTGTAATTTTTATCATCGTTTTAATAAAGTTCACGGTTTTCTTGTACCAAACCAATTGTCTACCCGTTTTTCTGTATCGCCGCCTGCACCTAAGTCCAGTGTCGAGAACCCAGGGGTGTGGGAATGATTTGAACCGCTCACAGGCAGTCAGGGGCATAACTGACCAGCCACACGCCACCCCCTACAGCGTTGCACAATAAAAGGTGATAAGAATGGTAAACTACCTTTTACAAAGAGACATTACTCATTTTTTTTAAATCATAAAATTTTTGCTGCAGTAAAATTATACAAATCTAAACAAGAACCTGGTTAAGCCATAAACAGCTATAAACAGTCAAGGGAAATACTTAGCCAATCATTGTCAGGATCAATATACTGTACAGCATTCTTGGAGAATAAAGAATACTGCAGAACACAGCAGGTGTGAGAAAGGTTGTTGGAAACTTAGGGAAGGATCTCAAAAGATGAACAAAATGGGGAAAATAAAGTATCAAGGAAAAGGAATTACACACCAAGAACCTCCAATACTTGGAGGGAGGGCCGGGTAGGGCAAAGCAGGTCTAAAAGGCAAACAGAGAAATTGAAGGACCGAAAGCCTGCAGAAGTGAAGTAACAAACAAAAGGATATCTACACCCCTCCCAAGAAATTGCTGCTGAAGATTATGCTTAAACCGGCAGAAAATATGCCACAGCAGCCACTAGTGTTGGGAGTGAATATTTGTGAATGCTACCCACCCTGTTTCTGCATGTTGTGAAATTGCTGTGAAGGCACTGAGAGTGGTGCACAGCAGCCTTTTTGTAGTGGCTGCTGACATATTGCTAACTAAGGAGATAGTGCATCAAATTACAGTCTTTCTGCATCACAGGCAGTATGCTGAAACTACATAGAATTACACCACAAAGGATCTACAGCACAGGCCATTCGGCCCAACTGGTATACTCCACATGAGCCTCCTCCCACTCTAAATACCTCTTCCCACCCTGCCCCCATATCCCCCTACTCCCTTTTCCCTCCTGTATGCATCAAACCTCGCCTTAAATATGTCACTGCTATCTGCTTCACCACTCCACGTGGCAGCTGTTGCACATTCTCACCATTCCATGTGTAAAGAAATACCTCCCAAATTCTTTATTTGATATGTTAGTGGCTATCTTATATTTATGCCCCTGTTGTAGAGGATATGTATGTTCTTGCTTATAATATACTCCTCAAATCAATAGGGTTCATAAGCATTGAAATTTAGATGTCACAGATTTATTGGCCCCGGATTTGCAGTCAGCGGCGAAGGAACAACGCTCGACGTTCACTACGCTGATGGCTTTGGCGCACGGTGTAAAATGAGCTGCCGACTTGCATTGAGCCCATTTTGCCTTACTGATGAAGACCAATCTCACCCCTGAGTTTCTAATTTAAAAAATGTGTGGCCCTTTAATGTTTTTTTGCTACATTCACTTTTTTATGTTGGTTGGAGGTGGAGAAACAAATAAAAATGGTCTTACGTTGTAGTTAATGCATTTAAGATTTATTGAACCATGTACTGGGCTCGGCAAGTTACTGTTATTACAGATAAGTGAATCAGCAATGCATTCTGACATTAATCCTACCGCTACAGAACTAGCCACACTACACCTCTCTAAAGTTTATGAAAGAACAATAACCTTATATTTGATTACTCTTTTGAAGCAAATTGAAATACTTCTGTTAACTTTTTTTCTAATATCATTTCTTGTAAGGTGCTGTCATAACTTGTGTGCCTGTGTGAAGCAGAGGAATGGCAGGTGGTATCCTTGCTGAGTTAAAACTGTGTAAAGTAACAAAATGTATAAGAGAGATATAAAAAGCAATTTATTTTTTATATTTCAAAAGCGACATATTTCCAGTGCTTGCCAAACTTGTCATATACTGTGAGCTTGTATGGATGTTTGGAAAAAAGAATTAGACCACACAAAAGCACATGGAGGGTACAACAGATGAGGAGATGTGTGGGCAAGAATGTATGCCTGCTTCCCCTGTGACCTCTGTGAGTTAAAACAACAATAGTTGGGCCACACAACAACAATAATTTTCATTTATATAGTGCCTTAAATGTAATAAGACATCCCAAGGCTCTATGCTATCAAACATAATTTGACACTGCACCACTTCAGGAGATATTGGGACAGATGAGCAAAATCTTGGTCAAAGAGGTAGGTTTTAAGTAGTGTCTTAAATGAGGAGAGAGAGGTAGAGAGGCGGAGAGGTTTAGGGAGAGAACTCCAGAGCTTAGGGCTCAGACAGCTGAAGGCATGGCCGCCAATGGTGAAGGAATTAAATTTGGGGATGCGATAAGGTCAGAATTGGAGGAGCGCAGAGATCCCAGAGGATTGTAGGGCTGGAGGAAGCTACAGAGATCGGGACGGGTGAGGCCATGCAGGGATTTGATGACAAGGATGTGAATTTTAAAATCGGGGTGTTGCCGGAGGCAATGCATGTCAGGGGGCACAGGGGTGATGGGTGAACGCGACTTGGTGTGAGTTAGGATACGGGCAGAAGAGTTTTGAATGTCCTCAAGTTTATGGAGGGTGGAAGATGGGTTTAGAAAGGTGCCAAGTTTGATGCCTGCTCTGTGCTGGGTTAGCTGAGCTTAGCCCCAACAGCAGTGAGGACACCACAACGGGCCCTGGACCCCTGGGTACAGGAGGAGAAAATTGGCTGAAGTTCCCTCTCCTGATCGCTATCCAAAAGCTTGTGCTGAAAGAGGAATCTGCCAGTTTCTTCTAAAGCTGAGTTATACGCTTTAGAATTGGCTTCTTTGAAATCAGGCCAGGGCTTCTGCTGAATCATAGAATCATAGAAAGTTACAGCACGGAAGGAGGCCATTTTGGCTCATCGTGTCCGCGCTGGCCAACAAAGAGCTCTCCAGCCTAATTCCAACTTCCCAGCTCTTGGTCTGTAGCCCTGCAGGTTAGAGCATCCCAAGTGCACATCCAAGTACTTTTTAAATGTGGTTAGGGTTTCTGCCTCTACCACCCTTTCAGGCAGAGGGTTCCAGACCCCCACAACCCTCTGGGTGAAGAAATTTCCCCTCAAACCCCCTCTAAACCTTCCCCCAATTACTCTAATTCTGTGCCCCCTTGTTTTTGACCCCTCTGCTAAGGGAAATAGGTCCTTTCTATCCACTTTATCTATGCTCTTCATAATTTTATACACCTCAATAAGGTCTCCCCTCAGCCTCCTCTGTTCCAAGGAAAACAGACCCAGCCTATCCAGTCTTTCCTCATAGCTAAGATTCTCTACTCCCTGCAACATCCTTGTAAATCTCCTCTGTACCCTCTCTAGTGCAATCACATCTTTCTTGTAATGTGGTGACCAGAACTGCACACAGTACTCTAGCTGAGGCCTAACTAGTGTTTTATACAGTTGAAGCATAACCCCCCTACTCTTGTATTCTATGCCATGGCTAATAAAGGCAAGCATTCCGTATGCCTTCTTAACCACCTTATCTACTTGGCCTGCTACCTTCAGGGATCTGTGGACATGCACTCCAAGGTCCCTTTGTTCCTCTACACTACTCAGTGTCCTACCATTTAATGTGTATTCCCTTTTCTTGTTAGCCCTCCCCAAATGCATTATCTCACACTTCTCTGGATTGAATTCCATTTGCCACTGTTCTGCCCACCTGACCAATTTATTGATATCTTCCTGAAGTCTACTGCTTCCTTCTTCAGTATTAACTACACAGCCGATTTTAGTATCATCTGCAAACTTCTTAATCATACCACCTATATTCAAGTCTAGATCATTGATATATGCCACAAAAAGCAAGGGACCGAGTACTGAGCCCTGCAGAACCCCACTGGAAACAGCCTTCCAGTCACAGAAACACCCAGCAACCATTACCCTCTGCTTCCTGTCTCCGAACCAGTTTTGAATCCAACTTTACACTTTGCCTTGGATCCCATGGGCTTTTAATTTCGTGACCAGCCTGCCATGTGGAACCTTATCAAAAGCCTTGCTAAAGTCCATATACACTACATCAAATGCACTACCCTCATCTACCCTCCTTGTTACCTCCTCAAAAAGTTCAATCAAGTTTGGCAGACATGGCCTTCCCTTAACAAATCCGTGATGACTATCCTTGATTAATCCGTGTCTTTCTAAATGAAGATTTATCTTGTCCTTCAGAATTCTTTCCAATAATTTTCTGACCACCGAGGTTAGGCTGACTGGCCTGTAATTATTCGGTCTATCCTTTTCTCCCTTTTTAAACAAGGGTACCACATTAGCAGTCCTCCAGTCCTCCGGCACCACACCTGAAGCCAGAGAGGATTGAAAAATGATGGTCGGGGCCTCTGCTATTTCCTCTTTTGCTTCGCTTAACAGCCTGGGATACATTTCATCCGGGCCTGGGGATTTATCCACTTTTAAAGCTGCTAAACCCCTTAATACTTCCTCTCTCACTATGTTTATTTCATCTAATATTTCACACTCCTCCCCCCCGATAGCAATGTCTGCTTCGCCTGTCTCCTTTGTGAAAACAGACGCAAAGTGTTCATTAAGAACCCTACCAACATCTCCCGCCTCCACACACAGATTACCCTCATGATCTTTAATAGGCCCTACCCTTTCTTTAGTTATCCTCTTACTCTTAATATATTAATAAAACATCTTTGGATTTTCCTTGATTTTAGTTGCCAAGAATTTTTCATGCTTTCTCTTTGCTTTCCTAATATCATTTTTAATTGCATCCCTGCACTTTCTGTACGCCTCTAAAGATTCTGGAGTATTTAGCCCTCGGTATCTGTCATACGCCTCCCTTTTTTTCTTTATCCTACCCTGTATGTCTCTAGACATCCAGGGGACTCTAGATTTGTTAGTCCCACCTTTTTTCTTTAAGGGCACATGTTTGGCCTGAACCCTTCGGATCTCCTCCTTGAATGCCTCCCACTGCTCTGACACTGATTTACCTTCAAGTAGCTGTTTCCAGTCCACTATGGCTAAATCCCCTCTGAGCTTAGCAAAATTTGCTTTTCCCCAATTTAGAATTTTTATTCCTGGTCTATCCTTGTCCTTTTCCATAACTACCTTAAATCTAACAGAATTATGGTCACTAGCACCAAAATGCTCCCCCACTGATACGTCTTCTACCTGCCCAGCTTCATTCCCTAAAACTAAGTGCAGAACCACCCCCTCCTTTGTTGGGCTTGCTACATACTGGCTAAAAAAGTTCTCCTGGATGCATTTTAGGAATTGCGCACCTTTCACACTAATTTTATCCCAGTTAATATTGGGGTAGTTGAAATCCCCTACTATTACTGTCCTATAGTTTTTGCACTTCTCAGAAATTTGTCAGATACTACGATATAAATTGTGAAAATGTTATTAGAAATGGCTAAAAGAGATAAAGATTTCCTGTAAATCTGTCTCAAAATACATTGACCCGTATCTTCCGATCACAAGCCTCCCGCGTGTGGAGGCCTGCGATCTGGAGAAATCTACGCCCTTACCTGAGGGCTCCCGGGACGCACACACTTCCGATCCTGGGCCTCTCCAAATTCCAAGTGCGGAGGGCCCACAAATCCCAGAGGCGCAGGCAGTTCGCAGCGTCCCTGGGATCACATGGGCCATCTCCCTTCATACACTTGACAGGAAGACCTGTCAAATATATGAATGGAGATCACCCCAAAAACATAGTAAAACTTTAAATACATTAAAAAAAAAATCACATTTTTAATATGACTTGAAATTACAATAAATTAAATATTTTCAACAAAAATTAAATTTTTTGAAAAAAATAATTGAAGTTTTTTACGGGGCTAAAAATAAACTCACCTTTTTTTAAAGTATTTTTAAATGATAAATCAGTGAAAACATTTTTTTTCTTTTTACTTTTTTTCAACTCTTATCCTGGTAACAGCAGACCTTATGCTTGCTTTTACCAAGCGTAAGAATTGTAAGGGTTTTCTGCGGGCGGAGGGTCTCCAAAAAGCAGAACTATCCGCCCGCAGAGGCCCTTCTCCAGGGTGGGCAGAGGGTCTGTCAAGACCATTCTTGACAGATTGGAAATGCCGGTTTTCAGCGCATGCGCAGTGCATGCCTGAAACCGGCATTTCCGATGTCCCTATGGGTGGGTGCACTGCGCGTACCCACCCGTAGGGATCGGAATATCCGGGCCATTATTTCTTGGTCAGACAATGTATATAAGGGAGACCGCCTGGATCTGGCAGTCTTGAGATTTAAATTTTTCACTTCCTGAGCTCGTGCTTGAACTCAAGATCTTTCCCATCTGAACAACAACAACTTGTATTTATATAGTGCCTTTAACATAGTAAAACGTCCCAAGGCGCTTCACAGGAAAGGTTCGACTATTCCAGTGATTTGCAATGTAATCAAGCAAATTGCCACCTTAGCCTTTCTGTGCAAAACCATACAGTTTATATTCATTGTTTGCATTCAGCCATAAAAAATATTAATCTGGCTCGGCTGTTTCCAAGAACCTTCTTTATTTTATGACATTCTATTTAAAGTTTTGCTGAGCTTCATTTTTCATAACCGCAACGGTAAACCCCACCAATATTAACATTCAGTGGATAGCATAAATGGATGGAAAAATTGTAAATTTCACATTTTTGGCAGGGAAAGGCAAGTTTGCATTGTTCAGCTGGATACACAGGCCCCAATTTTTGGTAACTTTAATGCCCCATTTTTCCACAGACCAACATGACAGAAATAAACTTACCAGCCGACTTCCCGCCTGAACCCTGCCCGCTGCCATTTTCGATAGGGCTTTGATTTACGCGGCTAGTGCTCCTGTTAGAGACTGGTGGGAGCCTTGTTATTGAATGTATATCGGGGTCCTATAAAGTTGTTAGGACCCTGATGCCATTTTGGTGCAGTTTAGTGTGGTGCCCACTGAATGCTGCAATCGGCTACTCCACAGAAAATGGACAAAACCAAAAGCAGCTATGGGAACAATAATAAATTATTTACCTGGCACTGTTTGGGCTGCAGGGTGAGCATAATTGCATGTCCCTTTCCATGCTGGGAGAGCATGGCCAGAATTTTCTGGGGTCTGTGCGGGCGCGATCGGAGAGGGGTCAGGTGGGAAATTTGAAATATGTTGGACCAGGTCAGGAACCTGCCGTCATCGCGCTCCCACATGCCTTTCCCTTGGGCGTGTTTGCCGGCGCGGCAGCGACCCGAACGGCAGAGGCGGGCAACCTAATTTAAATCATTAGCAGGTACTTGTCAGACCCTTAAATGTCTTTTTAACCTTTCAAATTTCCCTGGATGACCACGGGAATCACGCAGCTTGGGAACCATGTCTGTCAACCTGAGGCGGGAGTTCAGTGGTCATTGTTCCAACTGATTACTTGACAGCATCAAATGTTCAGTGAAAGCTCCCACCTGACAGATGACCACTTTCCTCAGGCAGAAGCTGTTGCTCAGTCCATTCCCAGCACAGATTCTGCAGGCTGCAAGTCTTTCCAGCAAAGTCTCCATCCAGTGTCACCTCATTGGAAGAACTCTCTCACCATTGACAGAATGCTTCTGTCATCTGTACTTGACCTGCCAGCTATTCCATCAGCATGGGTGCTATTTTTACTGCCTCACCTTGGTCCTCAGAATCAGACCACGATGAGCCCCAATACCAGCAGCACCAGGAACAACAACAGCACCAACAACACCACTAACCTTCTCCTCAGCCACCTGATGCTGCACAGGACAGAGAGCATCAGCACAGGGCTGCACTGCGCCGGAGGCGGTACCCCCAACACAGGGTATAGAGGCAGAGGATGAGCTTCCTCAACATGACTGAGCAGCAGTGCCAAAGGAGGTTCAGGCTATCGCGCCAGATCATCGCAGATATTTGCATATTGCTGGAGCAAGACCTGCAGCCCAGAGGTCCTGGTGGACATGCCTTACCAGTGGCTGTCAAAGTCACCAGCATCCTCAACTTCTTTGCTTCAGGCTCCTTCCAGGGATCTGCAGCAGACATTTGCAGGATCTCGCAGTCGGCCACCCACAGATGCATCACACAGGTCACAGATGCCCTGTTTGACAAGTTGCCACTGAAGAAACCAATGTTACTGAGCGAGCGTTCGGCTTTGCCACTCTGGCTGGCTTCCCACGGATGCATGTCATCATCGACTGTACACATGTGGCCATCAGGGCACCCCATCATAATACAGGAGTCTTTGTCAACCGCAAGGGCTTCCACTCCTCCAATGTGCAGCTGTTCTGCAACCTTAGGAAGATCATCATGCATGTGTGCGCCAAATTCCATGGCAGCTGCCATGACTCTTTGGTCCTTCGCCAGTCCACCCTCCCTCAGCTCTTTGCTCCTCCAAACAGACTTTCCGGCTGGCTGCTTGGAGACAAGGGCTATCCACTGAAGACGTGTCCCATGAAACCCTTGAGGAGGCCAAGTACTGAGGCCGAGGAGAGATGTAATGAAAGCCACATTTCCACCAGATGTGTCATAGAGCAGACAATAGGCATGCTGAAAATGTGCTTCAGATGCCTTGACAGATCTGGAGGAGCCCTTCAGTATGCACCAACCAGGGTCTCCAGAATCATCGTGGTCTACTGCGCCCTGCACAACATAGTGCAGCAGTGAGGATTAGCACTGCATGAGGAGCAAGACATTGAGCGCACAGCCTCTTCAGAGGAGGAGGAGCAGGAGGAGGAGGAGGAGGAGCATCAGCTGGAAGACGAGGAGGAGGAGGAGCTGGAGGAACCGGCAGGCCAGATCCGCCAGCACCCGAGAGGCCAGGGCTGGGCTAATTATAGCCAGATTTACTTAGCTTTACGCAGTACACCCATATGGCTGCCACATAATACGCCAGGTTGGCACCACCCCACAGCAACACCATAAAGCATCCCTACAATGACCAAGCCATTCCTTTCACACTGACCACCATTGCTGGTGGTACCATTATGTCTCACCATTCGCTGCAACTCACTAAGCCACTTCCAAAGGTGCATACAAATTTGTCGAAGACCAGAAAGTGATGAAAATAAAGAATTTTATGTTTGACAGCACATTAACAGAAACTTTACATGAACATTGAATAAAAAGCACCAAATTGGCTACCATTGTGAATCTACTTGTGTGACATCTTTCTCTTACGCGTGCTTCTACGAGGTGGCTGTGGCTTCAGCTGAGGTAGAGCAGCCTGCTCATTTCCCTGCTGCGACTGCTTAGACAATCTTGGCGGACGTCCTCTGAGTCCTGGTGCCTCTGATGGCCCCGCCAAAGTCTGCTCCTCCTGCGAGTGTGCGGGGCAGACTCAGCCATCGCTGTCTGAGGAGGCATCTGGGGCTCTGACTGAGGGGGTGGCAATGGGGGAGAAGTGTGAGCACTATGAGAGGAGCCCCCACTTTCATGTCCCCTCTCACCATCAACCCTCTCATGGGCCACCTTCACTTCTCTGCTAGCAAGTAGCTAGAGAGCACCTTGTTGCACATCACTGGGGCCATGAGGACCCACGTCAAAGCTGACATCCCTCCTCAAGAAGAGGTCTATGAGCTTCTGCCATCTATTCTCCATAGATAGCATGTTCTCCTTTGAGTGGCGCAGTAGCTGCTCCAAGTAGGTGGCCATTCTATCCATGGAAGAGCCGACAGTCGCCATTGCCAGCGACACGGTTTTGCTCATGTTGGAGATGGACTCCTCCATTATCTGCAGACTTGCAGACATCGCGCTCGCAAAACCTGTCAAAGCCTCCTGCACTTATTGCTGCACCTCCAGGAACACCCTCTTTCTCGATGGTCCCCGAGGCTCAGTGTCTGCATGCAACTGAGCAGAGCTGGGAGTATCCTGCGCCCTCTGGCGCAGAGTCTCCACTGCTGTCCTTGTCTCCACCATCTGCTCTTGCTCACTTGTGAGTTGTGAGACACCAGATGACAGCACTACTCTATCTTGCGTGGCACCCACCGAGGTGTGCGTCTCTGCCCTGGTGCTGGGTGTGCTTGTGTCTGGTGACGGTGCACCCTCAGAGGCTGGAGGGTCCTCTGAGGAGTTTTCTTCCTCTTCCTCCTGGACAGTGGCGGGGGGGGGGGGCGGGGCTGTTGATGGACCTGTGAGAGAGTAAAGAGATGAGTTAGATATGTCATATGATGAATAGATACAGGCACCATTATGCACATGATGACCATTCAGTGGCTGCTTATATCAGTCCCAATATGAGTGACTGATGTATGCCATGTAGCTGTATGATATGTAATTCTGTCACCAGGTTGCTGAGATGTCTCCCTCTCTCCGTCACCCAACTCCAGTTGCTTGGCGGCTCCAGATATTTCTAAGGCAACCTCCTCTGCTGTTGTGAGGGTGGCAAATGATGGCATTGCATCTCCGGTTCTCTCCCTCTCCCTCTTATTCTGGGCTCTCTTTTCCTGCAAGGAGGGAAAGAAGTGAAGGCTGAGTGAGAGTGATGGAATAAGTGTAAAGAATGGATGGGTTAGATCTGTAGAGGGAGACTACGATGGAGTGGGGTGCCAATGCCAAGTGGCCTCCTTGTGTGTTGTTAGTTGGTATGATTGTATTAGGATGAGGGTGAGTGTGAGGGATGGCTAGTCAGATGGCGATGTGAGAATGTAGTTAGAGAGAGAGGGATGGGTGGAGGTGCAAGGTATGTTGGTGTGAGTAAGGATGTGCAGGAGTAGGGTTGGGAAGGCAGAAGGAGATCCCCCCCACCCAACCCGTCGAGGTAAAGAACATTCCAGCCCATGAGCAGGGAGGCTAGGAATGAGATAAAGTGATCAGGAAGGCCAAGGACTGCCTGGGGCAGGGAGGGACTAAATGGGAAGAGGGAAACCAGAAGAGAATGAGCAGGAAGGTTGGTGCTGGGAGAAAATGGTTAGGAAGGCTGGAGTCCATCTAAGACCAGCAGAAAGTCCTAAAATGCAGCATCCCTTCATGATATGAATATGGAGTGAAGACATATACTGCTTTATTATTTTTAAATTACAGAAGCCTCCAGTATGCTCTAAATTAGGTTTTATTAATAAAAACGGCTTCACACAGAGGTTGGTGAGTTTGTAGAATAGTCTACCTTGGGAAGAAGTGCAAGCAGAAAATGTTATAAATTTCAAGAGCATTTTTTTTGTCAGACAGGGCTATTGAATTTCTAGCATGAGGTATATTATAGTGGAGAAGCACAATTGAAGCAAGAGAGTGGATCATATCAGAATATGTTAACTGATAAATGTCAACCTCTTAAAACCATTGTTACAATCACATTTGAGAGTGAGCTGCATATTCCAAGGCTATGTAGCATGTTACTACATAACAAATCACATGCATCATTAACTGAAGACATAGGCTAAAATGTTTAGCCTCAGGTTGGGTGCGTGCGGGCTGCGTAGTGGGTCAGGAATGCGATATTCTGCTCAGTGCATTCTTCAGTACGACTTTAACTTAATGGCCCCACTTGAAGCAGTCATGTGCTCTTCCTCGCCCAATTAAATGGAGCGTGTCTGATGACGCCTGATGACTGGTTTCCAGCGCCGATATTTAAAGCAGCTTTGCACACAACTCATTTGAAGGTTGCTAGTGAAGCGAGGAAGCTGAAATAAAAAGGTCTGAGTACTGTTCTTCTTCTTCTTAGGCAGTCCCTCGGAACCGAGGATGACTTGCTTCCACATTAAAAATGAGCTCGCAGGTGACTGATGAGTCCAATGCGAGACCTACAGTCTCTGTCACAGGTGGGGCAGACGGTGGTTGAAGGGGCGGGTGGGTGGGGTGCTTGGGTTGACGTACACTCCTTGCGCTGCCTGCGCTTGGCTTCCGCTTGCTCCCAGCGAAGAGACTCGAGGTGTTCGGCGCCTTCCCGGATGCTTCTCCTCCACTTTGTGCGGTCTTGGGCCAGGGATTCCCAAGTGTCGGTAGGGATGTTACACTTTTTCAAGGAGGCTTTGAGGGTGTCCTTGAAGCGTTTCCTCTGCCCTCCTGGGGCTCTCTTGCCGTGCCGGAGCTCCGAGTAGAGCGCTTGTTTTGGGAGTCTCGTATCGGGCATGCAGACAATGTGACCCGTCCATCGGAGCTGATTGAGCGTGGTCAGAGCTTCGATGCTGGGGATGTTGGCCTGAGCAAGAACACTGATGTTGGTGCGCCTATCCTGCCAATGGATTTGCAGGATCTTGCGGAGGCAGCGTTGGTGGTACCTCTTCAGTACTTTGAGGTGCCTGCTGTACATGGTCCATGTCTCTGAGGCATACAGCAGGGCAGGTATCATTGCTGCCCCGTAGACCATGAGCTTAGTGCCGGGTTTGAGGTCCTGGTCTTCAAACAGTCTCTTCCTCAGGCGACTGAAGGCTGCACTGGCACACTGAAGACGGTGTTGGACTTCGTCGTCGACGTCTGCCCTTGTTGACAGTAGGCTCCCGAGGTATGGAAAGTGGTCCACGTTGTCCAAGGCCTTGTCGTGGATTTTGATAATCGGGGGGCAGCACTGTGTGGCAGGGGCAGGTTGGTAGAGGATCTTTGTCTTACGGATGTTTAGTGCAAGGCCCATGCTGTCGTATGCTTCGGTGAAGGTGTTTATGATGGTTTGGAGTTCGACCGCCGAGTGAGCGCAGACGCAAGCATCGTCTACATATAGTAGTTCGATGACAGAGGATGGGACGACCTTGGATCTGGACTGGAAGCAACAGAGGTTGAACAGTTTCCCGTTTGTTCTGTAAATTAGCTCCACTCCAGTGGGGAGCTTACTGAGGGTGAGATGGAGCATTGCAGCAAGGAAGATTGAGAAGAGCGTTGATGCGATGACACAGTCTTGCTTGACCCCATTTGTTTGTCACTGTTCTAAGCTATCAATGACGGATAGTCAAAGGCAGAGGGCTGCACCATGATTTTCTGTTGAACGCTGCATATTCTGGTGGAGGCAGTGAGAGCACACAGGGCGGTCCTGTTCCCTGCAGATAGGTGCAAGAGACCTCCCAAAGACACCAGAAGGGCCTGGTTGGAGATGGCAGAGGAGGTCAACAGCAGTGATGTGGTCAGGAGGACCTGAATCCAGTGCAAGAAATGATTCAATGATCTCATGATCTCAGGAAAGTTGAGTGTAATGCCACACTCACCTTCATCCTGATGTGCCTGTCACCACATCCCCATCACTTTGCCTTCCCAAGCCTACTCCTTCACATAAATCCTCACATCAACATACCTGGCAGGTCCACCCATCCCTCTCGCTCTATCTACATTATCACATCCCCATCTGACTAACCACCCCTCACACTCACCCTCATCCTAATGCAATCATAGCAAGTAACACCATAGAAGGAGGCCATTTGGCATTGTCACCCCACTACCTCATAGTCACCCTCCACAGATGTAACCCATCCATTCCTTACACTCATTCCATCACTCTCACTCAAACTTCTCTTCTTTCCCTCCTTGCAGGATAAAAGAGCCTAGAATATGCGGGAGAGGCAGAGAACCAGTGGTGGCCCTCCAGTATTCAGGCAAATGACACCAGCAGAGGAGAGGGCACTGGAGATATCAGGAGTTGCAGATCTGCTGGCAGTGCAAAACAGAGAGAGGGGGACATCTCAGAAACCTAGGGGGTGATTTTGCCAATGGGGACGCATTGGAGGCGGGACTGCTGCTTGGCGGGTCGATGTCCCGCCTCCATCAATTTGTGGCCATCCCACGCTATTTTCCCTTGATTGATCTTGTTAAGCCCGCCCCACCTCCCCCCACACCCCTCCCCCTCTCCCCCCACTGTCCAGCCGGAGGAGGAAGGTGACTCCTCAGAGGAAACTCCAGCCTCTGAGGGCGCACCGCCAGCAGACCCAAGTGAACCCAGCACTATCGCAGATACACACACCTCGGTGGGTCCTGTGCGAGATACAGTAGTGTTGTCACCTGATGTCTCAGACTTCACAAGTGAGCAAGAGCAGATGGTGTACAAAATTATGAGGGGCATAAATAGGATAGGTAGAAAGGAACTTTTCCCCTTAGTAGAGGGGTCAATAACCAGGGGGCATAGTTTCAAGGTAAGGGGCAGGAGGTTTAGAGGGGATTTGAGGAAAAAATTTCACCCAGAGGGTGGTTGGAATCTGGAACTCACTGCCTGAAAGGGTGGTAGAGGGAGGAACCCTCACAACATTCAAGAAGCATTTAGATGAGCACTTGAAACGCCATGGCATACAAGGCTACGGACCAAGTGCTGGAAAATGAGATTAGAATAGGTAGGACTTGATGGCTAGCGCAGACACGATGGGCCGAAGGGCCTCTTACTGTGCTGTATAACTCTATAACTCTATGACTATGGTGTTGACAGGGACAGCAGTGGAGACTCCTCACCAGAGGGCGCAGGACACTCCTAGCTCAGCTGAACTGCATGCAGACACTGAGCCTCAGGGGCTATCTTCACTCAGAGGGTTGTGAATCTTTGGAATTCTCTGCCCCAGAGGGCTGTGAATGCTGAGTCTTTGAGTATATTCAAAGCTGAGATAGATAGACTTTTGGACTCTAGGTGAATCAAGGGATATGGAGATTGGGCAGGAAAGTGGAGTTGAAGTCGATGATCATTATTGAATGGCGGAGCAGGCTCGAGAGGCCGTATGGCCTACTCCAGCTCCTATTTCTTATGTTCTTATGTTGTTATGAGAAAGAGGGTGATCTTGGAGGGGCAGCAACAATTGCATGCGGCTCTGGCAACTTTTGCAGCCGCGATGTCTGCACATGTGCAGAGAATGTGGCCTCTGAGCTTTCACCTCCCCTTCACAGGCGAGGTGCCCGAGCTGCATGAATCCCGTGCTCCTGCAGTAAAATTCAAAAGCTAGTTTTAAAAATCCTCTTAAGGGTCTCCCAACAAGCAGTTAATGACTTGAATGAGGTTGCGCGCCACTGTCGATCGGGTCACCCGAGTTAAATGCGCGAGGCGGCAGGATGATGGCGGGTTGCCGGTGCGCTCAGCAGTTTCCGGGATTTTTACTGCCCCCAAACCTGCACGCTCAGCAACGGGAAAATTCTGGCCATAGAGTTACACAGAGTCAACAGCATAATGACAGGTCATTCGGCCGAACTGGTCCATGCTGGCATTGTATGCTCCACACAAACATCCACCAATCTGTTTATCTAGCTTCCCCTTAAATACATCTGTGCTATTCGCCTCAACTGCTCCTTGTGGTAACGCGTTCCACATTCTCACCACTCTTTGAGTAAAGAAGTCTATCCTTTATTAATTCAATTCAATTCAATTTTATTTGTCATATATGCAGCAGACGTGTGTACTGCACAATGAAATGTTGATTTTTACGAGTCCTCCCAACATTGGAATAAATATGGCATAACAATGATAAAAATACTAATAGAATTAATACTAATACTAATACAATTATTGACTATCTTATATTTATGACCTCTAGTTTTGTCTCGCCCACAAGTGGAAACATTTTCTCTACATCTCCCCTATCAAATCCTTTCATAATCTTAAAGACCTTTCTCACGTCACCCCCCCACCTCTAGCCTTATCTTTTCTAGAAAAAAGAGCCCCAGACTGTTTAGACTTAAGTATTATCCTCTCAGTTCTGGTATCATCATTGTGAATCTGCTTTGCACCTTCTCCAATGCCTCTATATCCTTTTTATAATATAAGAGACCAGAACTGAGCATTGTATTCTAAGAGTGGTCTAAACAAGAATTCTATACAAATTTAACATAACTTCTCTGCTTTTCAATTCTATCCCTCTAGAAATGAACCCCAGTGCTTGGTTTGCTGTTTTTTTATGGCCTTATTAACCTGTATCGCTACTTTTAGTGATTTGTGAATCTGTATCACCAGATCCCTTTGCTCCTCTACCCCATTTAGACTCTTATTATCCAAGCAGTATGTGGCCTCCTTATTCTTCCTACCGAAATGCACCACCTCATACTTTTCTATATTGAAATTAATTTGCCAATTGCATGCCCATTCTGCAAGTTTATTAATGTCTTTTTGTATATTGTCACATTAACTATACCCCCCAATTTTATGTCATCTACAAATTTTGAAATTGTACTTCTGATTCCTAAGTCCAAGTCGTTTATGTAAAAAATTGTGAATAACAGTGGTCCCAGTACTGATCCCTGTGGAACACCACTTGCCACCTTTTGCCAGTCTGAGTACCTACCCTTAACCCTTACTCTCTATTTTCTGTTTAAGAGCCAGCTTGCTATCCATTCTGCTACTTGTCCCCTGACTCCACATGCTCTCAACTAAGTCATGAGTCTACTATGTAATACCATATCAAAGACATTTTCAAAATCCAAATATATTACATCTTCTACATACCCTTGTCTACTCTTTCTGTTACTTCTTCAAAGAATTCAATAAGGTTG
>NC_140988.1:32112393-32281631 GCF_052327205.1 Somniosus microcephalus
ACCCCCAATTTTTCGAACTGGGATTCTGCTGCTACTACCATCTACCCTCCCACCTGCTTACCTGACTTCATTCCTGTGATCAGGAAGTGACGACGACGCAAGCGGGGCAGACGAGCAGGTGCATTAGTGAAGCTGAGGCGACGTGAACACCACCCCCTCCTTCCGAGTATTCTCCTGGCGAATGTGCAGTCACTGGACAATAAGCTGGACGAGCTCAGAGGGAGGCTCACCTTCCAGCGAGATATTAAGAACTGCAATGTCTTGATTTTTACTGAGACTTGGCTTGATCCATCGACACCAGCTTTGGCCATTCAACCAGAGGGATTCAACATTCACTGGCTAGACCGAAGGACTCGGGGAAAAATAGAGGGGGTGGAGTATGCTTTATGATCAACAATTCTTGGTGTTCCGACATGGAACTTGGAACTACTTACATCTTCTTGTTCACCCGATCTTGAACACCTGATCATCAAATGCTGACCCTTCCACCTCCCGAGAGAGTTCTCATCCATGATCATTGCAGCGGTGTATATTCCACCACAGGCCGACGCAAATAGGGCACTAAACGAGCTGTATGGGATCATTAGCAGGCTTGAAACTTCCCATCCAGAGGCTGCATTCATCGTGGCTGGCAATTTCAACAAAGCCAATCTGAAGAAAGTACTGCCTAAATACCATCAGCATATCACCTGCCCAACGCGAGCCAAGAACACACTAGATCACGTTTACACTCCATTCCGGGATGGATACAAGGCCCTCCCCCGCCCTCCCTTCGGCAAATCAGATCACGACTCCATCCTGCTGCTACCCACCTATAGGCAGAAACTGAAACAGGAAAAGCCTGTGATGAGATCTCTACAACGCTGGTCGGATCAATCAGACGCTATGTTACAAGACTGTTTTGATTCCACTGACTGGGATATGTTTCGGAATGCCTCGGACAATGACATCAACACATAGACAGATTCAGTCATTAGTTTCATAAACAAGTGCATAGACGACGTTGTTCCGAGGATTGTTGTACGAACATTTCCCAACCAGAAACCATGGGTAAATGGCAATATCCGTGCTATGCTAAAAGCACGGTCCATCGCATTCAACTCTGGGGACATGGATGAGTACAAGAAATCAAGGTACGACCTCAGAAAAACCATCAAAAATGCAAAAAGACAATACACGGACAAAGTGGAGTCACACTATTGTAGTGTATGTAACCGTTCCACCTTTAAGAGAACTATTTTAAGAGTTGCACTACTTTATCTTGGCTGCTGTATACTGTAATACCGACGGTGACCACACCGGTATATAAGTGCTGTGTAATGATTTATTGGGCAGTTGCGCCCTGACCTTCGACTAGTAAAGACCTGTTAAAGTTTACTCTTGTGGTCTGTGTAGTAATTCTCAATATAACACACAGACTTAACAGTGGCGACGAGTACGATCTTACCCTGCGGCAGAGATACATCCAAGGCAGTTTAACGGGCGTCGAGAAGAGGCATCCGCCCTCATCATTCTGCTGAGAGAAGACTCGGGTCTGCAGAGCAAAGGAAGAATTCTGACACGAAGCCTTCCATCAGCAACAGGCAGTGATCATCCCTTCTATCACAGTGGTGGGTAAGCCGATCAGCGACGAGCAGCAAGTCGGCCACGTTGACTGTGAGTAGGGGAGAAAATAAAAAAACGGAGGATATAAGGGCGGAGAACTCGACCACGGCCGGGGAAAAGAGCCGGACAGAAGTCGGGGCCAGAGGCGCTGAGACTGGGGCAGCGTAGGGCACGGAAGCCACGGTGACTGCAAACGCAGCCGGTGTGAGAGACCGGGCTGCAAGCGGGCTGGGAGACGCAACAGCGTCGAGACAGAGCTCAACCGCGACCGGTGAAAAAGGCCGGGCAGCTACCGAGGCCGCGAGGCGCAGCGACCAGGACAGCGTAAGGCGCGGGAGAAAATAAAAAAACCGCGGAGAACTCAGCCACAGCCGGGGGGGGAAAGGACCGGACTGCAAGAGGGGCTGGGAGGCACGATCGTAAGGCGCGGGAGAAAATAAAAAAAAAACCGCGGAGAACTCAGCCGCAGCCGGGGGGGAAAGGACCGGACTGCAAGAGGGGCTGGGAGGCACGATTCGAAAACCCCTGGGGAGGGCGAACGCAGCAATTCGGCAATCGCCATTACAGCCAGCGGGGGGGAGAAAGGCAAACGCGGGAAGCCGCCATTTTCATAGGCGGGGGAAGAAGACGAGTGCGGGAAGCCGCCATTTTCATAGGCGGGGGAAGAAGACGAGCGCGGGAAACCGCCATTTAAAAAATAAATAAATAAAAGAAAAATTTATTTTTGTCTCTCAAGAAGATTGCGAGGATGCCTAAGCGTGGTAACATCAACGATTTCGATCCCGATGTTGAAGATTGGGCCACGTATGTAGAACGCATAGAGGTATATTGTAAGGCAAATAAAATATCAAATGAAGATAAAGCATTAACCTTACTAAACTCAATGGGTGCGAAGACATACGGGCTATTGAAGCATCTTCTATCACCAGCTAAACCGGCGGATCAGACTTTCGCTAATATTGTTGCTGTCCTGAAGGATCATTTGAACCCCACACCGCTGATGTTAGCGGAACGATTTAAATTTTATGCGAGAACGCAACTGAAAGAGGAAAGCAACGCGGAGTACTTAATTGAACTGCGTAAGCTAGCGAAATACTGCCAGTTTGGGGAAAGACTGACAGAGGCACTGAGAGACAAATTCGTGTGTGGATTGTCGAAAGAAGGAACACAAAAGCGGCTACTTGAAGAGAATGATCTTACACTTGATAAGGCTGTCACTATTGCAGCATCGCACGAAGCCGCAGCGAGAGGCACTGCAGAAATGCAGCTGAAGGCAACGGTACTCAGCGTAGATCAAATGGCTTTGGGTACAACAAAATGTTATCGTTGTGGAAAGACAACACACGATCAGAACCAATGCTGGTTTAAAGACCAGGAATGTAGAAAATGTGGCAAGCTTGGTCACATAGCTAAAGTATGCCGGTCAAGAAAGAAGACCAGCAACAAAAAGCCACCGCAGGAAAAGTGCAGAAAGGTACATAAGGTGGCTGAGAAGAGTTCGGACGAACAGAATTCGGATTCGGACTCCAACAGCAAGGAACTGGGTAGTCTGAGAATTCACAATGTGAGTAAGGAAGCTGACCAACAAACTACCTGGGTCACACTGCAGATAGCAGGAGTCCACGTGAAGATGGATTTGGACACCGGATCGACGTTGACGGTCATGAATAAGCAAGATTACAAGAAGTTATTCACACATATTCCCCTACGGGATACGGAGATAGTATTGCAGACATACACGGGGCAAAGAGTATACCCCATCGGAAAGATAAAAGTCAAGGTGGTACACAAGGGCAAAGCACACCAAGGAATGGACATATATGTACTACCTGAGGGAGGTCCACCACTTCTGGGACGGGAGTGGATCAGGAAAATAAATATGGACTGGCACTCCCTAAAAGCAATGACGGAAAGTCCAGAAAATGAGCGGGGAGTCCTGAGGTGTCCAACGTGCAACAAAGTCTACAAACAAAGGGTGAAAAACCTGTTTCAGAAGCACGTGCTGCAGTGCGGAAACCAGACTTCACAGGAGGATGGTGACGGGTACAAAGCCCAGGATAATGATTCAAACAAAAGGAGGTACCCCCGACGCAGTGCCCGGGCCCGCTCAACTACATTTTTCGGGTTGACTCCCTTTTATGGTGGCAAGTCATATGGTGAAGAGGATTTTCCATTCTACCGAGATCCTTCGGGGAAGAAAAGAGGAGAGCAGTCAACTCAAGGGCAGGTAGACGGAGCCGATGATCCAAGCACGTCTTCTGACAAGGATATGGAGTACTACTACAATTTCACCAGAACTGTCATCACGTCCGATCGCGAGGGAAGACTCGAGCCGTGCAGTTTCTTTGACGGCGAGGAAGATTGCCGCCTACCCAGGATCAGCTCAGACTCTGGAACTGATGATGGTAAGATCAGCCCATGTGCAGAAGACAAGTCTAAAATGGATTTGCAGACTAATGATGGAAAAACGAAGGAGTGCATAAATGCTTCAGGAGAGAACAAAGTATCAGAACAGAATTTCACTGGACAACAACAACATAGTTTGACAGAGAATTCTGAGTCTGTCCAGTCTACAGACATGCACATTTCTGAGGAACACCGGGCTCGAACTCAACTCAATTTCAAACTACAACAGCAATTAGAACAAATGATTCGCTGTTTTGAGCAAGAGATGAATGCAACGAAAAAGTTCTTTGACACAGAGTGGAAGATTCTGGAAAGACAGCAGAAGCAGCTGATTGAGAAAATGGAACAGGAACACACAAACCGTCTGCGCGATGAGGCCAAACGAATCAAAGCTGAGCAAGAAAGGGAATATGTCAAATTCATCGATCAGTTGAAAGCTAAGAAGAAAGAGCACCCTTTTGTGAGCAGTGTCAGCAGTAATAAGCCACTCAGGAAATTGGTGGCAGAGGCAAAAGCTGAAGTGATGGAGGAAATAGAAGACAATAGAGAGGAAGCAGAAGATGATGACTCATCTGAACTATTATCACCCCTACCAGGTCACGCAGGTGGTCCCTCCGAACTGAGCCAAATCAGTCTGGAAGCAGAAAAACTTCCCAAGGTACTCGAGCCTTTAGAAGTCAACAATGCTGGTTCTGAAGTTACGAAAGTTCAAGCTGTTAAGTCCAGTGAAGGACCATTAGATGAGTCACCCCAGCAACGAGAACCAGAGATCCCTGAAAGGCGCCATGCTGACCAGATCATAGAGTCATCCGAAAAGGGACAATCTACACCACAACTTTATACGCCTAATGATGAAGCAGAGATACCCATAGTATCTACCTCCGATCCGGTGATACTGCAACCAGATGAACTCGACACTGGCATTCAAGCCGAATCGACCTTGCCAAAAGAACCTACTACACCACCGAAAACTACTACACCACCGAGAACTACTACACCACCGAGGCATTATCCGGACCGAGTCAGGAAGCGCAGGAGGCGCCGCCGCAGAGACTGAATCTGTGAACTGTTTTTACATGAAGTTGTGTATATATGTTATGATGTTATGTTTAATGGGGAACATATATACTGTTAAGCTAAAAAGGGAGGATTGTAGTGTATGTAACCGTTCCACCTTTAAGAGAACTATTTTAGTAACTGTTCCACCTTTAAGAGAACTATTTTAAGAGTTGCACTACTTTATTTTGGCTGCTGTATACTGTAATACTGACGGTGACCACACCGGTATATAAGTGCTGTGTAATGATTTATTGGGCAGTTGCGCCCTGACCTTCGACTAGTAAAGACCTGTTAAAGTTTACTCTTGTGGTCTGTGTAGTAATTCTCAATATAACACACAGACTTAACAACTATCATAGCTCAGATTCGCGAAGGATGTGGAGTGGACTACAATCTATTACAGACTACAAAGGGAAACCCAACTGTGTCATGCCCACCAATGCCTCTCTCCTGGATGAGCTTAACGCTTTTTACGCCCGGTTTGAGGCCAAAAACAACTGGCCTGTTACAAGGGCGCCCACGGCTCAGGACAACCGGGTCTTCTCAATCTCCGTGGCTGATGTGAGCAAGACCTTTAAGAGAGTGAATACCCACAAAGCACCCGGTCCAGATGGAATCCCTGGGCGTGTCCTTAGAGCATGCGCTGACCAGCTGGCAGCCGTGTTTACGGATATATTCAACCATTCACTGTACCAGTCTTTAGTCCCCACCCGCTTCAAGATGACATTGGTTATTCCAGTCCCCAAAAAAACAAAAGTAACCTGTTTAAACGACTACCGCCCCATAGCACTCACTTCTGTCATCATGAAGTGCTTTGAGAGGCTGGTCAAAACCCACATCAACTCGTTACTACCTGACACACTGGACCCACTCCAATTTGCCTACCGCCCAAACAGATCTAGGGTTGATGCCATCGCCACTGTACTGCACACTGCCTTATCACACCTGGATAAGAGGAACACCTATGTGAGAATGTTGTTCATTGATTATAGTTCATTGATTATAGTTCAGCATTCAATACCATTATCCCCTCCAAGCTTGTCAACAAGCTCAGTGAGCTAGGACTTAACACCTCCCTATGCAACTGGATCCTGGACTTCCTGACGGGAAGACCCCAGGTGGTGAAAATAGGCAGAAATACCTCCTCCACACTGATCCTGAACACGGGAGCTCCCCAGGGTTGTGTGCTCAGCCCCCTTCTGTACTCCCTGTTTACTCACGACTACGTGGCCACGCACAACTTCAACTCCATCATCAAGTTTGCTGATGACACTACCATTGTAGGCCTGATCACAGATGGCAATGAGGCAGGCTACAGGGAGGAGGTAAGAGCCCTAGGAGAATGGTGCAAGTACAACAACCTCTCCCTCAACATCAGCAAAACAAAGGAGATGATCGTGGATTACAGGAAGCGGCAGGGGGAGGGACACACCCCAATCTACATCGAAGGGGCTGAGGTGGAGAGGGTCAGCAGCTTCAAATTCCTGGGTGTATTCATTACGGAGGACTTAATGTGGTCTCATCACATTGACGTTGTAACCAAGAAGGCATGCCAATGCCTGTTCTTCCTCAGGAGACTGAAGAAATTTGGAATGGCCCCCCAGATTCTCACCAACTTCTACCGGTGCACCATCGAGAGTATCCTGTCCGGCTGCATCACTACCTGGTATGGCAACTGCACCGCCACAGACCGCAAGGCTCTACAGATGGTAGTGAAAGCTGCACAACACACTATAGGAATTAAACTACCTGCTGTGCAGGATATCTACCCCAAGAGGTGCCGGGGGAAGGCCCTGAGAATCATTAAAGACACGAGTCACCCCAGCCACAACCTATTCGCCCTGCTCCCATCCCGTAAGAGATACCGAAGCATATGGTCTCGTACCAACAGGTTTCAAAACAGCTTCTACCCCCAGGCCATAAGACTCATGAACGATTAATTTATTATTATTTATTACTGTTGTTTTATTTATTATTACTGTCTTTCTATTAATATTTCTATTAGTATTTTTATCATTGTTATGCCATATTTATTCCAATGTTGGGAGGACTAGTAAAAATCAACATTTCATTGTGCAGTACACATGTCTGCTGCATATATGACAAATAAAATTGAATTGAAAAAACAGGCAGCTTCCTGAGTGACCATTGGCTGTGGTCTTAATTCTCAGGTTCAAAAAATAAACCAATCTTTCCACAATAGACTCTTCCTTTTGAGGTATCGGTCAAAATAATATTTGACATTTTAGCCTCATTGATTGAATGTGTGGACATCATTAAATACTCATACAACAGGAATGGTAAATTCATTGCGAGTACCCAGCTGTGCTGGGTGCACTCTGACCCAGAATGTCACGCTGCTGCACCAGGTGTTGCTTCTGTTCTTCACAATGGAGTCTACGAAGCTCAAATCAGTTCTTTCCTCTACATTAGCGGACATGTTTGAGACATCCAGAAATTACAGTTAAAAGTTTCTCTGCAATAAGCGGCCTTCATCGACATTGTAAGCCTAGGTGAAATGATGCAAAGTACGTTTTCGGAGATCATTGAATACATTCATTGTAAATTTTTCCAACAATTACATCTCAGTTTTTACCACAGTTAGTTATTTTTACATCAGTAAATTAAAGCAGGAGTTATAACTGTCAGGATCATTCTCTTTCATTCAAAGATCTCTATACACTACGTAATTTGATGGAGTGAAGTTGTGCTTAAAATAAATCAGTGCTTTGCAGTGACATTATTTGTGCATGAATTACATTATAATGAACAGCCAGCTATACTGTAGCAGGCAATTGAAGAAAAGCAGGTCTAACAGTCTCATCCTTCAAGTGGCCCGTTATCCTCAATTCCCTGAACAGTACAGAGTCCATTATTATTGTTTGATCATTCTATCTACTCTAGCTACTCTATCTAAAAGAGATTTTAAAAATGCTATGCCTAAACATTGCCAAATGAAAATGCAAGTTACAAATTGGATGCTGGGCAGAAAAATTAGCTGTTGATAACAGAACTCCACATTTAATTTTTTATTTTGCAATTTCTTGTTCTCTCAGCCAAATGTAAAGTTTTGCTCTTAAGCATGCTAATTACAGAGACCTCTGTCTTTTGGTGGCTCCTTTACTGGTATAGAAAAGGCCTGCCCTTGATCAAACAGGATACTGTTGGCCAGCAGCACTCCATTGTTGCTGATGATATTCAACCAATGTGAATTTGCTTCCATGCATGGGTTACCTCTGGTATTTTAGATTTCATACAGATCTTGAAGTTCTGTGGCTTGTAATTGCAGCCCCAGTTTTGGATTATACAAATCTGTATTATGAATGTTAAATATGAATAACTTTATAATACCTGCATAATAGATTTTGAAGTAGAATCAAGAATGCAGAGAACCAAATATCATTGTTATTTGTGATGTTCTTTGAATAAAGTTTTTAAAAAAATCACAAAAATAAACTTTAATATTGTCTCTTAATCTCTCCTGCCTTCCATCCTATCACAGACCTTCCCTTTTGTTCTTTCCTCCCCTTCCCCCTCTCCCCTTTCCCGGCCCCTACACTTGCTTAAAAACCTATTCCATCTCCAGCTTTTTCCAGTTCTGACGAAGGGTCACCGACCTGAAATGTTAACGCTGTTTCTCTCTCTACAGATGCTGCCTGACCCGATGAGTATTTCCAGCATTTTTTCTTTTTATTTCAGATTTCCAGCATCTGCAGTATTTTGCTTTTGTTTTAATAGTTTGCATCTTGGTGCATCAATGTTAATTGGAAACAATTAACACTAGCTAAAGGAATAAAATAAAAGTAAAGACTTGCACTTATAACGCCTTTCGTGACCTCAGGATGTCCCAGACTGCTTTACAGCCAATGAAGCACTTTTGAGGTGCAGTCACTGTTGTAATGTAGGAAATAGAAAAAAAGGCAAAGCTGCATTTTAAAAGGTTAAAATTTGAAACCAATGTTTCCCCCCCCAATTCTGATTTTTTTTTGAAGAAACATTTTGCCAGCTCTCAAATGGTTATTACAAGGTGCCTGACTTGTTTGGATGCTTGATGTAAGGTGAATAGACAATGAATGCAAAACTGAACCATCTGCACTACAGATAAGGATCCATTAAAACTGGCAGAGTGTTGGTGCTGTGACACATCTGGTTAGATCCAGAGAAGCAGACTGCCAGAAAGATTTGTGTCCTTAAATAGAGCATGAAGCTATACATGAGCAACATTTTTTATTGGTATCGTTTTCTTAGTGCTGAGCAAGGAAAGGCTGCAATTGCACAGCTCAGGCAGATTCCTCGTTGGGAGCAAGAAATAATATGGTTGCCCTCCAGGCATACACCAATACCATTACTCTTGATGGATTTTTGTTACCTTGGAGATTCTCAAAAGATATAAAATGCTACAAGGATCTGATTTCTTGCCTGTCATGAACTTGGAAGTCATGGTACAGTTTTAGTGGCTGGGGGGCAATATTTTACCTTAAAATGTCTTCATTAGTCTAGTCAGAGGCTGACGGAATCAAGATTGAAAGTAACCTCAGGTAAATGATTAGCCCACCATTATTGCTTCAAGAACCTCTATGTGTCAAAAGAAGCACAGATGACAGGTACTGAATTCAGTCCGACATGCCCTCTGCCCAGGGAAACAATTTAGTCGGTAGCTGTGCGTCATTGCTTGTAGCACAAATGCTTGATACAAACGCTTCGTCCCGCATGGCATCTTATTTTTAACCCTGGCGTCCAATTCTTTGTGTACAGCACAGCTTGCGTTGTATTGAAACATGTCGCGAGGGCTTAAAAGACCAAATGAATGCCCTTCAACATCAGATTCCTCGGGTTTATTTGCTGTGAAAGCACGCACCACATTTCCAACAAGAACGAGAGTTTAAATCCTCTCTGGGCCAGGCTGCTGTGAACTGCATCAGTAGGCAGGTGCAAGGCCGTAATTTACGCAAAGCCAGCTTTTGAGTTATCAGTGCCAGCTCATCCTGTTGCACTTGGGGCTAGCAGGTAAAAGGAAAGAAAAAGTGCATTGCAGAAAAAGACTTAGTAAATTGGAAAGCTTATCTCATGTTTGCAAATGAGAATTTATGAATGCAGCTCTAATTACTTGTTTACACGATAGCCTTCCACCAAACTTGTGCACAGTCCTCGGGACTGAATTCAATTCTGTCGGCATTGTGTGCATGCCTTGGAGTGAATACAACAAGCTTTGTGCGGTTGATAGTTTTTTTTTTTAAAGCCACTTAGCTCCATGCAGATTTCCAATCCACCTTGGCTGTTTTGGCGAAGCATTTTTGGAGATCGGACTCTGAGGTACCTTGGACAGCCAGCGGTTTCTTTTGGTTGATGAAGCTCCTCAACTTATGAATCTGGCTTGGGGATGAGTGTTAAAGGTCATAGAACGGTTACAGCACAGAAGGCGGCCATTCGGCCCATCGAGCCGGTACCGGCTCTCTACAAAAGTACTTCAGCCAGTCCCACTCCCCCGCCATTTCGCCGTAACCCTGCAAATGTTTCTCTCAGGTACTTATCCAACTCCCTTTTGAAAGCCGTGATTGAGTCTGCCTCCACCACCCTTTCAGGCCGTGCAGTCCAGATCCTAACCACTCGCTGTGTAAAAAAGTTTTTCCTCATGTCGCCATTGGTTCTTCTGCCAATCACCTTGAATCTGTGTCCTCTGGTTCTCGTCCCCTCTGCCAATGGGAACGGTTTCTCTCTAGCTACTTTGTCCAGACCCCTCATGATTTGGAGCACCTCTATCAAATCTCCTCTTAATTGTCTCTGCTCTAAGGAGAACAACCCCAGCTTCTCTAGTCTACCCAAGTAACTAAAGCCCCTCATCCCTGGAATCATTCTCTTAAAACTTTTCTGCACCCTCTTAGGCCTTCATATCCTTCCTAAATCGCAGTGTCCAGAATTAGACACAATACTCCAGTTGAGGCCGAACCAGTGTTTTATAAAAGTTCATAATAATTTCCACGCTTTTGTACTCTATTGGCTGGATTTTCATTGAGGAGGTGGGACTACAACTTTTGGGGTTGCAGTCCCGCCTCCATCGAGTTGTGGCCAACCCACGCGATTTTGACTTGATTGATGTTGTTGAGCCCACCCAGCGGGCTCAGCAGGCCAATTAAGGGCCACCCGGCAACAGGTGATGTCACAGACAGACATTTCATCTGTCAAGAGCTTTTGACAGATGAAATATCAGTGTTTCACAGCTGTTTGAAGCTGTTAAACACTGACAATCTGTACTCTAAGTTAATTCCTTCCTCTCAGGATGATTTAGAGATCTCTCTGGAACAGAAAGCTGAATGCTGCAGATTGACAGATCGCAGCCATTCTGCTTTCTGTGCCGGTGAGATGAGGGACTTCGAGACCTGAAGGAAGGAAGGCTGTAAAGGTAAGTACATGTAAGTAAAACTTCTTTAAACACTTTACACACACCAAACACATTTACCTCTGAACTCATGCACCCATCACTCAACTGAACACCGGACATCTCGACCCCGCCAAGCCCTTCAGCCCGACGGTCCGCCTCGCTAACTTGGCGTGGTTTGGAGCCGTCGGGAATCCCACACTTCAATAAAAATAGGGATTAGGCTAAAAACTGCCTGTTAACAGGCAGTTAAATGGCACTAATCCCCTTCCCGCTTCGGGGAGGCGGGTCCCAGCACGGGTCGGGTACCCGCCTCCTTTGAAACTGGTATGGAGGCAGGTTGGGGGCAGGATGGGTTCGTGCCCCCCCGATTTCAAGATTTTAACCCCCCACACGCCTCCAATCCCGCCTCCACGGCTCAATGAAAATCCTGCCCTTTGCCTCTACTGATGAAGCCCAGGATCCCATAAGCTTTTTTAACTGCTTTCTCAACCTGCCCTGCCACCTTCAATGATTTGCCCTAGGTCACTTTATTTATGGACCCACTTTAGGATTGTACCCTTTAGTTTATATTTTCTCTCCTTATTCTTTCTACCAAAATGCATCACACTTTTCTGCATTAAATTTCATCTACAACGTGTCCGCCCATTCCAGCAGCCTGTCTATGTCCTGTTGAAGTCTATCACTATCCTCCTCACTGTTCATTATACTTCCAAGTTTTGTCTCATCTGCAAATTTTGAAATTGTGCCCTGTACACCCACATCCAAGTCATTAATATATCAAGAAAAGCAGTGGTCCTAGTACCGACCCCTGGGAACAGCACTTTATACCTTCCTCCAGTCCAAAAAACAACCATTCACCACTATTCTGTTTCCCGTCACTTAGCCAATTTCATATCCATGCTGCCACTGTCCCTTTTATTCCATGGGCTTCAACTTTGCTTGCAAGCCTATTACGTGGCACTTGATCAAATGCCTTTTAGAAATCCATGTACACCACATTGCCCTCTAACCCTCTGCTACCTGATCAAAAAACTCGAACAAGTTGCTTAAACACGATTTGCCTTTAACAAATCTGTGCTGACTTTCCATAATTAATCAACACTTGTCCAAGTGACTGTTAATTTTGTTCCTGGTTATTGTTTCTAAAAGCTTCCCCACTACCGAGGTTAAACTGACCAGCCTATAGTTGCGGGGGGGAGAAATTGGGTGTGTAGCGCCACCTGTTAGCGCCTAAAGAGTTCAGTCAGTGGCTGGAGCGCCACTGGCCACACCTCCCGCGATATTCAGCAGGGGTGCTAATGGTGGCGTTAGCCTGTTGCGCTGCGCCACCACCAATGACGTCATCAGTGTGCGCAGCGCCCCATTAGCGCCCCGATCGCGATATTTGGTAGCGAACGGCGTTGTAACGCCGTTCGCTACTCGCGCCCAGTTCACGAGGCCTTGCTGTGCCGGCAGAGGCGCAAGTTAAGGTGGAGGTGCGGGGCGGTCGCTTTTTTCGGCAGCCGCCTGCCAGCACCTCCGTCCCCGGCCTCCTGATTCTCCCCCCCCCCCCCCGCGGTATTGCCGGCTGTTTCGCAAGAGCCCGGCACTTCTCCTTGGTGCCGGGCTCTTTTGCCGGCACTCGCGATTGGGGATCGCGCTGTTGCAGGCCCCTCCCCCTTAACAATGGGAGGAAGGCCTGCAGTACCGCAGCATGCCGTGCCGCAGCATGTGGAGATGCGACACGTTGTGCTGCAATATTCAGTTTCCAAGAGGGACGCGGAGCGCCTCGAGGCTCGCCCAGTGTCCCTCTTGGGGTGCTCAAGCTGAATTTCTGGCAATCGCTAATGCTCCGATCGCTGCGCTAAATCCTGCACCCAGGCGAGCTTGGCGCCCCTTTTGCAGCTCAACCTAATTTCTCCCCCATAGGGGGAGAAATTCGGTTGGTAGCACCACCGATTAACGCTTAAAAAGAGGCCGATAAGTGGGGCGCTAGCCAATTTCCGGGCGGGCACAAGGAGCCTAGCGCCTCGTCCCATATTGAGCATGCATTTAGCGCCAGCGCAAAATCTTAGCGCCCGCTCATGGGCGCAGGCAGATTGTGACGTCATTTCAGTGTGCAACGCCTTTTGGGCGCCCCAGACCGGAAATTCAGTGGTGCCCCCCCCGCCCCTGGCACTATTAGTGACAGCTTACAGGGAACCTTACCCAATCGCTCACGGCCTGCGGGGGGGGGGGGGGGGGACGTTATTTAAAGGGGACTGGTGCGTTTCAAAAGCGGCAGCCATTTCTGGAGCACAACTTCTTCGTGAGTTACAAAGAGTTGCTGAGCTGCACACAGAGAGCCTTCTGACCACTGAGCCCGCGCAGGCAGAGGATCTTCAGCCTTCTGACCATCGCCTTACTGCTGGTGAGCTTTTACAACGGGAACACTTCCTGTGCGCACTTATTATGGGGGCTGCATTGGAGGGGTACGTCCTGCTGCAGCATCATCTGGAAAGGGCACTGAGATGCAGGGAGAGGGGGGCGGCCATGGCCAGACGGAGGAGGGCCAACAGACATCGCCACACTAGACCTTACGCTGGCAGGGTTTTCCGACAGCAGTTTTCCAACATGAACATGTCAGAGGAGCAGTGTGGCAGAAGGCTGCGCTTTAGAAAGGAGGTGGTGACTGAGCTGTGCCATCTGCTTCGGACAGATCTGCAGCCTCAGATAAGGTGCAGGACATCTCTGTCGGTGGCTGTGAAGATGACTGTTGCCCTGAACTTCTACGCGAGCGGCTCTTTTCAGGCCGCATCTGGGGACATAGCCAGCATCTCGCAGTTTGCGGTGCATTGCTGCATCCGTCAAGTGACTGATGCCCTGTTTAAAAGGAGGCGGCAGTACATCTCCTTCCCAATGACCCCGGACAAGCAGCGGGAGCGCGCAGAGGGCTTTGCAGCATTAGCGGACTTCCCCATGGTGCAGGGTGCCATTGACTGCACGCACGTGGCTTTGCGGGCACCTGTTTTCAATCCGGAGGAGTTCCGCAACCGCAAGGGGTTCCATTCCTTGAATTTCCAGCTGGTCTGTGACCACCGGCAGCTGATCCTTGCAGTGAATGCACAGTTCCCAGGCAACAGCCACGACGCCTTCATCCTGCGCCAGACTTCTGTTGCAGACCTCGAGGCCCCGGCTCACCCAGAAGGCTGGCTTCTCGGGGACAAGGGCTATCCTCTGTGCCCGTGGCTGATGACCCCACTCCGGATGCCCAGTACCCCTGCTGAGGAACACTACAATGCGAGCCAGCAGGCGACGAGGAACATTGTGGAACACACAATCGGCGTGCTGAAGCAGCGGTTCCACTGTCTGGACCATTCCAGGGGAGCACTGCAGTACTCGCCCGAGCGAGTCTCGCACTTCGTCGTTGTTTGCTGCATGCTCCATAACCTCACTATCCTACGTTCCCAGCCAATGCCACCAGACATTGATGCACCAGCAGAGGAGGAGGAGGACCAAGATGGGAGGGAGGGACTAACTGGAAGGGCCGTGCATCAGAGGCTGATCAGATGTCGCTTCTTGGCCCCTCTCACGGAATGCTTGTAGCCATTCCATGAACAGGAATGGAACCGCCCTCATACCCCCCAAGCCTATGAAGGGCAAAAAACATGTAAAAGGCAGACATGGCCACTGCAAATGAAAAAAGTGTTTTAATACAAAAAATGTGCTTCATTCCAACATGAAAAAGCAATAGCAACAGAAAGCTTAAATAACACAGACACATTATTTACTCTCCCTCCCGTGAGACTGTCCAAAACATGAGGTGCTATCATGGCATCCTCTATGGCCTTGATTCGACCTCAGCAGAGGCTTCATCACCCCCCTTTACTCTTTGCCCCCTGATGGGGATCTCGGTCTCTTGCGGCTCTGGCCCCTTCTCTCCCTGTAGCTCCTCCTTAATGTGACCCCAGTGGCTGCAGCAAGGCTGGGGGAGGCCTGCTGACTGTCCCTGAGCGCAGATGCCCGAGGTGCGGCCTGGACGACCTCTGGGCCTAGAGGGCCCAGCTGCCGACTGCTCCACCTGTGCATGGGTGGAAGCAGTCTGTTCTGCAGGTGGTGGCATCTGCAGTGGGGAAGTGCCAATGGTGGCAGCAGTAATGCTGTCATCTTGAGAGAGGACAGCACCTCCCTGCTCCAGCAACACACTGGCACTACCACGGGGCAGCACTTCAGCATCCGGAGCAATCTGCTGGAGCACAGATTGCTGGCCTGCTGTGGTGCTCTGAGGGCCCCGGGTAATCCTGGCTGAGCCATCGAGGGTGGCAGCAGTCACTGGTCGCCTGGCCTCAATCTGCGAATGCAGGAGACCAGCGAGTGACTGCGTGGCAGCACTCAGCACTTGCGTTGCAGCTGCCAGTGCTTCGGTGAAGCCCTGGACAGTCCTTTCCATTGCTCCGCCGAAGCCCTGGACAGTCCTTTCCATTGCTCTGCCAAAGCCCTGGACAGTCCTTTCCATTGCTCCGCCGAAGCCCTGGACAGACCTTTCCAATGCTGACCCGAAGTCCACCACACTCCGGGCCGGTGCTGCGCCGATGTCTTGGACACTCCGCGTCAGTGTCTCGATGGTGTCAGCCAACCTTACCACTGCAGCCATGAGCTCAGTGTGCCTCCGGCCAGCCTGGGCGCTCATTTCACTGAGGGCACGCACCTCCTCTGTGCTCTGTGCAGCAGCACTGGCGGCCTGACTCGCCCTCCGGGGAGACGGCACCCGAGCTTCCCTCCCCCCCCGCGTTGCTGCAGCCCGATGGTGCCTGGAGCTGCCTCCTCCTCAGAGCTGGTCGCCCCGCCCCCCTCCAGGGAAGTTGTGCCCCCAGTCTGGCGTTGGGCTGGCTCGCCTGAGGGTGGTTGGGATGGTCCGGTTTCCTCCTGGTCCTCGCCTCCAGAGTCATTCATAGTGGCAGCTTGAGGGCCCGCATCCTCACCTGGCGAATCACCATCTGAAAGCAGGGAGGTACAGGAGTGGCTTTAGCGTGAGGACAGGGTGGCAGCGAGGGAGGCACAAGTGCTGCAATGTACTGTAGTGGCTCGGCAGTGGAGAATCATGCTTGTGGGGGGAACAATTGGTAGGAGAGAGATCAAAAAGGTGATAGCCTTACCATTGCTGGCTACTCTGGGGTCGGCAGCTCCAGAGGTGACTGGACCAGTCAGCCGGTGTCCCACTATCCTCTGCACTCTCAGCTCCAACTCACTCAGGTTCTGCAGGTCAGGCCGGCCTCCTCCGGTGGCCATCTGCTCACGACGGTTCCTGGCCAGCTTCGCCTGCAGGAGAAAGGACGGGAAGCGTTGAAGCATGCTGCATTGAGCTGACATCACAAGGGTAGAATAGCCCTTACATTATGCATTGAGCTGAATATGCGTGTGTTTTTCCTGGAAGGGCCATGGGTGCTGGCTGACAGATGGCCTTTGGGGGTTCGGGCACCCGCTAGCCATTAAGTCAGGTGCAGATGGAGGGATGAAGATGATCGTGGAAAAGGCACTCACCCTGACGACCCGAGTGAGGTCATTGAACTTCTTCCTGCACTGCACTGCGCTCCTGGGCACCACGCTTCTGCAGGCCACTCTGGTGGCCACATCCCTCCATGCTCGCCGGTAGTCAGCACTTGGAGCCCTCCTCCCAGCCTCAGGGTACAGGATGTGATGTCTGCGCTCCACAGCGCCAACCAAAGCTTCAAGGGCCACCTCGGTGAAGCGCTCTGCCCTCTGTCTCACCCTCTCCATGTCTTGACAGGATGGAGCGCCTCAGGTAAGTTAGCGCCGAATTTAAGGCCTGCCAGGAAGTGCTGTGTCTGGTGATCCTAATTGACCCGCCCCTTTAAGAGCTGGCCGTCGCCAGTGTGTCTCGGGGTAAGTGATTATTGACAGCACCTGCGCTGCCGCGAAATTGGGTTGCGCCGCCGGGTTAGCGCCTTAAGAGTCTCATGCAGCGCCTGATTTAGCGCCGCAATCACCCACAGGGGCGCAATGACCCAATATCGCGCCAGGTGGCGCTGAATCGTGCCTGGCGTTAAGCTTTGCGCTGCGCCAGGACTAGCGCCCCAAACGGGGCTATACCCAATTTCTCCCCCATAGAAAAATAGGAGCAGGAGTAGGCCATTTGGCCCCTCGAGCCTGCTCCGCCATTCAATATGATCATGGCTGATCCTCTATCGCAATACCATATTCCTGCTTTCTCCCCATACCCCTTGATGCGTTTTGTGTCTAGAAATCTATCTTTCTCCTTCTTAAATATATTCAGTGACTTGGCCTCCACAGCCTTCTCTGCTAGGGAATTCCATAGGTTCACCATCCTCTGACTGAAGAAATTTCTCCTCATCAGCCCGAAATGTCCTACCCCATTACACCCAACTTTACACCCTTTTTTGAACAAGGGTGTAGCATTTGCAATTCTCCAGTCCTCTGGCACCACCCCATTTCTAAGAAGGATTGGACGATTATGGCCAGTACCTCTGCGATTTCTTCCTTCACTTCCCTCAGCATCCTAGGATGCATCCCATCCGGTCCTGGTGACTTATCTACTTTAAGTACAGCCAGCCTTTCTAGTACCTCGACCTAGAAATTCAGTTGGCTGCGCCAGCCGTTAGCGCCTTAGGAGGAGTAGATCTCGAGCGCTAGGCGCTTAGCGCCTGGGCGCAGCGCGATCTGCGCCTCGCCCCAACTTCAGTAGACATTTAGCGCCGGCGCAAAGTCATTGCGCGTGCTCATCTGCGCGCGCAGATCATGGCGTCATTTCATCGTGCAACGCCCTTTGTGCGCCCGGAACCGGAACTTCACTCGCGCCGCCCCATTGTGCGTCTGGCGGCCCGAATGACTGTGAAGTGGAACGGTACACAGCCGAGGCGGGCCGCGGGGAGCGCAAATTAAAGGGCACTCCTGCAGTAGAAAAGGCAGCCGTTTTGCAACACTCCTTCTGGAGGAGGAGGAGGAACCGGTACCACATAACAAACTGATGGAGAGAAGCCCTCCCTAAAAACACAAATACACTAGTCTCAAAAAACCAAATCCACCCTCTCCCTTTAAGAGCTCACCGGAGCCACAGTGTCTGCCGGCAATCAGGAGCTCGCCGCACCTGCCCTGCGCCCAACTTCCGGTGTTAGCGCCCCGGGCTGCCAGCTTAGCGCCTAATGATAGTCGTGCATCGCCTGTTTTAGCACAGCAGCAACCTCTTAGGGCGATGCAACTGAATATCGGCGAAGGGGGCTCGACTTTGCGCCGGGCGCAAACTTTAGCGGCCGCCCGACTTTACCGCCCCAAAAGTGGCTATACTGAATTTCTAGGCCCTCATCTTTATCAATTATTATCCCATCCAGTATCTCCTCTACCTCTTCCTTTACTAGGTCTATGGCAGCATCCTCTTTCTTGGTGAAGACAGATGCAAAGTACTCATTTAGTACCTCAGCCATATCCGCTGCCTTCATGCGTAGGTCTCCTTTTTGGTCCCTAATTGGCCCCACCCCTCCTCCTCCTACCCATTTACTATCTATATGCCTAAAAGACAACTTCTGGATTAGCCTTTATGTTGGTTGCCATTCTATTCTCATACCCTCTTTTTGCCCCTCTTATTTTCTTTTTCACTTCTCCGCTGAACTTTCTATTTAGCCTGATTCTCAGATGTATTCTCGACCTGACATCTATCATACGCACTCTGTTTTCTGCTTTATCTTACTCTCTATCTCTTTCGTCATCCAGGGAGTTCTGACTTTAGTTGTCCTGCCTTTCCCCCTAGTGGGAATGTACCTCAACTGTATGGAAATATTTCCTCTTTAAAGTCAGCCCATTGTCCCATTGCAGTTTTGCCTGCCAATCTTGGATTCCAATTTACCTGGGCCAGATTAATTCTCATCTCACTGAAATTGTCCTTCCCCAAGTTAAACATTTTTAATCGAGATTGCTCCCTGTCCATTTCTATAGCTAGTCTAAATCTTATAAGAACATAAGTAGTAGGAGCAGGAGTAGGCCATACGGCCCCTCGGGCCTGCTCCGCCATTCAATAGGATCATGGCTGATCCGAACCTAGACTCACGTCCACTTCCCTGCCCACTCCCCATAACCCCTAATTCCCTTATCAGCTAGCAAACTATCTCCGTTTTAAATTTATTTAATGTCGCAGCTTCCACAGCTCTCTGAGGTAGCAAATTCCATAGATTTACTACCCTCTGAGTGAAGAAGTTTCTCCTCATCTCCGTTTTGAAAGGGCAGCCCCTTATTCTAAGATTATGCCCCCGAGTTCTAGTCTCAACCATCAGTGGAAACATCCTCCCTGCATCCACCCGATCAAGCCCCCTCACAATCTCATGTTTCCATAAGATCGCCTCGCATTCTTCTGAATTCCAATGAGTAGAGGCCCAACCTACTCAACCTTTCCTCATAAGTCAACCCCCTCATCTCCGGAATCAACCGAGTGAACCTTCTCTGAACTGCCTTGAGAGCAAGTATATCTTTTCTTAAATATGGAAACCAAAACTGTACGCAGTATTCCAGGTGTGGCCTCACCAGTACCCTGTATAACTGAAGCAAGACTTCCCTGTTTTTATACTCCATCCCCCTTGCAATAAAAGCCAAGATTCCATTGGCATTCCTGATCACCTGCTGTACCTGCATACTAACCTTCTGTGTTTCATGCACCAGGACCCCCAGATCCCTTTGTACTGTAGCACTTTGCAGTTTCTCTCCATTTAGATAATAACTAGCTCTTTGATTTTTTCTGCCAAAGTGCATAAACTCACACTTTCCAACATTATATTCCATCTGCCAAATTTCTGCCCACTCACTTAGCCTGTCTATGTCCTTTTGCAGGTTTTTTATGTCCTCCTCACACACTGCTTTCCCTCCCATCTTTGTATCATCGGCAAACTTGGATATGTTGCACTCGGTCCCCTCCTCCAAATCGTTAATATAGATTGTAAAGAGTTAGGGTCCCAGCACTGACCCCTGTGAAACACCACTAGTTACTGATTGCCAACCCAAGAATGAACCATTTATCCCAACTCTCTGTTTTCTGTTAGATAGCCAATCTTCCACCCATGCCAGTATATTACCCCCAATCCCGTGATTTTTTATCTTGTGCAGTAATCTTTTATGTGGCACCTTGTCAAATGCCTTTTGGAAGTCCAAATACACCACATCCACTGGTTCCCCTTTATTCACCCTGTTTGTTACGTCCTCAAAGAATGCGAGCAAATTTGTCAAACATGACTTCCCCTTCATAAAACCATGCTGACTCTGTCCGATTAAATTATGCTTATCCAAATGTCCTGTTACTGCTTCCTTAATAATGGACTCCAACATTTTACCAACCACAGATGTTTGGCTAACTGGTCTATAGTTTCCAGTCTTTTGTCTACCTCCCTTTTTAAATAAGGGTGTTACATTAGCAGTTTTCCAATCTGCTGGGACCTTTCCTGAATCCAGGGAGTTTTGGAAAATTACCACCAATGCATCCGCAATCCCTACCGCTACTTCTCTCAAGACCCTAGGATGTAAGCCATCAGGTCCAGGGGATTTATTCGCCTTCAGTCCCATTATCTTACCGAGTACCATCTCCTTAGTGATTTTAATCATGTTTAGCTCCTCCCCCCCATAGCCCCCTGTTTGTCCAGTGTTGGGATATTTTTAGTGTCCTCTACTGTAAAGACTGATACAATATATTTGTTCAACATTTTTGCCATCTCCATGTTCCCCACTACTAATTTCCCGGTCTCGTCCTCTAAGGGACCAACATTCACTTTAGCCACCCTTTTTCTTTATATATAACTGTAGAAATTCTTGCTATCTGTTTTTATATTTTTTGCTAGTTTACTTTCATAATCTATCTTCCCTTTCTTAATTAATCTTTTAGTTATTCTTTGCTGGCTTTTAAATGCTTCCCAATCTTCTATCCTCCCACTAGATTTGGCTACTTTATATGCCCTTGTTTTCAGTTGGATACTATCCTTTATTACTTTACTTAGTCACGGATGGCTGTCTTTTCTTTTACGCCCCTTTTTCCTCAGTGGAATATATATTTTTTGAAAGTTGTGAAATATCTCCTTGAATGTACACCACTGCTCATGTACCGTCTTACACCTTAATCTATTTTCCCAGTCCACTTTAGTCAACTCTGCTCTCATACCTTCATAATCTCCTTTATTTAAGCTTAGTACACTGGTTTGAGATCCAACTCTCTCACCCTCCAACTGAATTTGGAATTCAACCATGTTATGGTCACTCATTCCAAGGGGATCCTTTACGAGGACATTTTTTATTAATCCTGTCTCATTACACAGGACCAGATCTAAGATTGTCTGCCCCCTGGTTGGTTCAGTAACATACTGCTCAAGGAACCCGTCCCTAATGCACTCTATGAACTCTTCCTCAAGGCTGCCCTGCCCAATTTGATTTGGCCAGTCAATACGAAAGTTAAAATCTCTCATGATTATAGCTGTTCCCTTATTACAAGCCCCAACTATTTCCTGATTTATACTCCGACCAATAGAGTTGCAACTGTTAGGAGGCCTATAGACTACACCCACTAGTGACTTTTTCCCCTTATTATTCCTTATCTCCACCCAAACCATTTCACTATCCTTATCCTTTGACCCAATATCATTTCTCACTATTGCAGTGATTCCATCCTTTATTAACACAGCCACCCCACCTCCCTTTCCTTCCTGTCTGTCCTTCCTATTAGTTAAATACCCCTGGATGTTTAGTTCCCAGTCATGGTCACCCTGCAGCCATGTCTCCGTAATGGCCACCAGATCATACCCATGATACTCTGATTACTGGTCCCTAAATGTTCACCTACTGACACATGCTCCACTTGACCTACTTCATTCCCCAGAACCAGATCCAGTAATGCCCCCTTCCTCATTGGGCCAGAAACATACTGATCAAAAATGATCTCCTGAACACTTCAGAAATTCTTCACCCTCCCTGCTAGTCTATATTAGGATAGTTGAAGTCCCCCATTATCACTACTCTATAGTTCTTGTATCTCTCTCTAATTTCTCTGCAAATTTGCTCCTCTATATTTTTCCCCACTAGTTGGTGGCCTATAGAATACACCTAGTAGTGTAATGGCACCTCTATTCTTTCTTAACTCTAGCCATATAGATTCTGTCCTTGACCCGTCCAGGACAGCCTCTCTCTCCAGCACTAAAATTCTTCTTAACCAATACTGCCACACCACCACCCATCTTTCCTTCCCTATCTTTCCTGAACACCCTGGACTGGATTTTAAGAATGGAAGTGTGTTGGAGGCAGTACTGCTGCTTGCCGGGTTTCAGTCCCACCTCCATCAGCTTCTGGCCAACCAGTAGGATTTTCCCCTGATTGGCCTTGTTAAGCCCATCCAGTGGCCTCAGCAGGCCAATTAGGGGGAAGTCAGTGACAGAGCACGTCAACGTATGATGTGTCATCTGTCAAGAATTTTTGAAAGAAGAAATGTCATCGTTTGACAGCTCTGTGAAGCTGTCAAACACTGACATTCTGTGTAGTTCGATGAGCCCTTGTGTTCAGGACTCATCAAACCTTTCTACTTTGCAGAAATCAGTTTGTGATCTCTACAATGGAGATGTCGGGGACTTTGGCTTCACAGCGGCTGAAGGCTATCGGTAGAAACAAAGGTAAGTTAACATTTTCTAACACTTTACACTCACCTCACATACTTACCACTCCACACTTGCACCAATCTCTCACCTCTACTTCGCACTTTCAGACCCCTCCAACCCCCGCAGACCTCCTACTCGCCTCCTACACCCCGGCAGGGTTCTCCCAGGTTGGGAAGCCCGCACTTCAGGATGAAAAATGGGGATAATCCTACTTTCTGCCTGTTAACTACCTGTTAACAGGCAGTTAATAGGCTTTAATCCCTTCCCGCCTCCAAGGAGATGGGACCTGGGACAGGACAGCTTCCCGCCTCCTGGCAAGAGGGCACGGAGGTGGGTTGGGGACAGATTTGCCACCCGCCCCCAAATTCTGCCACTTTCTCGGCATTACTGCCTCCATACGCGCCTCCTCAGGGCTGGTAAAAATCCAGCCTCCTATATCCAGGAATACTTAATACCTAATCCTGCCCTTTTTTGAGCCAGGTCTCCATCATTGTCACAACATCATATTCCCATGTGGATATTTGCACCTGCAGCTCACCAACCTTGTTTACTATGCTTCATGGTTTCACAGGTTTACACTGCAAACCTATCTTAGACCATCCTGTTTTCTTAGTCTGACCCCACCTAATACTTTACTATTTCTTGCTTTAGTGCTATCTGTTTCTCCCAATACTCTGTTTCTTCTTTCTAATGCTTCATCCTGCTGCCTATCCCCCTGCCAACTTCATTTAAACCCTCCCAACAGCACTAGCAAACCTCCCGGTGAGGATATTGGTACCGGCTCTGTTGAGGTGCAACCCATCTGGCCTGTACAGTTCAGACTTCCCCTAGAACCGGCCCCAATGCCCCAGAAATCTGAAGCCCTCCCTCCTGCACCATCCCTCCAGCTACACATTCATCTGCTCTAACCTCCTATTTCTGTACTCACTCACACGTGGCACTGGGAGTAATCTAGAGATTATGAGGTCCTGCTTTTTAATCTCTTTCTGAGCTCCCTAAAATCTGCCTGCAGGACCTCATCCCCTCTTTCTACCTATGTCATTGGTACTAATATGGACCACGACCTTTGGCTGTATACCCTCCCCCCTTAGAAAGTTCTGCAGCTGCTCAGTGACATTCTTAACCCTGGTACCAGGGAGGTAACATACCATCCTGGAGTCATGTCTATGGCCGCAGAAACACCTGGTTGCTCCCCTAACTATCGAATCCCCTACCACTATTGCTTTCCCTGTTTTCCTCCTCCCCCCCCCTGCATAGCTGAGATATTGTGGTACCATGGTCTTGGCTTTGGCTGTACTCCCCAGAGGAACCATTGCCCTCATCAGTACTTAGTACAGAATACTGCTTGGAGAGCAAGATGCACTCAGGGGACTCCTGCACTACCTGCCTGGTCCTCCTCTTCTGTCTGGCAGTCACCCATTCCCTCTCTGCCTGCGCACTCCTTAGCTGCGGGGTGACCACCTCCTGAAACGTGCTATCCACGTAGCTCTCAGCCTCGCGAATGCACCGCAGTGATGCCAGCTGCTGCTCGAGCTCCAAAACCCGAAGCTCGAGCTCCTCCAGCTGACAATACCTCCTGCACACGTGGCTGTCCAGGACACGGGAAGCGACCTGGAGTACCCACATGGCACAGGATGTGCATTTCGCTAGACCAAGTTGCCCTGCCATGCCTTTATTTATTTGACTATTAAGTTACTTAAAAAAAAAAGTTAGTTAACGGAAATAAACTTAAGACTTAAAAGAAAAATAATCCCCAACTACTCACCAATCAGCTCCTTCCCTTACACTGACGTCACTTACCTCACTTCCTGACACGCACGCTCCCGCCAGGCTCTTGGGCCTTCCTTTATCTGCGGCTGCCCCTCTCACTGTCCCGCAGGTCTGGTCTTGTGTCTATTAACTTAGCGACCTTAGGTTCTGTGGCTCCACTCCTCCTTTTCAGTCAGACGTCTCCACCGCTTTTCTCTCCGCCGATTCCTGCACTCACAAAATTCCTCACTCTGCTTGCAAATCTCCCAGCTCTGTGCTTTTTGCAAACTAGTGCCTACTATATACCTTTGGAGAATCAAACAATCCACAACTTCTTAATCAGCTGCTCACTCACAACTTTCACCACCTACTCAAGCAACCACTGTTAGCTGATAACTATTAACTGCTAACTGCCACTGACCATGCAGTTTATTTTATGTTACAAGACAAAGCCAAATTCCAATCTGATGATTAATTACCTAACTTACCTTACTACATTTGCGAATCTCCAAGCTCTGTGCTCAAGCTCTCATTGATCATTGTTTAAGCCACATGATTGAATCAAGTGCTAGCAATTTTAGTATTCCCCCCATTACCCTCCCTCCACCCTGAGTTATTCTCTGTATCTATGCTTTGTTTCCTTGCTTGAGAGAGTGCAGTGTTCATATAGCTCAATGGAATCCATTAAGCAACAGATTAGATACTGAAGCAAAAATCATTCAAATTGGCCTATTTCAGGTTGTGCAATGTTTCCCTGCCAGGTGAGGAGAGGAAAACGTCAGAAGGGAGTCTGATGACGAGTCAATCCTTTGTGTGCCTTGGCAACTACTGTGTCCTCGTCTGGTTGGCTGAAGGGTCAAGCTACCGTGACCATCTTCATTGCCCAGCCTCTTAATTGGTTTACAAATTGACCTATCAAGGTCGCTTCATCCAATGGAACCAAGTTTTATTTCCAAACATGCCCACCTCCAAAATGGATTGTGGGAGCCAATAGGCAGAAGAAATAAGGTAAGAAAAAGCACCTTAAATCAATGGGGTTGATTTTCAACTTACAGATGCTTGATTTGCACTGGGAAAATGCATGGTGCTGAGCCTCTGAATTTTGCACTGGGATCTTGCTTGCCTGTTGTCTGCAGGAAGTGCGTCTGATGCCATTTTTGATTCCGGCGGATGCCTAATAAGATGTGTAAATGAGTGTCCTGCACCTGTTTCAGGACGCTACTGCCATTTCCAACATCCTCAGCACTCCTTTTGGCCATCCTAAAACCAGCCTGCAAATCCTGGGCAGAACAGTCGGGAGGGGCACTAGCAGCATTATCCTGAGCTGCAGTTAGTTAAGTAGCTGATTAGTTGCTTTAAACTGTGGCAAGTTTTGTTTTTGGAGCTAGGAGAGAATTTCTGCCTAGGTGCTTCTGCTCGAACTTGCTCTGGCAAAATGGGTGTGATGCTGGGTCTGCCATTGTGGCTGGAGGGCCAGGCGAAGGAACAGCAGCGAGCAAGAGTGGAGAGGCCTGCAGCTGTAAGAAGATAAGTGCACAGGAGGGGTAGTCGCAGGAGACCTGACCCCACACGAGTTTACAGGACAAGAATATCGTATCCGCAATTCAGTGAGGAGGTTCAGCTAAGCTGAGTCAGCTTCACCAGGAAGGCTATTACAAAGCCATGTTACAGCTGCAGTAGCAATTGGAACCCTACACCACATCACACACTTCATTGCCTGTAGCTCTGAAGGTGACTGTGGCTCTGAATTTCTGTGCCCGAGGGTCATTTCAGACTGCAGTAGATGACTTAAGCAACATTAGCCAATTTGTGGTGCATGCCTACATCAAGCAGGTTACAGATGCAAAGCAGTTAAGTTCATCTTCTTCCCTATGGAGGCAGCAAAGCTGGAAGGCAAGGCTCTTGGCTTTGCCAAACTCACAGGTTTCCCCAGGAGCTAGGCATAGCCTCGCGTGCTGCATATCAAGACTCCAGAGTATACATAAACAGGAAGGGCTTCCACTCCCTGAATGTGCAGCTGTTGTGTGACGACGGGCAGTGCATCACGTAGCTTTGCCAGTGGTTTCCTGGCAGTTGTCACGATCATGATCCTGCACCAGTCCTTGATCCTCCCTCTCTTTCACTCAGACCATTGGCTGTCAGACTGGTTACTTGGGGACACGAGATGTCCCCATGACGGGAACCTGCAAGCAGCTGCAAAGGTGTGATACAATCAGGGCATTGCCAGAGCTCGGATTGAGCAAATTATCAACATCCTGAAACAGAAGTTCCACTGCTTGGATCGGTCTGGAGGTGTCCTGCACTATAGCCCTGACAGAGTTTCCTAGATTTGCCGTAGTCTGCCATATGCTCCATAAGAGCCACCAATCCTACCAGCTGACAGAGCTGAGCACCAGCAGATCATTGATGGATGCTTTGGCTGGATCGTCCTCTCCTCCCAACCCCCACACCAACAGTCCTACCTACCATCAAACCTAACATAGAAACATAGAAACATAGAAACATAGAAGATAGGAGCAGGAGTAGGCCATTCGGCCCTTCGAGCCTGCTCCACCATTCAATGAGATCATGGCTGATCATCCAAACCCTAGCACCCGGTCCCTACACCAACAGCCATCCCACCCAAGCCCTATCCCCGTAACCCCGTAACCCCACGTATTTAATCCCCCCTAACACTGAGGGCCAATTTTTTATCATGGTCAATCAACCTAACCCGCACATCTTTGTACTGTGGGAGGAAACCGGAGCACCCGGAGGAAACCCACGCAAACACGGGGAGAATGTGCAAACTCCACACAGACAGTCACCCGAGGCCGGATTTGAACCCGGGTTCCTGGCGCTGTGAGGCAACAGTGCTAACCACTATGCCACCGTGCTGCCCTTAGTCTTTCCACTCTCCAGATTAATGCCTTCAAACTCCAGTATGGATATTTCTATCAAATAACATGGCCAGCAAACACTCATCCAATGAAACTCAGCACAACAAGAGTTCAGTCAAAACTGTGATCTCAAATTGCCATCAAACACATACAAAACCTAAAGGTTACCCTGGCGCATAGCCCTAGTTCTTGTCTTAGTTACTCTTCTACTTATTCTCATGTTCCTACAAGGTGTTATCTTAGGGGCAGGGGGTCCCTTGCAGTATTCATTCTGACTGTATTCTCAATGATCAAGCACAGACACATGTAGCACAATTAATTTGCATCGTCCTTTTAAATGGTGTCACTTCTGCCTGAATTCTGGCCCCCCTCCCATGCCAATAACCAGCATGAGTAGTGTTGACAGCTGACAGTTATCCCAGCCTATGGAAAATGGGTACAAACGTGAAAATAGTTCATACCCACGACATCGGACGGGCACCCCACCCACTTCGCACAGGTTTTGGGCATGAGTTGCAAATGTTCTCCCAATGTTTCAGGGGGGAAGATTAGAAAAGATAGAATGGCTTAGATTTAGTGCGCAAAAATTAAGTTAAAGTTAATAAATAAAATTGGTGGATAGAAATCTTGAATGGGAAGGAAGAGATGACGGGATGAGTAGAATTAAGTGCTTAGATTTTTAATTCTTAAATTTGTATTCTAAGACCATGATTTTACGAACCCCGGCAGAGCCGTGGCGGGCGATGTCGGTGGTGGGTGGTGGGCGATGTCGGTGACGGGTGGCGGGCGATGTCAGTGGTTGGTGGTGGGCGATGTCGGTGGTGGGCGATGTCGGTGACGGGTGGCGGGCGATGTCGGTGGTGGGAGGTGGGCAATGTCGGTGGTGGGTGGCGGGCGATGTCGGTGGTGGGTGGCGGGCGATGTCAGTGACTGGTGGTGGGCAATGTTGGTGATGGGCGGCGGGCGATGTCGGTAACGGGTGGTGGGCAATGTCGGTGGTGGGTGGCGGGCGATGTCGGTGGTGGGTGGCGGGCGATGTCAGTGACTGGTGGTGGGCGATGTCGGTGGTGGGTGGCGGGCGATGTCGGTGACGGGTGGTGGGCAATGTCGGTGATGGGCAGCGGGCGATGTCGGTGACAGGTGGCGGGCGATGCCGATGACGGGCGATGTCAGTGACAGGCAGCGGACGATGTCGGTGACAGGTGGCGGGCGATGTTGGTGACCGGCGATGTCAGTGATGGGCAGTGGGCGATGTCGGTGATGGGCAGCGGGCGATGTCGGTGACGGGCGATGTCAGTGATGGGCAGCGGGCGATGTCGGTGACGGGCAGCAGGTGATGTTGGTGATGGGTGGCGGGCGATGTCGGTGATGGGTGGCGGGCGATGTCAGCGATGGGTGGCGGGCGATGTCGGTGATGGGTGGCGGACAATGTCAGTGATGGGCGGCAGGTGATGTTGGTGACGGGTTGCAGGCGATGTCGGTTACGGGTTGTGGGCGATGTCTCGGTGACGGGTGGCGGGCGATGTCTCGGTGATGGGTGGCGGGCGATGTCGGTGACGGGTCCCGACTCCGCTGCCGGCTCCATCCCAACATCAAAATGACTTTCCGATGATTGGGCTTGTTAAGCCTGCCCAGCGAATTTACCAGCCAATTGAAGGAAGTGGGTCTGATAACATAATTTATGATGCGTCATCAGCCAGTTTCCTTAAAGGGGCCATGCCAAAATTTAGTTTGACAGTTGTGCTGTCAGTGTTCGACAGCATTGAGGTGCTGAAAACACTGACAAGCACAGCACAGAGGTGCACGGCTGCAGCCAGGTTCTCCCATTACTCCCTCCATATGCTTGTGCTTATGGAGGGAGTCACAGCACACATGTTGTTCTCTTCCCTTCCCATGGGTGGAAGAGACCTCCCTAAGACACCAACGCAGCCAGGTTGCACATTGCAGAGAAAGGCACAAGCAGGGATGTCATCAGGGGGACCTGGCTGCAGTGGCGCAAACCTTTCAATGATCTCAGTAGATCACGAAATGTTACTGTAAAGCCACACTCAACCTCATCCTGCTGTGCCTCTCATCACATCCCCATCACTCTGCCTTCCCTACCCTACTCCTGCACATCCTTACTCACACCAACTTACCTTGCACCTCCACCCATCCCTCTCTATCTACATTATCACATCCCCATCTCACTAGCCACCCCTCACACTCAATCTCATCCTAGTTCAACCATACCAACTAACAACACACAAGGGTAAGCACTTGGGTGTTTTAGCCAATGATCATGTAAAGCTTCTGTTAATGTGCTGTCAAACATTGAAATCTTTATTTTCAACACGTTGCGCTCTTGGACAGATTTGTGTACACCTTTGGAAGTGGCTTAGTGTGTTTCAGTGAATGGTGAGACATAATGGTACCCCCACAATGCTGATGAGTGTGAAAGGAATGGCTTGGACATTGTAGGGATGCTTTATGGTGTTGGTGTGGGGTGGTGCCAACCTGACGCATCATGTGGGCTGCCAGGGTGTACAGCATCAAATGAAGTAAATCTGGCCATGGTGAGGCCATCCCTGGCCTCCCGGGCAGCAATATGGTCAGGTGCTAATATCCTGTGTCCTGTACAGCATCAGTTGATTGCGGAGAAGGTTGGTGATATTGTTGGTGTTGCTTGTGTGCCTGATGATGCTGGTGTTGGGGCTGATCATGGTGGGATTCTGAGGACCAAGGTGGGAGAGTTTCAAGGGCACCCTTGCTAATGGAATAGATGGCAGGTGAAATAGAGATGATAGAAGCGATCTGTCAATGGTGTGCGAGGTAATGAGGTCAGACTGGATGGAAACTTGTGTAAAGACTTGCAGCATCCTGAATCAGTAGTGGAAATCTAGTTTAGAGAAACTAATGCCTAAAGGATCATTTCTCAATCAGCTGGGAGCTTTGACTTGACATTGGAAGCTGTCAACTCATCAGCTGATTCAATGGCCACTGACCTCCCACCTCAGCTTCACAGATGAGGTCTAGGCACAGCAGGAAACTAGTAGGCGACCTGTCAAATCCAAAAAGCTGGGAAAAAAACATTGATAAGTGGCTGTAAACAAGCCACTAATGATTTTAATTGCCTCCCCCGCCTCTGCCTGTTGGGTCTGCTCAGCACTGACAGACCCGACATTGGGAAAGTCCAGTGTGCGCATTTTGACAGCAGGTTCCCGACCCGTTGTCAATCATTTTAAATTTAACAGCTGACCTGCCAACCATCCCATCTGCCAAGCACCGGCAAAATCTGGCCTAAGTGTCTGTTTTAATTCTGTAGTGTTAATTATATTAAAGTTACTACTGACATTGGAGTAGCTTCATTTTTAATATTGCTGTTTATCTCACTGTCATGGTATATCGGCTGAAAACTTACAAAAAACCCCAGCATTGGGAGAAGGTCATTGCCGGTCAGCAGGATTTGTGCTAAGATCTGATTTCTATCCTTTTATAATCATATAATTCAGTAATAAGTGTCCATTAATGGATCAACCATCCACTTGGAAAGGGGAAATCGGGATGCATTCTGTATTGCAATAAATGTCCCATATTTTGGCAATGTGTGGAAAATTGCTTTTTTCCTATCCACACAGTTAAAATGCGCACATATCATTTTGCATCCACCTGGAAGAATCAATTTACTGATTGTTTTACAATGCAAGTAAACAGATATCTACACAATATAAATGCACACTCCTCTGTTCAAAGCAGAGAATGCTGACCCAATATGCCAGAGAGTTGAAAGCAATCGAGTCCTTTAAGAAGATTGCATTAATAAGATAGAAATGGTTGAATCCGTGATCCATAGCGGAAAGCCATCATCCTGGCTTTAAATGGAATCCCAGAAGGGGATTGGGTGGTGCAGCAAGTTGGAACACTTTTCATCCCTTGAATCCGGGTTTAAATCCAACACCTATTGAAGGAATGAAATTCTTTCCCTGTGTAATGCCTGTAACATTCATAAGTGAAATTAATTTGGACAGCCTCAACCTAATTTTGAGTGGATGTAAGTCCACAGCACATAACTGCCCATAATTAGGTACTAATTAGCTATCTTAGCAGACACACTCCAAGGCTAAAAGGACAGATAATGCTGGAAATTTGGGACACTGTAGAAGGAGCCTTGCCAGGTACTTAACACATGGTATACTGCAACCAAGATAGTATGATATTGTCATACCCACCTTTGCCTTCATTTACTTTAGTCATCACAAACTGCATGCACTTCTACTCCCTGTAAGACAAAAGATTGGCCTGAATTTTGCTGTGAGTGGGTTTCGCCAGTCACCTCTCATACAGTTGTGCACAGACTTTTAGTGGGCTTGTCAGCAGAGATTTCCGCTCTTCTGGCATCAGTTTGAATTTAGCGCCTTCTACAGGGGGTCTGTGGCATCTATGAGCAGGCCAAGCAGCAGGGAAACTGTTCAACCAATCAGGTTGAAGAATCCTCACTGACACACACAGACGGCAAAGCAGGAAGTGAAAAACAGGAAATATAAATTACATTTAAATCATTGCACAGGAAGCAAAATAAAGATTGGGACATACACATGGGATTAAGGGAAATACACAAAAGAGCAAAACAGGAAAGCGATATATGAAAACATATTTGAATTTTTAAAATCTGCAACATTAACTTTCTTCTGAGGGAATGGGACTCCACACTTATAAAATTAATTTTTCAGGGCCAGAGAGGTTGTTCAGCAGTAATTATCACTTACTACACTTTAAAACTCAGTTACTCCTGATTGAACAAGCCCTAACTTTTTCAGCCATTTTTAAAGCAAGAATAGTCAGTAATTAGCCTAAGTTTATGTCATGACAGTGATCTCTGAGCAGATTCCATCGGCGAAGACTGCAACAGCACACACGTGGAGGAGTAGGGCATCACTGACAGCAACTTCTGAATTTCAGTGTTTAACTGTACACGTGCAGACACCAGAAGTTGCTGTCAGTTTTACCCAGTAATAATGTGAGTGTGCTGACAGCCGCTCCATTATTCGTACAACAATATCTGGGCCAATCTCTCTGGCACTGAAAATTAACTTAATAAGCGTGGAGTGTCATTCCTTCAGATTTTAATTATTGTTGGAAATTTTAAAAAGTAAAAACATTTAAATACATTTTTTTCATTCTGTCTCTGATCTCTCTCTTTTAATCCATATTTCTTTCCCTCACTTTATTTTGCTTTCTATACCTGATTTGACATTGAATTAATTATCCTAACTGACATTTCCTGGTTCAGACTCTGCACTGCTCATAAACGATTCTACAATCTGATTGGTTAAGGAGATATACAGTTGCTTGCCCTGTTCACTCAGGTCCCAGATGCTCTGTAGAGGGTGCTGCGCTTTTTTGATAGTTGTCTGACAGGAAATTCCAGTGCAAAAGTCCATAAAAAGTGCAATTAACAGCTGGCACCATTTCTTCATCACTGACTGCAAAATCTGACCCAATAATTATGATTTCTTCGCTACCACATGGCGTGGCTGAGGTGAATAACACAGATGCATTCAAGGGGAAGCTATATAAGTACATAAGGGGGAAAGGAATACAAGGATATATTGATAGGGTGAGATGAAGTAAGGTGAGAGGAGGCACATGTGGAGCATAAACACCGGCATAGACCTGTTGGGCAAAATGGCCTGTTTCAGTGCTGTACATTCTATGTAAATTGAGAACTGAGGGCTTTTAAGAGCGATCAAACGAGAAAAAAAATGCTAAACATTGAGTGCCACATTAGATCAGATGTCCATTATTATTATGACTTATTAAATTTCTTTATTGTACCATTTCCATAGAGAGATGGACAGTCGCAATTAATGTAATTGAAAGTATTTACTAATAATCTGTGCACCCATTCACACATTTTGCATTATCTTGCACCCTCTCCTCGTTCCTTTATCTGTATTGTCCCTACCTTTCTATAAAGAAATGACTTTGGTTCCTTTTTTTTTTATTCATTCATGAGATGTGGGCATCGCTGGCAAGGCCAGCATTTATTGCCCATCCCTAGTTGCCCTTGAGAAGGTGGTGGTGAGCTGCCTTCTTGAACTGCTGCAGTCCATTTGGTGATGGTACCCCCACAGTGCTGTTAGGAAGGGAGTTCCAGGATTTTGACCCAGCGACGATGAAGGAACAACGATATACTTCCAAGTCAGGATGGTGTGTGACTTGGAGGGGAATTGGAGGTGGTGGTGTTCCCACGTGCCTGCTGCCCTTGTCCTTCTAGCTGGTAGAGGTCACGGGTTTGGGAGATGATGCCGAAGAGGTCTTGGCAAGTTGCTGCAGTGCATCATGTAGATGGTACACACTGCAGCCACGGTACACCGGTGGTGGAGGGAGTGAATGTTTAAGGTGGTGGATGGGGTGTCAATCAAGCGGGCTGCTTTGTCTTGGATGGTGTCAAGCTTCTTGAGTGTTGTTGGAGCTGCACTCATCCAAGCAAGTGGAGAGTATTCCATCACACTCCTGACTTGTGCCTTGTAGATGGTGGAAAGGCTTTTGGGAGTCAGGAGGTGAGACACTCGCAGCAGAATACCCAACCTCTGATCTGCTCTTGTTGCCACAGTATTTATGTGGCTGGTCCAGTTAAGCTTCTGGTCAATGGTATCCCCTAGATATTGATGGTGGGGGATTCGGTGATGGTAATGACATTGAATGTCAAGGGGCGGTGGTTGGATTCTTTCTTGTTGGAGATAGTCATTGTCTGGTACTTGTGTGGCGTGAATGTTACCAGCCACTTATCAGCCCAAGCCTGAATGTTGTCCAGGTCTTGCTGCATGCAAGCATGGACTACATGAAACTTATCTGAGGTGTTGCAAATGGCACTGAACACTGTGCAGTCATCAGCGAACATCCCCACTTCTGACCTTATGATGGAGGGAAGGCCATCGATGAAGCAGCTGACGATGGTTGGGCCGAGGACACTGCCCTCCAGAATTCTTGCAGCGATGTTCTGGGGCTGTGATGATTGATCTCCAACCACCACAACCATCTTCCTTTGTGCTAGGCATGACTCTAGCCAGTGGAGAGTTTTCCCCATGATTCCCATTGACTTCAGTTTTACTAGGGCTCCTTGATGCCACACTCAGTCAAATGCTGCCTTGATGTCTTGAGGTGTTAATGGGGTAATTTTCAACTTTGACCTATATCATTTGGGCGGTGGCCAGAATATCTTCTATCTTCCGCTCAGCGATGTCATTGTGAGGCACGAACCATTTTGAAATTCATGCCTCATTACAATATTCATGATGAGCTGCCAACGCTCATCGTGCTTGTTATCAGCTGTGTGGCCAGGAAGGGTGGAAAATCTAGCAGGACTTCTGCAAATTAAAGGCTGCCTGCCCTTCTTAAAAGGAGAGGTGCAGCTTTTCAATGCCGGATCTTGCAAAGCATTTTTTTTTTATGAAACTTTTGTGGGATAGAATGGCTGCATCCAGGACAGATCGTGCGGGGGTAGTGCTGGTCAAAGCAGGAGTAAAGTCGTCTTCTCCACAGATGGCCGGAGGATGCCCAAGCAAATTGCACATTAGCAGTGGGGAGACGTGGTAGAGAATGTCAATATCAGAGGCATTGCTCTGAAGACCTAGAAGCAAAGCAGGAAGAAATGTAATGACCCAAACAATGGAAAAGAAAATTGGATGGAGTGCAAAACGGGCTGCCAATTTGTATTCACCCGTATCGTGCTACCGCCCAATGTGAATTGATACCCTATTGTTTGAACTAAAAATGGCATTTGGGTCCTGAAACAGATACAGGACACTCAATTGCATATATTTATCAGGCATCTACCAGTTGCCTAAAATGAGGCCTGCTTCAAAATGGCGTCTGGTGGGCCCAAGCAGAAAATAGCTGGCCAAATTCTCAATTCAAATTTTAGGGGCCAGACGTGAAAAGGGGGCAAGTAGAAGTTGGAAATTTCCACCTCTGTGATTACTTGGCACACATTTTGAACTTAATCCATCTATACAGGTGGAGTAACACAGTGGTTATATTACTGGATTAGTAATCCAGAGGCCTGGACTGATAATCCAAAGAATGTCAGTTCTAATCCTACCATGGCATTTTGAGAATTTGAATTCAGTTTGAAGAAACTGGTACCGTGAAGCTACCAGATTGTCATGTTGTGTCGAAGACCTGTGTGCCAAAACTAGCAATGCCCCTAACTAAACTGTTCCAGTACAGCTACAACATTGGTACATACCCAGCAATATGCTCAGGTATGTCCTGTCCACCAAAAGCAGGACAAACCCTACCTGGCCAATTATCTCCCTATCAGCTTACTCCCAATCATCAATAAAGTTAAGGAAGGAGTCGTCAACATGAAACCAAGCGGCACTTACTCACCAATAACCTGCTCACTGATGTTGGGTTTTACCAGAACTACTTGGCTCCAGACCTCATTACATCCTTGGACCAAACATGGACATAAGACCTGGATTCCAGAGGTGAGGTGAGAGTGACTGCCCTTGACATCAAAGCAGCATTCTACTGAGTGTGGCACCAAGAAGTCAGTGGGGATAAGGGGGAAAACTCTCCATATCTGGCACAAAGGGAAATGGTTATGGTTGGAGGCCAATCATCTCAGCCCCAGGACATTCCTGCAGAAGTTCCTCATGGCAGCGTCCAAAGCCCAACTATCTTCAGCTGCTTTATCAATGACCTAAGGTCAGAGATCGGGCTGATGATTGCACGATGTTTAGCTCCATTCGTAATTTGTCAGATAATTAAGCAGTCCATGCTTGCCTGCAGCAAGGCAGGACGACATCCAAGCTTAGGCTGATAAGTGGCAGGAAACATTCGGGCCACTCAAGTGCCCGGGAATGACCATTTCTAACAAGAGAGAACCTAACCACCTCCCCTTGACCTTCAATGGCAACATTGAGTCCCCAACATCATCATTCTGGATGGTCACCACCAGCCATATAAATGCTGTGGCTACTAGGGCAGGTCAGAGGCTGGGTATACTGCAGCGAGTGACACACCTTCTGACTCCCCAAACCTCTCTGCCACCTACAAGACACAAGCCAGAAATGTGATGAATACCCTCCATTTGCCTGGATAGGTGCAGCTGCAACAACACTCAAGAAGCTCGACACCATCCAAGTCAAAGCAGTCCACTTGATCAGCACTGTAACCACTAGCCTAAACATTTACATCACAGGTGCACCATGGCTGCAGAGTGTACTATCTACAGGATGCACTGCAGCAACTTGCCAAGGCTTCTTCAGCAGAAATTCCTAACCCGTGACTTCCACCACCTAGAAGGACAAGGGCAGCAGGTGCATCAGAACACCATCACCTCCAAGTTCTCCTCTCGGTCACACACAATCCTGACTTGGGCATAAATTGTCTTTCCTTCAATGTTGCTGGGTCAAAATCCTGGAACTCCCTAACTAACAACATTGTGGGAGTATCTTCACCACACGGACTGTAGCGGTTCAAGTAGCAGGCCCACCACCAACTTCTCAAGAGCATCTAGGGATGGACAATGAATGACGGTCTTGTCAGTGGTGCTCACATTCCGAAAGTGAATATAACGTTAAAAAAAAAATCAATTTTCTTAATTTTCAGCAACTTTAAGCAAGCACAGTTTTATATGGAAAGAATTGAGCACAATGGGGTGAGATGTGAAAAACAATTTTGGTGAACAGGTATTAAAATATGTTTGCTATTGTATACCAAAGAAATTAGAACCTTGGGTAGAAATTACTCGGCTCTATTTAAGGATATGGTTAATGTGCTCGTGTGTGGGCTGGCAACGTATTGACTCATCCAATATTGTAAATGATCAGTTAGCTAGGTTTTAAAAATAGTGCTGAGAATAATTTCTACAGAAAGAGAGATGTTCAAGATTGATGTGCAGCAATGAAGCAGTTTAATGTGGATAAGTGTAAAGCCATGCACTTAGGGACAGAACAGGCAGAGAGATTACATGATAAATGGGAAATTACTGACCAATGCAGATCGGGAAAGGGGTCCTGGGGTCATAGTTGATGGATTCCCTGAAGTCATCAAGCCAATGTCTGGCAACTGTCAAAAATCTAATGGGCTGTTAGGTTACATTAAATGAGGAATGGAGAGTACTCCAAAGGAAATAATCCTATCATTATATGGAGCATCAATCAGGCCCTGCCTAAAGTTCTCTGTGCAGTTTTAGAACTCACACTGCAGAAAAGATGTAGCTAAGCTGCAAAAACGGGCTATTAAGGTGATAAAGATGCTGGAGAATAAAATGTCTGGACATGGACTCCAGTATGGGACTCTTCTCATTGGAGGGAGTATGATTGAGGCATTAAAATAATGAGGCTTAGGGATGTAGAAAAACGGTGAAGGCTAGTTGTATTGACAGCAAAGAGGACATGAGAACAGGTAGATTTATGCAGGATGTGAGGAAATCTTACTTGGAGGATGGTTGGTTATTGGAATAACTTAACTGAGGTAGATTGCAGAGGCAAGTAGCTTAGGTATATTCAAAGCAAAATTGGACAAGCACCTTGAAGAGAAACACATCAGGTATAACTGCTGGGACTCCGGAAGGTGGAATAGTCAGCTGTAATCACCATTCATTTTCATGAGGATTCTCTCAATCGTTTGCCATAACTTTGGCACAAGATCTGCGGAAACTCCGGAGAAACAGTGCTAACACCATTTATGCTGTTTCTCCAGGGTTTTTTACGGATCTTCAACTGAAGTTATGGCGGACAATCAGGAGAACCCTATGTGGAAATTTAACCCCATGGTCACTTTCAGCCTAGAGATTTCTATGTGTCCACATTTCTAAACCCCATTCATAATGGCTTGAATTTTCCTTTGGTTGGGCAGGAAATACTCATGGTTTTAGCATTTTTTATCACCCAAGGTAAGCTTCTTTGTTTGTAAATGTAGATATTCTCCTGACAGCTTTGAGACATTTTTATACTGGAAATGAAGGAAACGCCAAAAAATCTAGAGATGATAGCCAGATTTTACTCTCAAAATGAAAGTGAGGCTACTGGCGCTCGCTGTTATTTATGCGCAAATCACACAGCAACTTCAGGCATGGGGCAGATGTGTGTTTAAATAGCAATATCCAAAAGTTGCTGTCTGAGTTGTGCCGCGCCACCATTAGTTTCGTGAAAATGGCATCTCGCTGTTTGCCTCACCAATGAAATCCTTTGAATTGCGTGAAGTTGCTGTATTTGCATGGTAGATACAAACTAAACCTGCCCCAGAAAGTTAATCTGGTCCTTTCAAGTGTATGAACCTTTTTAACAAAGTAATGGCCTAGAAATTCAGGTCTCCACGGGTGAGTACACACGGGGTTCTCATCCGTAGGCCCAGTGGAAGTGTTGGTTTCCTGCATGCATTGCTCATGCGTGGGAAACCGGCACTTCCGTTCCCCTGAAAGGAGGGGTTAAGAGATCGAACATGTGCGCAGTAGAGGCTGCGCGTGCGCATCGAACTTCGTTTTTTTTTCCAGGTTTTCCCGGGAGAGTAAGCCTGCAGAATTTAGAAATGTAAAAAGTAGGCGTAAGGCCTGCTTTTTACAAGGTAAGTGGTGAATTAATTAAAATTAAAACATTTTTTCCACAGGTTTATTATTTTTAAATACTTTAAAGCAAGGTAAGTTTATTTTTAGCCCCGTTAGAAAATAAAATTATTTTTTTCAAAAATTTTAATTATTGTTTAAAATAGTTATTTCATGTAATTTATAGTTTATTTAAAAAATGTGATGTTTTTTAAAAATTTATTTGAAGATTTATTGCTGCTTTGGGGCCGTAGTATTTATAAGTCTTGACAGCACTTCCTGTCAGACTTATGAATGGAGCATTCCCTGCTCTGATTGGCTCCCCATGGCCCACGTGATCCCAGGGGACGCATCAAACTAACTGCACCCCTGGGATATGCAAGCACTGCGCGCCGGCAGCTGGACCAGGCCCCGGATCGGAATCCCACGGGGGCCCACAGCTCACCGGCCGGCGCACAAGGTAAGTGTAGATCGGGGGCTTGCACCCGCGGGAAGCCCCCGGCCCAAATTTCTGGGCCAATAAGTATTAATTACTGCCGATCAACCTCTCTGGCACTGAAAATTAACTATTACGAGTGTAGAGTCTCATTCCTTCAGGTGTTAATTGTTGTTGGAGATTTTAAAAATGTAACATTTTTAATATATTTTTAAAACGTTCCCTTTCTGTCTCTTTTTTCTTTCTCTTTTAATCCAATATTTCTTTCCCGCTCATTATTTTTAATTCTGTACCTGATTTAACATTGAATTCACCCACTCTAACTTTCACTTCCTTCTCAGTCCTTGCACTGTTAATTTCACAATCCTTCAATCTGATTGGTTAAGGAGATACACAGTTGCTTGCTCTGTTTACTCAGGTCCCAGATGCCTCACTGGGATGTTATCAGCTCACACTTTCAGCAACTTGTCATGCAAAAAATTAAAAAACCTAAATGTACAAGGGCAAGTCTAACTAATGGACAGTTAGATGCCCAGCTACAGCAAAATGTGGGCCAAGATATCTGTTCAAATAGCAGAGAGCAAATCAGATCAATAAAAAAATACTTTTAATTCTGATGCTACCCCATTGTCATTGAAAATGTACTGAACTGCTGACTCATTGATATACGGCATGTAAAGAAAGAACATATTATTGGCAGTATGACAAGCAACATTTAATCATTAGTATCACCACACTTTCATAAACTTTTATATCTTAGCCCACTTTTATCAATGAAATACCCTATTGCTGTGACTTGATGTTATGGTATTCATTAGAATATTCACTGCAGACTACCTGTAGAATTACCTCCCATAACTAGTGACAGAAAGTCAATATTTCATACATCTTTGTATTTTTGGAATTAATTTGAGGTTAATCTGTTATGATCAAGTCCTACTTAAGATTATTTTGTTTTCTCCGACAAATTAAACTCAGCTTTATTCTAATTCTCCAGCCTTGAAAGCAGCAGCAAAAATATTTTTGAACAACAAACCACAGTTATTAATCTAATCAAATGTAATTGAATTAGCATTAATTAAAATCATAGTGCTTGTAATCAAATTGAAACAAAATTAATCTTGGCGCATGTCACGGGGGAGGGGAACTGTACAGGATTAACCCTCATGTGGTGACACAAATTATTATGATTAGTTTCTATCTGAGGGGAACATTCACCAGTGACGGGGCAATGATCTTTCAGTTTGCAGGACCTGGATACTTCTATAATGTTTCTATTTAAAATTGAAAGCTATTCATTTGGGTAGCCTTTGTTCAGGCAAAGTTACTTAAAGGGAAATTAGTTTAGAGCCGGAAAGAACAGCATGATCTAATTATGCTAATACATTGAATTTATTTGGTTAAGAAAAAAACATGTTCAAGCAAAGATTAAGGATGGAGGTACAAATTCTACAGCCTGCTTTAATACGAACCATAACAGAGGATGGTCCAAAGCATGCGGCTTGCAAACTGTCTAGTGTAATTTTATTTAGAATGGATTTGTTTCTGGAATTGTGTGTTGCATTAAACAGGAAATAAATGGCAGCTATAGCTGTTATTTAGAAATTAAAAATGAGATGGATGATTTTGTCGGTAGAAGTGTTTCTGTGATATGGTTGTGAGATTTCAGGATGCTGTTATACGGGAATAAGAATTTGGAGGGGAAACAGAAATGCGAATTCAGTATTCTCCAGCCAGCTGCACTAATGAGATTTTTATTAGCTAGGAGGAAGAAATTTAATAGAGGCTATTTCATCATAGAATGCTTTTGCATTTAAACAGTGGTATTAAAACTATAGCAGCTTGTGGCAGTTTAGTGTCATTGTTAATTAATGGACATGTTATGTTTTTTTATAAAACTGGCAGTGCTTGGGGAAATGACTGGGTTCTTAGACCAATAAAAGCACGCTGTTGTTACAATAGGGGTTACTCGAGAATGGTCAGCCCAGTACTTCATCAGTTGGATAAAATTGATTACACCGATCCAGTTCACAAGATGTAATGTAATGAGAATTTGTGGAATGTAAAGATGAACTAAAACATGTGAATTATGGAAATCTGAACTAAAACCTAAAAGGGCTGGAATTATGCAGCAGGTCTGTGCGGAGCTGAAAATAGAAAGGTTAACCTTTCTGACGTGAGCTTTCATTGCAAGGGAGCTGAAGGGTCACCCCCAAAACATTCACTTTTCTTCTGCTTTCAGACGCTTATCGATTTACTCTGCATTTCCAGGATTTTCCATTTTTTTGTGAAATGTAATATTGATAAGTTTAATCAGTTTAAAACAAATCATGTATTTCTACCTTGTTGCGGGGGTCTTATTATCTATGACTAGCACTAGGCTGTAGGCATGTGAAAATTCTTATATGTACATACACTTATATTTGTTTATCAAATAATGTTTGTGTCTAGGAAAGAACAGAAGAAAGTCTTGCATTCATACAGATTCTTTTATGACCTCAGGACATCCCAAAGCGCTTCACAACCAATTAAGTACTTTGGAAGTGCAGCGCTCCCTCAATACTGCATTGGAGTGTAAGTCTGGATTTTGTGCTGAAGTCTCTGGAGTGAGGTTTGAACCCACAACCTTCTGACACAGAGCCGAGAGTGCTACTCTGAGCCAAGCATGACAGCACAAATATAGCAAATTTAGCTGAAGCAAATGTTGTCCGCATGGTAAATATAGTGAGCATCTTTCAATTATTCTCTTCCTCACTGATTAATTTCTCTGACTGTCACCTTTATAATTTTTTATTTTACTTTAAATTCACCAATCATGTTTCAAAAAACTTCCCCCCCCCCCCCCCCCCAACTCAATCACAAGGAGAAAAAAGTTCTCTGGGGTGCAGCTGCCAGGACAGTTCCGCAACCAATTATACTTAAGCATTATAAATAAATTGTTAAATAACTCAAAAAATCTCACATTCATGTGCTTCGCACTATTTTAGTTGCCAGTATTTAAAATACATTTTTGACCATTTCAGATTTTACCAAAACTGCATGAAAATGAGTATGGCCAGAGTTTTTAGTTAAGCCAGAATGTAAGGAAACTTTAAATTCCAAACTCGACATTATGCAATAACAAATCCACAGAATGGCAATCAAATAAAACATAAGGACAATGTAGTATAATTTTTATTGCCTGTTGATTTTAATAATTGTATATAAGCTGTTTTGAAATAATTAACAATTTACAGGAATATGCCGAATCCCTTTTACTTTTCCAAAAAATTGTTTTGTACCTGAAGCAGTTTTTTCAGGAACTTTGATATTTCCAAGGAATATTTGGCTTCTATTTTCTTGTCTGGTCATGGCACAGAAATTTGGGTCGGGGGCTTCCCGCGGGTGCAAGCCCCCGACCTGCACTTACCTAGCGCGCCGGCCATTGAGCTGTGGGCCCGCGTGGGATTCCGATGCTGGGCCTCCTCCAACTGCCGGCGCGCAGTGCTTGCATATCCCAGGGACGCAGTTAGTTCGATGTGTCCCCTGGGATCACATGGGCCATGGAGAGCCAATGGTGTAGGGTGCTCAAAATTCACACATTCCCCAAAAGTTATGGATAAAGGGACCCTGTATGGACAAGTTATTTAAAAGGGTACCCAAAATGGCTTCTGAAACCTCGTGACCAAAACCGACAGGATTTTAAAAGCAAGGCCCTACAAACCGGCAGGCCCTGGAAATGAAACTTAACATGCAAGAATCTGTGAAAAGGCTTTGTAAAGCCACACAGATAAGTAAACACAGAATATGCATTCTTCACCTTGGAACAGATCAAGCCAGGATGGCCCTAATCTGAAAGCCATCTACTCTTCGCATAAATAATCGGTAACAGCTCACAGGTAGCTGACAAGTCAGGGAACCTGATTGAGTTTCATAAATGACAAACAGCCAGGATATCGAAGCTATTATACAAGGAGACAACCGCTCCAGAAGTCATTAAAGTAAATGGCTGTAATCATTTTAAATGAGCCCGCCAAAAGTTAGACAAAGGACTGACCTGATTTGGCGTGCAGGTAAGGGTGAAGAACCGGGTATAATTGTAGGCCCATCGGTAGTGATCGCTCTCTTATCTCTTAGCTCTTGCCGCTTGCCCCTTGCTCCGGGCTCCTGCCTCTTGATCTCGTGCCTCGTGGCGGGCCCTCTTCTCCCTCTCCGCACCGCTCAACACCAAGGACGCCCATTACACCGGGGCCAAACGTGGGAGGAGAACAAGACCCGAGTTCAAAAACACACAGGCCACAAACGGGCAGACGAGACGAGACGAGACGAAGAATACGGTAGACCGATAAGGGCAGAGAAGGGCAATGGAAAGATGCGTTGGGGGACGAATGCCTAGTTATAAGCTGGCATTTTGATGAATAAATTGGCGTTGCATGCATGGACAATAAAACCCCAGTTTGACGAATAAGGGGATTTTTAATGTATTTGCTTCCCTCGATGTGCCGTGTGTTCCCCATTCCCATGTAAGTGTAATTGGTTATGCTTGTAACTATATCAGCAATTCTCAGTAAGATTGTGTTTTGTTCTACCTTTAATAAAATTTTGGTTTTCTTGCACCAAACCACCTGTCTACTCGATTTTCTGTATTGCTGCCTGTACCTAAGTCTGGTGTCTAGAACCCAAGGGTGTGGGAGCGATTTGAACCGCTCAGAGACGGTCAGGCGCAGAGCTGACTGGGCACACACCACCCCCTACAATGGTAGCAGGGAATGCTTCATTCATAAGTTTGACAGGAAGAGCTGTCAAACCTATAAATACTATAAGCCCCTAAACATCACTAAAACTTCAAATAATTTTTTTTTTAAATCACATTTTTAAAAAGCTATAAGTTACATGAAATAACTATTTTAAACAATAATTTAAATTTTTGAAAAAATTAATTACATTTTCTAACGGGGCTAAAAATAAACTTACCTTTCTTTAAAGTATTTAAAAGTAATAAACCTGTGGAAAAAATGTTTTAATTTTAATTAATTTACCACTTACATTGTTAAAAGCAGGCATTGCGCCTGCTTTTCTAACGTGTAACTCCTGGAGACTTACCCTCCCGGAAAAACCTGGAAAAAAAACGTAAGTTCGATGCGCACGCGCTGCCTCTCTGGCGCACGCGTTCCACCTCTCAACCCCTTCTTTCAGGGGAACGGAAGTGTTGGTTTTTCCTGCGCATGCGCAGTGCATGCACGTAACCGGCACTTCCATTGGGCTTACGGGTGAGTACCCCGTGCGTACTCACCCGTGGAGACCCGAATTTCTGGGCCATATCTCTTAATATAACTTCCTTTCAAAATTTTAATATTCAGGTCATTTGTGATTATTGCAATGCAGCCTTGTTAAAATCACAGCAAACAAGGCAGTTTCCTTAGGCAGGCCCACACCTCTTATGAACTACAACTTATATACCTCATGCATGGACTGAATGGGTTAGCGTGCTGCATCATTTGCCATTACTATTTACTCAAGGTACATGTAACATTTGCATACTGAATTATCATTGGCCCGCAGGCATCTGTACATCGTTATTGAAATGTTGAGATGTTCTCAGTGCTATTTAAATGCTAAGTTTACTTATATGTTTATGCTACCGAGAACATTATGTAGAAGAAAAGTTTAAAAGTAATGCATAACATTTTTCTTTTAAAAGAAAGGGGATGTAACATTTGCATACTGAATTATCATTGGCCCGCAGGCATCTGTAAGGAATACCTATTATATTCACATGTGATCACATGCTGAGTTGTCATTGGCCTGCAGGCATCTGTAAGGGGTCCTAACTCCATCTTGTCCCCACTGTACTGCTGTGGGTAAGATCAGACCTAATGCTTCATAAAAGAGTTTAAACTGTAATACTCCATTGTCCTGCAATTTATTATTTTTGTACAAAGTGTGCAAAACAAGACATGATGTCAGAACAGGGATTTGAAATGGGCATCGTTGGAGCTCCCTTACCTCAAATGAATTGGGAATCTTTGAACTTACATAGAGAATGGAGCAAGTTCAAGCAACACATGGAGTTAATGTTCTCGGGTCCGCTGAAAAGCAAAGGGGAGGAAGAAAGATGCAGCTACCTACTCCTGTGGATCAGAGAAAAAGGGAGAGACATTTTTAACACATGGTCTCTCACCGCGGATGAAGCAAAGGTACTGAAAAGTTATTTTGACCATTTTGAAGCATATGTGATGCCCAAGACAAATGTGATATTCGCTAGGTACAAGTTTCAGGAGAAAGTACAAGGAGCTAGTGAGTCGTTTGAACAGTTCGTGACTGAGTTAAAACTGCTGGTAAAAGACTGTGAATATTCAGATAAAGATGAGATGGTCAGAGACCGCATCGTGTTTGGAATACATTCAGCTAAAGTGAGAGAGAAACTTTTGAATGTTGAGTCCGGGTTAACGCTGGACAAAGCTATGGACATAGCTAGATCGCACGAGATAGCCCAAGCACAGTTGAAAACCATAACTGGTGCCACGAACAGCTCTAGTGAACAGACAGTGCACGCAGTTAATAGACACACACCAAAGAACACCGCCCAGAGAGCGTGTTTCAGAACAGAAAGAACAGAGAGAGTCCTAAAAATGAGCGACACAGACATAAAACCCTTCAAAAACTGTGGATATTGTGGAAACAAGATGCATGGAGAAAAGGAGCAATGCCCTGCCAAAGGAAGGCAATGTGCTAAGTGTGGTAAACGGAACCACTTTGCTAAAGTTTGCAAGACTGTTTTCGGAAAAGCAGTGCACACAGTGAGTGACAGCCAAATGCCAGATAGAGAGCCAAATGCAAAGGAACTGTTTATTGATTCTGTGTCACAGAAAAAACAGATTTCAGAGACTGAGCAAGTGTTTGCCGATATTGAGATAGGAAAACAGGGCAAAGAGCTTAAGTTTAAACTAGACAGTGCATCTCAGGTTAATGTAATCCCTCTGAGTGAGTATCACAGCTTGAAGGATGAGTGTGAGCTACAGCCCACCTCACACAGACTGACCGGCTATGGGGGTGAGCAGCTCATTGCACAAGGCACATGCGTGATGAAATGCAAGTACAAAGAAAGCGACATGGTGTTGGACGTTTACATTATTGACACTGAAGCACCTCCAGTGCTAGGTCTAAAGGCATGTTTAGACATGGACCTCGTCAAGCTAGTGCTATCATTGACAGCACCAGTTGAGAAGCAGACAGTCATGGAGGAGTTTGCTGATGTTTTCAAAGGAATCGGACTATTCCCAGGTGAATGCACTATTCACCTTGACCCAGCAGCAACCCCTGTGGTTTGCCCACTGAGAAGGATGCCCCTTGCTCTACGTAGTCGCCTGAAGGAGGAGCTGCAGAGCATGGAGAATACAGAAATCATCGTCCGGGAAACAGAACCGACAGAGTGGGTCAACACGTTAGTAGTGGTTGAGAAACCACGTACAGGCAAGCTCAGAGTCTGTCTCGACCCCAGAGATTTGAACAAGGCTATCAAACGCCCTCACTACCCTCTACCAACGCTAGATGACATCACACCCAAGCTAGTGGGAGCACGTTACTTCACTGTAATGGACGCACGATCAGGATACTGGACTATCAAGCTCACGGAAGAGTCATCTAAGCTAACAACGTTCAACGCACCATTTGGACACTACCGATTTTTGCGTTTACCATTTGGTCTTAGCTCAGTATGAATTCCAGCGGAAGATCGACAAAACCTATGAAGGCCTCGACGGAGTAGTCGCAATCGTAGATGACATCCTCATCTATGGCAGGAATAGAGAGGAACATGACAGGATGCGATGCTACAAAGATCACGGGAGAAAGGTATCCGGCTCAACCCCGAGAAAAGCATAATCGGATCCACTGAGATCAGTTATTTCGGGCATCACGTCTCAACTGATGGCATTAAGCCGGATCCAGAGAAAATCTCCGCCATCAAGAAGATGGAGCCACCGAAGAACCGCGCAGAGCTAGAGACAGTACTAGGCATGGTTAACTACTGAGCCAAGTTTGCCCCGAGCCTCTCTGAAATCAATGCACCCATGCGTCAGTTGCTCAAACAATCCAATAAGTTCCTGTGGGACAAACAACATGACACAGCATTTCAGAAATGAAAGACTTAATCACCAGAGAACCAGGACCAGTTCTTGTCTACTTCAACCCCAACAAAGAGCTCAGACTACAAGTGAACGCATCAAAGTACGGACTAGGTGCAGTATTACTGCAAGAAGGAAAGCCCATCGGCTACGCTTCCAGATCTCTCTCAGACAGTGAATTCAACTATGCTCAAATCGAAAAAGAGCTATATGCAATTCTGTTTGGATGTAAGCGTTTCCACCAGTATGTCTATCGCCGACAAGTCATTGTGGAATCCGACCACAAGCCTCTCGAGTCAATCATGAGGAAACCACTAGCCGCAGCCCCACCAAGGCTACAGAGAATGATCCTTCAGCTACAGAAGTACGACTTCACAATCATTCACCGTCCAGGCAAAGACACTCCTGTCGCAGACATGCTCTCCAGAAAGTCTCTTAGCTACCAGGACAGCAGCCTCAGTGAAGGCATGGATGTGCAGGTGCACATGGTGTACAACAGCTTACCTGTGAGTGACTCAAAACTGAAGGAGATCCGAGCAGGAGCCGAGAAAGATGCACAACTCACACTGCTGAGCAAAGTCATACATGAAGGATGGCCTGAGGAAAGGAGGAAATGCCCTCAGAGCACATCTGAATTCTGGAACCACAGAGACAAACTGTCACAAATCAACAGATTCATCTTAAAAGGGGAGAAAATCATCATTCCTACCAGTCTCAGAAAAGAGATGTTGACAAAAATTCACACTGGACATTGTAGAATTCGTAAAATTGAACATTGTCCTATAAGGGTCCATTGGCAGAAAAAGGCCTTAATTTTTTTAAAGACTGTTTTAAAAGAAGCCCAGAAAAAGGGACACACAAAATGGCCACCAGACCCCGTGACCAGCTTTTGGGACATTCTAAAATGGTTCCTGCAGTCCCCAGACAGCTTTTGTGGATTCAGCCCACAGTAAGTTCTGGAAGGCAGTTTCAGGGAAAACGAAACCAGACAGAGCCCCATACATACAGATTGGATGCAGATCTGATCAGATTGGCCTGTAGGTAAAGGCCATCTAAATGTTTACCCAGACAAAGGGGAACAGATTCAAGTTTGAAGAGGGACATTAAAGACAATACAGGGTCATTCCAGACCAGAGATGGCAGTTACCGGCCATCCCGAAGATACTTTAAAAACAAAGACTACCCCGCTGGGCTACAAGCCCGCCAAAAGTTAAACAAAGACTAACCTTGATTTGGCGGGAGATAAGGGCCTCCACGGAAAAGTATAACTGGAGTCCTGGTGTAGCGTTGGAGGAGAAGAAAGATTCGGATCGGAGACCATCAGGTTTTCGGTAGCCATTGAGGAGCATCAGCATCGGGAGAGACCAGTGCAGATCATTTTCGAGAGATTGCTCGGGGGTCCGAAGAAGGCCTTTTCGGACTCGGAAGAAGAAGACGAGACCCGGGGTAGTTATCGGGAGATCATCGACAAAAACCCCGGGCCGTTGACGATACGAGAAGACAGTTGGCGAAGAGTAAGAAAACGAAACGCCTTACAGAACGGGTAGCCACCAGCGTCGTGTGCAGGAGCATGGAGAAATCGAGACTGTGACCACCATCGTTGTATGCAGGAGCACCGAGAAGACAGCCGGTGGGTGAAACGATGGACGGCGAGTCCTGCTGAATTAAGGTGGCCGAGACGCCATTAACCTGGGCAGCCCGCTGCGCCTACAGCCCAACGACCACGTGACGACGGCAGGCCCGAGAGAGAGAGCACCAAGTAAAGAACCCCAACCCAACCGCAGTTTTGGATTGGTGAGCATGTTTCTGGCCCCTTGTAATCTAATCTAGCTAGGTTTAGGAGGTGGGCATTTTAGGGGATAATTAACAATGAGTTGTTGCCCCTCGATGTTCCGTGTGCTTCTCTATTTCATGATGAACCTTGTAAAGCGTAATATGCCTGTAGATATGTTGGTTAGTAATGTATTATGATTTGTTTTTCCCTCCCATGTACCTTATTGGCTTACATTCAATTTTTTTCCTTTATGCAATAAAATTTCATTTCGTTTCATTAAACTTGGTCTATAGAGTATTCTCTGCATTGTAGTTCCTGCCTCAAAAGCCAGTGTATAGAACCGAAGGGGTGAGTGGGTTGAACCACTCGGTGAATTACTGTGCAAGGGAGAGAGGCCTCGAGAGAGAGAGAGAGACCTCGTCGATCGAAAACCCCTTACAGAAAATGGCCACCGCGACAGGACACTGGCAGCAGGATTGCAATGTATTAGACCCAGGTTTAAATGGACGAAATGTTATGGATGAGATGATAGCGGATTATGTTTTTGGTAAGGTAAATCTCACTAAGCAGTGGATTTCCAACCTCTTACTGGATGGGCGTCTGGTAGACGCAGCCGTCAGGTGGACAGAGAGTAAAGAACATAAAAAGTCAGCAGAGAAGGCAATGTGGCTGATGTGCTACAAAAGACAAGTCCAGATTTTGGACAAAGTCGTTGCAGCGCAGGCAGCCAAGATCAAAACCCAGGCTTCAGAAATAGAGGAAAAGGCCATGGGTGGGGAAAAGCTGATCGCAGCACTTCATGCGCTGAATCAGGAACGCCAAACTGTAGCTAGCCAACATCAGGCTAAAGTAGAGTACCTGGAATGCCAGGTTATTGAGGCAAAGATTCACGAAGCGAGAGTACGGGAGAAAAGCGCCCGCCTCGCACAACAGCTAAGAGCGCAGGAGGAGAGAATAGTAGAGGTTAAGGCAGCTTACAAGCTGGCCATTGAGAATGGGTTTGAGAGCGCAGACCACGGCCCCTGCCAGAAGGTGTTAGATGACCTAAGCATGGCCCTGGCGAAGGCAAAAGGCATGGTATGCCTCGTAAGCCCAAAAGCAAGTCAAATAGACTTCCTGAAGGAATCCAAAAGACCGATTCCACACGAAGTAGTTGTGGCACCAGCCACTGAACCCTCAGCACCGCTGAGCTATAGTGAGTGATGTGCCTCAATAAATCCGAGACTCGATGTTAGCGAAACAAAACAAGGCTTTTATTGACTTAGAAGGTAACACACAGAGGAGAATGTATCTTCCATCCAGAGGTCTGCCGTACTGGATGTGCTGCAGGCTGGGCCAGCTTACATAGGAGCCAGGTATGGGCGGAGCCCTACACACAGTACAATATAATGGAAATGAAACTGAAACCAACCACAGTCACAGGCAGAGAAATACTGATGAGTGATGAATGGAATATTTCATCACATTCACCCCTTCTATAGATTTAGTCTGTTCGGGGGTTTGATAGTCCTCTGCGACCGACGTGGCTGTTGTGGTGCCACGGGTGTCGGCTGGGTGTCCCCGGTGGCCTCCTGGGTCTCTGCCGGGGGTGCCGCCAGGGTTGTTGAAGGGGTAGTTGGTGGGGGTACCGTTGGTCGATGTTCTTCCGGGGGTGATGAAAGAGTAGTGGGTGGGTAAGAGTTGCTGTGGTCGTTGTTGCTGCTGTTGTCGTGGTTGTTGTCGTTACCGGCTGGGGCGACGTCTTTTATGGACACGGTGTCCTCCCTTCCGTCGGCGTGCCAGACATACGCGTATTGGGGGTTGGCGTGGAGTAGGTGCACTGACTCCACAAGAGGGTCCGTCTTGTGGCCCCTCACATGCCTTCGCACGAATACCGGACCTGGGGTGGAGAGCCATGACGGCATGGATACGCCTGAGGTGGATTTCCGGGGAAAGACAAACATTCGCTCGTGAGGCGTGGCATTAGTGGCAGTACACAATAGCGACCGTATCGAATGGAGCACATCTGGGAGGACTTCCTGCCAGCGGGAGATAGGGAGGCCTTTGGTCCTTAGAGCTAGAGTGACTGCTTTCCATACTGTCCCGTTCTCTCACTCCACTTGACTGTTACCCCGGGGGTTGTAGCTGGTGGTACGGCTCGTGGCGATCCCCCTGGACAGCATGTACTGGCGTAGCTCTTCACTCATGAAGGACGCCCCCCTATCCGTATGGATGTAGCTCGGCATACCGAACAGGCAGAACAGGCTGTTGAGGCATTTAATGACCGTGGCGCTGGTCATGTCTGGGCAGGGGAAGGCGAATGGGAAACGAGAGTATTCGTCCACAATGTTCAGGAAGTAAACATTGCGGCCGACGGACGGGAGGGGGCCCTTGAAATCTAAGCTGAGCCGCTCAAAGGGCCGTGTAGCTTTGATTAAGTGGGCTCTATCTGGGCGGTAGAACCAAGGCTTGCACTCAGCGCAAGTGCGACAGTTCCTGGTCAGGGACCGAACTTCCTCAATCGAGTAGGGTAAGTAGCGGGACTTTATGAAGTGGAACAGCCGCGTGACCCCTGGGTGGCAGAGGTCATTGTGGAGGGTCTGTAGCCGATCCCCGGTGGCGCTGGCACACATCCCTCGTGAGAGGGCGTCGGGGGATTCATTAAGGGCCCCTGGCCGGTAAATGATGTCATAATCGAAGGTGGAGAGCTCGATCCGCCACCTAAGAATCTTATCATTTTTAATCTTCCCCCTCTGTTTATTATTGAACATAAACGCTACCGACCGCTGGTCGGTAAGTAGGGTGAAGCGTTTGCCGGCTAGGTAGTGGTGCCAGTGGCGCACTGCCTCCACGATGGCTTGGGCCTCCTTTTCTACGGAGGAGTGTCTGACCTCGGGCCCTTGGAGGGTCCTCGAGAAGAAAGCTACGGGCCGCCCCGCCTGGTTGAGGGTGGCCGCCAAGGCAAAGTCAGACGCATCACTTTCCACTTGAAAGGGAGTGTTCTCGTCCACTGCCTGTAGCGTGGCCCGCTCAATATCCTGCTTAATGCTTTTGAAGGCGGCATGGGCCTCAGCAGAGAGCGGAAAAGAGGATGCTTTCAAGAGGGGGCGGGCTTTGTCGGAGTAGTTGGGGACCCATTGGGAATAATAAGAAAATAACCCCAGGCACCTTTTCAGGGCTTTGGGAGTGTTGGGCAGGGGCAGCTCCCGTAGGGGGCTCAATCGGTCGGGGTCTGGTCCGATTTCCCCATTCTCCACCACGCTGCCTAGTATGCAGAGGCGCGTGGTGTTGTAAACGCACTTGTCCTCGTTGTAGGTGAGGTTGAGTTTTTGTGCAGTTTTCAGGAACCTCTCGAGGTTCGAGTCGTGATCCTGCTGGTTGTGACCGCAGATGGTGACGTTGTCGAGGTAGGGGAAGGTTGCCTGCAAGTGGTGGTCATCGACCATGCGGTCCATCTCCCTCTGGAAGACCGAGACCCCATTCGTCACCCCAAAGGGGACTCTGAGGAATTGGTAGAGGCGTCCGTTCGCCTCGAAGGCGGTGTACGGGCGGTCCTCTGGTCTGATAGGGAGCTGGTGGTACGCTGACTTGAGGTCGATGGTGGAGAACCCCCGGTATTGGCCGATTTGGTTCACCATTTCTGATATGCGGGGTAGCGGGTAGGCGTCTAGTTGGGTGTACCTGTTGATCGTTTGGCTATAGTCGATCACCATCCGTTTCTTCTCGCTACCCCTTACCACCACCACTTGGGCGCGCCACGGGCTATTGCTGCGTTCAATAATGCGCTCTTTCAGGAGCCTGTCTACCTCGGTCGCGATAAACCGCCTGTCCTCCCAGCTGTACCTCCTGCTTTTGGTCGCTATTGGCCGGCAGTTAGGGGTAAGGTTCGCGAATAGCGAAGGCGGCTTTACCTTCAGGGTAGCCAGACCGCACACTGTGAGGGGCGGCTGGGACCCACCGTAATTGAGCGTGATGCTTTGGTGGTAGCACTGGAAATCCAGGCCCAAGATCACGCTCGCACATAGATTCTTCATGATTAATACTTTAAAATTATCGTATACAGTTCCATTAACGGACAATTGTACCGTGCAGTAACCCATAATGGTCGATGTCTGGGTTTTATCAGCCATAGAGATGGTACCCCGAGTAGGGACCACCTTTAGGGAGAGTTGTTGTACCAGTTCAGGGTGGATAAAACTCTCCGTGCTTCCACTGTCAATTAAACATTTATCCCTGCACCCGTTTACCTCGATGTCCACCATTGATTTGGATAGCGGGTGCGGCCTGGTCTGGTCCACTGTGACCGATGCCACTGTAGGGCCCTGATCGAGACAAGATGGCGTCCACGCTGTCTGCTCACAAGATGGCGGACCCCACGAGGTCGGGCAACATGGCGTCCAAGATGGCCGCTCCCACGGCGCACACGCGGCGGTGGCGGGTTTTCCGGCGGGGTTCCCTCTGCACACCTTCCCGAAGTGCCCCTTCTTACCGCACTTAAAGCAGGTGGTGCCTTTCGCCGGGCACAGGTTTCTAGTGTGCTTTGGCTGCCCGCAGAAGTAGCAGTTGGGTCCCCGACGCGTCGCGGCTGTCGTAGGGCTTCTGTGGGGAGAGCGGGGCCCCGACGGTGTCGGGCTGCCGGGCGGGGAAGATGCCTTCCAAGATGGCGGCACCCTTGGTGCACACGTGGTGGCGTGGACGGCGCGGGCTGAAGAGTAGGCATCCGAGTTTCTCTGGGCCACATCCAGGGATCGCGCTGTGTCCGCAGCCTGTTTCAGGTCCAATCCCGTTTTTTCCAGCAGTCTCTGCTGGATGTAAGTGGAGCTGAGGCCTGTGATAAAGGCATCGCGAACAAGCTCGTCAGTGTACACTGCGGCTTTTACATCTTGGCACTTGCAGTCTTTGCCAAGCGTTTTCAGGGTGCCTAGGAAATCCTCCACCGATTCCCCAGGTCGCTGTGCGCGAGTAGCGAGCAGATGCCTAGCATACACCTCATTCATAGGCTGCTGGTAATGCGCCTTTAAGATGTCGCAGGCGGCCGGGTACATGTCGGCGTCTTGGATGAGGGGGTAAACCTGGTGGCTTACCCAATTCCGCAGAATTCCAAGTTTCATACTCGCAGCGTCCGTAGCGTCTTTGACGGCTGCGGAATTGTCCAGGAAGAATTCCATACACATAAACCAGTGTCCGAAGCGTGCCGATGCGTCCGAAGCATGCTGGTCCAAATCCAAACGTTCGGGTTTCAAGAGTTGATCCATTGTGTTGAAAATTAAGTCAATAAAATTGATGCGCCTCAATAAATCCAAGACTCGATGTTAGCGAAACAAAACAAGGCTTTTATTGACTTAGAAGGTAACACACAGAGGAGAATGTATCTTCCATCCAGAGGTCTGCCGTACTGGATGTGCTGCAGGCTGGGCCAGCTTACATAGGAGCCAGGTATGGGCGGAGCCCTACACACAGTACAATACAATGGAAATGAAACTGAAACCAACCACAGTCACAGGCAGAGAAATACTGATGCGTGATGAATGGAATATTTCATCACAGTGAGGTTTGGCCCAAAGGGGGGGTGGTAGAAGGGGAGGAAGTCGAGGTAGAACCGGAGGAAGAACAACCCCCGGCAGTGAAGCCAGAGCCGGCACCAATGTATCCTACTCGGCACCAGAGGTACGGTCCCGTCGATGCAATTGGCGTTGACGGACCCCTCCTGAATCAAATCGTGTTGCCCCACAACTTAGAGCGATGGTGAGCCACCTTCCAAAACTCTCCAAGAAGGGAGATCCCTCAGTCCATTTCAGGGAGATAGAGCAGACAGCCGCCGTCAATGACTGTGGCGGTCCGGAACAGGCTAAGATGTTGCTATTCTCCCTGGATAGTACAATCCTTCAGTGCCTCTCAGACGGGAGTAAGAGGGGGCAGAGAGGGTATGAGGAACTCCGGGACGAGGTCCTGGAGGTTATGGGAGTGGACGACGGCAACCCGTTCCTCCGTGTGGAAGGGACTGTGCAGCTAATTGGAGAACCCCCACGGGTTTTCGCAGAAAGGCTGTGGCCAGTGTATCGGCGCAGCTGTCCGGGCATGCCTGAGCGGGCCGCAATGAACAATGTCCAGTGGGTTCATTGGCTCCGCTGCCTGGTTGCCAACAGCTTACCGCAGATACAGGCCCAAGCAAAATCTTGGTTTGATCCCCAAGGTCCCGGGATCACGGAGGAGACAGTGCTCCGACAGCTCACCATTGCATATAAGAATTGCAGGAGTCAGGAGACACCTACCTCTAAGGGAAAAGTGCATGAGGCAAAACCCGCAGCCCCAAGTAAAAATGAGTGGCATCAGGAGGGGAATCGCCCTCCCCAAGCCAAGCTCAATTGCTACGGGTGTGGGAAGGATGGACATTGGCGCAGGGACTGTAAAAATCCGTGGAAGGATAATAAGGGAAGATCTCCCGCAGCCCAAGTCCAAGCCCAGACCGCCGCCCCAGCACGAGTCCAGATCCAAGCCGCAGCTCCTGTTCCAGAAAAGGGAACTGGTGCAGCCATGGATCCCGCTGCGATAGAGTCAATTATAGAGGCAATGCGGTCTCTTATGATCTCGCAGGGGGTGGTAGCAGTCACCACCGGTCCTGTCGTTCCCGCAGCCCCGACCGTTTCACCCCAATGACTGGAGCCCGCGCAGCCCGTTTACCTATGTCCATTGCGATATGATTTATGGAGACGACCCCTCGTGGAGATGGAGGTAGAGGAGGTAAAAGGGACCGATCTGTTGGATACGGGGGCATCGTGCACCGTGATCCACGCAGCTAACCCTACCACCTCACCTCTGTCCACCGGGGTTCTGTGATGAAATATGCCATTCATCACTCATCTGTATTCTCTATGTGATTGTGCCTGTGACTGTGGTTTAGTTTCAGTTTCATTTCCCTTACCTCAGTTCCGTTTCCTCACCTTGTATTGTATTGTGTGTAGGGCTCCGCCCATACCTGGCCCCTATGTAAGCAGGCTCAGCGTGCCTCACATCCAGTATTGCAGACCTCTGGATGGAAGACACCTCTCCACTGTGTGTTACCTTCTAAGTTAATAAAAGCCTTGTTTTGTTCTGCTAACATTGAGTCTCGGATTTATTGAGGCACATCAGGTTCCATATATTCTGTCGGGCTTCATGGGCAAAGAACAGGCTGGCGCATTCTCCATCCCTCTCTCCATTCATCTAGGACCACTCCGCACCACGTGGAAGTGTGTACTGATGAAGTGGGAGATGGAGGGTGGAAAAGGGATCCTTGGGTCCGATTTCTTAGTAGAACACGGGGTTCTCGTGGACCTTAGAAATCACTGTCTCTGGGGAACGAGTACGGGTGAGAAAGGAAAAAGGGGTTTCAAGGTGAAACCAAAGAAGGCACGGATTGGCCAGCAGGAAGTAAAATTCCTGGGTCTGACCATTCGCGTTGGAGAGAGGGCCATAGACAAGGCCAGACGGGAACCGGTACAAGACCCACCGGTCCCCACCACTTGCGTAGTGGAGGTGCCCCGACGCACTAAATGGTTTCACATAAATCAGTGCAAACTATTTAAGCCAGGTGAAAAAGAGCCAACAACCGAAGCCAGGTCTGAGGGTAAAAATCCTCAGCCTGAGGCGTGCAAAGAGCCACAGACCACACAGGCTGGAACCGCAGCCTGCTTGAGGGGAGGGGCTATCCCGCCCACCTGGGAGGTTTCCCCATTGGCCTGGGACTCGGACGGGGAAGAGCCCGAACAGCTAGGCCCCGCCCATGACACGATTCTGGAGGAGGTGGAGTCGGAGGATGGAGTTCCCGCCCTCGACTCAAGCGTAGGGGAGGTAGAACTTGGGGGCGGAGATTCTCCACCTGTAGGGACAGGTAGGGAGGAGTCGTCTGCCACAGACCCAAATCCCGAAGGGGCGGAGCCTGAGGGAAGGGAGCCGAAGCTGGCAGTCGTGGTGGAGCCACGGGCTGTGAGGGCTAAAGTCCCAACCAAAGGTCCACTCGCTAAGGGAGCCTTGCCCAAGGCACCCCCTCGCAGGTCGTCTCGGATGCCTCAGCCAGTAAAGCCCTGGCCCGATTCCCCTTACTTCAGCAGACACCGACTTGGGAAATCCCTAGAAAGACGCAGTCCCCAATTGGCAGCAAAAGGCTGCGGGGGACTCAAGCTACAGGTCAGTGCGGCCCCGCCACAGGGAGCGGTGAGCTGCAGTCCGAACAGGAAATAGGTAGGCCGCCCGGGGACGGGCGGCGCTGTACATAAGTTTAGTTAAGTTTAAGTTTGGTTAAGTATAAGGTGTGTGATATACCTTAAATAACTATAGAGACTGGTAGTTATAACTCAAACAGTTGGCTTTTATTAGCTTAGAACTGGACAGGACAGAACAGAACACACATGTTAGCTCACAGACCAGCTTCTCAGAACTGCCAGGAGGCGGAGCCAGGGGCGAAGTAACAGTATCAGGACAATCAATGGCACAACAGAGTGGTATACAGTACATCAGCATTCCTGGCCAACAAAGAAAGCCGCAGGGTTACAATAGATTACAATAGGAAACTATACACAGGTAGAATAAGGTATATACTTATGACTTATTTCACCACAGTGTGTAAATTTTTAAGGTGATGGGTGTTATAAGAAATAGTTTTGGAATCTGCATGTGTGTTTGTTTTGGATCGAGGTCGAAAGACCCGATCATGCCTTCACCTAGGCCAGAATCTCTCGGGAGCCTGGCTGTATCGTTTAATCTGTTGCAGGAACCAAAGGTACTATGGAAAGGATTCTCATCGTGTTCGCGGTGATCGGGTGTAGCTTGGCCTATCGGGGATACACCAAGGACTCCATCATGTATGGATGCTCCGGGGACACAGCCCCCATCGCGACTGACAGGACAGGTGAACGGGACATTGAGGAAACAGCTACCTACTTCCACGAAGGGAGGTGGCCAGGATGGCTGGGGTCGAACTCTACGGAATACTCCAGCCAGTCCGGGTTTGCATACAGAGAGACTTCTCTAATGTGTCCCAGGGTGAGGATCATCGCGCCCAGAGTCAGCGTCACCGTCGGAAGGAAGATTTGCTTGATATGTAATGGACATGTTCCTTTGGACAGATGGTGGTGGCTTCGGAAGCTGAGTAAGACCATGAAGAACTCCACGGTCGAGTGGGAGCGACTGGGTAATAATACCCATTGGACTATTACGGGGACTCATGGGGGATTGAGTGTCTGTTGGGACAAATGGTGGGAACCAGATGAGGGGATTTACATCTGCATGTGGGGATCAGAACGCGTCTGCCCCACAGGCGTCTCCATCTTTTTCCAAAGGCAGTGGCAGGATGCTGGGAAAGGGATGAGGTGGGACGTCAGCACACGGGCGTGTGGAGTCCTATACTCCCAGATCCCGGTGAATGCCACTGAGCTCATCACCCGCCCCTGCAAGCCCCTGCCCACGATTCCGGTAGCCAAAGCCCGCAAAGTAGGGTGCCCCGCCACTACCAAGGGACACGGGAATGGACTGGTATTGGTACCCACAGGTCAGGTGCTATACCAAGGGGTGCATTACGCGGTGGCCTCGATGATTTTAAACCTCACCGAGGTGCGATTGCCAGAGTGGTGCCCCAAGGAAACGGAGCAATTGTACCAGGTCCTGTTAAAAAGTATGTTCAGACAATTTTATGAGTTTGACTTTGCCGATGTCGGCAGAGCCGGATTATACACCACACCACATGAGGTCTTGGACAGGGTAGGGAGAGAAAGAAGGGGTACAGTCAATGATATTTTTACCGCTTTTAACACAGGGACTTCTGTCATCAACACTCTGGATGACGTGGAGCTGCAGACCCAGATCAATGGTTTAAAAGCGCGGTTAAGAAAGATACTGATGGACGAGGATAAGGTAGTGGGTTCTGAGTTACATGCGGACCAGGCCATGACACTACACTTAAAAGAAATCATAGCTGAGCTGGAGAAACACGCTAAAATGGTAAATGCTCTCATCAGAGAGGATTGGAATGCATCAGATCAGGCTGCGCAGAACGAAGCATGCGTGCTGTACGGGGCGTGGTTACTGGGCGAGGGCCGCAGTAATCTGGAGGGTTTAAAACAAGGTTTGGTCCCGTCCTGGATCGGCAATAAGCACCTCGCAGCCCTCCGCCCTTTTGAGAATGCATTAAGTCTGTGCCAGCTCAGACTAGCTTCAGAGGCCTACCCAGTCCCAGTGGACTGTGGGAGGTCTAATCACACCATTATGGGTATAGTGGTAAGAATGCCGGTTATGGGAAAGACAGCTAAACCCGCCCCGATATACATGGTGGAGAACATTGGAGTCATTCAAGGGGGTGCACACATTCGCTATACAGTGGTCGCACCGTACGTCATTCGATGGGAGCATGCAATGACGGGTACCGACCTCTCGGGGTGCCGGAGCCGGGGAGCACACATCATCCTGTGTCCCCAGCACTTGAATGCCTATTCGAAACCACAGTGCGGGTTCAGAACTGCTGGTGCGAAGCCTATAAATTGCACCAGGGAGGCAATGGCACAAGGCCATGTGCACCCGCAGGTGGCATATATAGGAGGTGGGACATACGGTGTCACCACTGCAGCGCCCCACTACCAAGATGGACAGCATGGCTGGTGTCCGGTCAGTGACAGCAGTTTCTGCTTCAAACCCAAGGCAGAAGTTCAAGTGGCCCAAGAGCGAATTGTCCCTATTCCTGAACCTTCCACTGTTCATCTCACTGTCATGGAAAATTTCACCAATCTGCAACGATTCATTGCACATTTTGGCTATATCATTCCCCCTCTCCCTGAACACCTCACCAAGATACTAAAAGCCGTTGCCGTTTCACAGAAACATTTTTACACGCTGGAGCAGAAGACATTGGAAATAGGGGCAGACATATTAGATATAGTGACCCCACAGTGGTAGGACCTGTTCACTAATATAGAAGTCCCTTCTTGGATTAGGATAGCCTCCCACATCCTCGTAGTATGTCAGATTTTTATTGTGATTTACTTACTTTTTGTACATTGTAAGAGGGACAAACGTTTCCAGAAGTATGAGAACAGAGGAGAGTGGAGGGAGCATTATGTGCGGGTAGACGAGGAAACACCCGTTTGAATTTTTGCTGCTATGTATAAAGTTAGAGTTTCCCTCCCTCCTCTATTTTTGATAGTATTCATGTGGGATTTTGTGTGTATGTTCTTTCTTTATTATTTTTATTGAAGTTTATTATGTAATTTGTTATTAATAAAAATAATATGTATGAACCAGGTGGTGTAGGGGTATTAGGCCCCCCTCCACACCTGGAAATGTGTGTGTCAAATTTTAATTCCAATGTATTGCCATCTATAGATGCTTTATATACACTGTGGGTTTTTCTGAAATGGGAAATGCATGTGTCGTGGGGTCATAGATAGGTAAATACAGGGGATGGTTTGATTATGGAGAGTCAGAAAATTTTGCTCACCCAGATTTATGATACTTCAAGCAAGTTATAGTATCATCAGGGAGGACTGTAGAATTTGCAAAATTGAACATTGTCCTATAAGGGTCCATTGGCAGAAAAAGGCCTTAATTATTTTAAAGACTGTTTTAAAAGAAGCCCAGAAAAAGGGACACAAAAAATGGCCGCCAGACCCTGTGACCAGCTTTTGGGACATTTTAAAATGGTTCCTGCAGTCCCCAGACAGCTTTTGTGGATTCAGCCCACAGTAAGTTCTGGAAGGCAGTTTCAGGGAAAACGAAACCAGACAGAGCCCCATACATACAGATTGGATGCAGATCCGATCAGATCGGCCTGTAGATAAAGGCCATCTAAATGTTTACCCAGACAAAGGGGAACAGATTCAAGTTTGAAGAGGAACATTAAAGAAAATACAGGGTCATTCCAGACCAGAGATGGCAGTTACCGGCCATCCCGAAGATACTTTAAAAACAAAGACTACCCCGCTGGGCTATAAGCCCGCCAAAAGTTAAACAAAGACTAACCTTGATTTGGCAGGAGATAAGGGCATCCAAGGAAAAGTACAACTGGAGTCCTGGGGTAGCGTTGGAGGGGAAGAAAGATTCGGATTGGAGACCATCGGGTTTTCGGTAGCCATTGAGGAGCATCAGCATCGGGAGAGACCAGTGCAGATCATTTTCGAGCGATTGCTCGGGGGTCCGAAGAAGGCCTTTTCGGAGTCGGAAGAAGAAGACGAGACCCGGGGTAGTTATCGGGAGATCATCGACAAAAACCCCGGGCCGTTGACGAGACGAGAAGACAGTTGGTGAAGAGGAAGAAAACGAAACGCCTTACAGAACGGGTAGCCACCAGCGTCGTGTGCAGGAGCACGGAGAAATCGAGACTGTTACCACCATCATTGTATGCAGGAGCACCGAGAAGACGGCCGCTGGGTGAAACGATCGACGGCGAGTCCTGCTGAATTAAGGTGGCCGAGACACCATTAACCTGGGCAGCCCGCTGCGCCTACAGCCCAACGACCACGTGATGACGGCAGGCCCGAGAGAGAGAGCACCAAGTAAAGAACCCCAACCCAACCGCAGTTTTGGATTGGTGAGCATGTTTCTGGCCCCTCATAATCTAATTTAGCTAGGTTTAGAGGGTGGGCATTTTAGGGGATAATTAACAATGAGTTGTTGCCCCTCAATGTTCCGTGTGCTTCCCTATTTCATGATGAACCTTGTAAAGCATAATATGCCTGTAGATATGTTGGTTAGTGTAACGTCCATGTGTAAGTGAGACATGGACTGCAGAAATTGGTTATAACAGGTGTTTACTGAATGGAGACAAAACTGGAACTACTATACAAAGTTACTACACAGGCTTATATACAGGGGTGGTCACTACTGGTACTGCAGTATGCAGGGGCTGCAGAATATAGTTCCTTCTTCAAGGTACATACACTACAATTCCTCCCCTTTTAGCTAAACAGTACATAACATTCGATTAATAATTAAATAACATATTTACAATTACAGTTGCTGTACACATTAGCTGAAGTTAATCAATTATAAATTCAGTCTTTGAGGAGGCTTCCTGATTCTGTCCGGATAACACCTCTTTGGGGTATCAGGTTCTTCTGGCAAAGTTGATGCGGGATCAACGTCGTTGTTTTGTTCGTCTGCTTCCAATATCACCGATTCTGAGGTAGACGCAATTGGTACTTTGGTTTCATCACCAGGTGTATAGGATCGTGGTGTAGATTTGAAGTTTTCCAGTGACTCTAGAATCTGGTCAGCATGGCATCTTACAATGCTCTCTCCAACGTCCACGGTATACATTAGAGGTCCTTGCCGTGTGCAGATCATTCCTGGCTGCCATTTCTCTGTGCGGTAGTCCCGGGCCAAAACTGGTTGACCTATCTTGAAACTCCTGGTTGGCCTTTCATTCATATTCTGAAACTGCCTGTTCTCCACATCTCTTCTGATGTTTGGCTTAACCAAATCGAAGCAGCATCTTAGTCTTCGATTGAAGAACATCATGGCTGGAGTTTGGCTGGTAACCGCATGTGTCGCATTCCGGTAGGCAAACAAGAAGTTATCCACCTTGTGTTGTAGGGGTATGTCTTCATTACACATTACCTTAATAGCCTTCTTGAATGTTTGAATGAACCTCTCAGCCAATCCATTGGTGGCTGGATGATATGGGGCGGATGTGTAATGCTTAACACCATTGTTTTTTAAGAACCTCCGGAACTCTTCAGACACAAACTGTGGTCCATTGTCGGAGCAAATCTGTTCAGGCAGCCCATTTCTGGCGAATATGGTTCGTAAGACTGTGATAGTTTTTTCTGTGGTGGTTGAGGACATTTTTATTACCTCTGGCCACTTTGAATGTGCATCCACCACAATTAAAAACATCGAGTCCATAAATGGACCAGCAAAATCAATGTGTACCCTTTGTCATGGAGATGAGGGCCACTCCCATGGATGTAGAGGGGCTTGTGGTGGGGCGTTTTGGACCGTCTGGCATCCTGTACAGCTCCTGGTCATCTCTTCGATTTCTCTATCGATTCCCGGCCACCACACAAACGCTCTGGCTAAGTTCTTCATTTTTACCCCTCCCAGATGACCCTCATGAAGCTCATTGAGAACTCTATCCTTCAATTTGGGTGGAATTTCTACTCTGGATCCACACATCAAGGTTCCTCGGCACACTGACAGCTGTTCTCTTCTCGGCGAGAATGCTGGCAACAGTGGTTCGTCATGTGCTGGCCATCCCTTCACCATTAAATCATAGACCCTGGAGAGTGTTGGGTCATTTCGTGTTTCCTTTTCTATGTTTGCATTCGTCACAGGTACACATTCGACTATGGTCGAGTGGAATATCTCCACAGGATTCACTGCAGGTGCTTCTTCCACTGTCGGCAACGGTAGGCGTGACAATCCATCAGCATTCCCGTGCTGTTTAGTTCCTTTGTACTCACTGTCATATTGGTGTGCCCCTAGGAAAAGGGACCACCTCTGTAGCCGTTGTGCTTTCATTATCGGGACGCCCTTCTGAGGGTTGAAAATGGAGACAAGAGGTTGATGATCAGTTAGTAGAGTAAATTTCTGACCGTGCAGGTAGTGATTGAACTTCTTCACCGCCCACACCAGGCTGAGGGCCTCTCTGTCAATCTGGGCGTAGTTACGCTCGGCTGAAGTTAACGAGCGTGACGCAAAAGCTATCGGCCTCTCTGAACCATCAAGGAATTTATGTGACAGTACCGCTCCAACGCCGTAGGGAGACGCATCACACGCCAGTCTTATCGGTAGTGATGGGTTGTAGTGAGCCAATACTTCTCTTGAAGTGATTAGGCCCTTACTCTTCTGAAAGGCCCGCTTACATTCATCGCTCCATTTCCATGCTACTCCAGTTTGTAGCAGGGCATTCATTGGGTGCAGAATTGTGGACAAATTCGGCAAAAACTTATGGTAGTAATTCACCAATCCGAGGAATGACCTCAGTTGCGACACATTTTCAGGTGCTGGAGCCTTAACTACGGCTTCAATTTTGTCAAGGGACTTATGTAACCCCTCTTCATCAATCACGTGGCCACAATACGATATTTGTTTCTTAAAAAACTCGCAATTGGGGCGATTGGCTTGTAGCCCATGTTCTCTTAGTCTAGTGAGCACCTGCTCTAGGTTGGCAAGGTGTTCACTGTCATTTTCACCTGTCACTAGGATGTCGTCCAAGTAACACTGAGTCCCCGGAATCGCTTGCAGGACTTGTTCCATCGCTCTTTGCCATATAGCCGGAGCTGATGCAACTCCGAATACCAGTCGATTATACTGGTAAAGACCTTTGTGAGTGTTTATCATGAGATATTTCCTAGAGGATTCTTCAACCTCCATCTGCAAATATGCTTGCGCTAGGTCAATTTTTGTAAAACGTTTCCCTCCAGATAGTGAGGCGAAAATATCTTCTATCCTCGGAAGAGGATACTGTACTGTGTGAAGGACTGGGTTCACAGTCACCTTGAAGTCCCCACAGATGCGAACCTCCCTTGGCTCCTCAGACTTATTGTTTAACGTTTTCTTCATGACAGGAACGATGGGTGTCGCCCACTCGCTCCAGTCTACCTTAGTTAACACGACTGCATTCTCCAGATTCTCCAGCTCTGCCTCGACGGCTGGGCGAATTGCATATGGTACCGGTCTTGCGTTGAAAAACTTGGGAATTGCATTCTCTTCTATTTTTATCGAGGCGGTTACGCCTTTAAGAGTTCCCAGTTCTTGTTGAAATACCTCTTTAGCGTTAGCCAAGATTTTTGACAATCATCCAGGTGTGACGTCGTCATCCTTTTTACCAGCCACAGTCAGTGCCTGAATGGAGTGCCAGTCTAAACTTATCTTTCTGATCCATTCATGTCCCAATAAAGGTGGTCCACCATCTTGCAGTATGTACAGATACAATTTCTGTATTTCCTTGCCATTGTATTCGACAGGCACCCTTATTTTCCCTCTGGGGTATACTTTCTGCCCCGTATATGTCTTCAAGACAATGGATGTGTCTTTCAAGGGTATGTGTGAGAATAGCCGCTCGTAGTCTCGTCGATTCATGACGGTCAGGGCTGATCCTGTATCCAATTCCATTTTGACTTGGGACCCTGCTATCGTGAGGGTGACCCAAATGGTTCGGTGATCCTCTTTTGTGATTACGTTGTGTAGTTTGAGACAGCTTAGTCTCTTGTTCCTGGATTCACTATCGCTCATCTGGTCTTCGGAACTACTGTCCGTCATCTTTTGTACTTTCCTGTACTGTTCCTTAGTAGTCTTTTTGTTGTCGTTAGTCTTCTTCCCAGACCTGCAAACTCATGCAATGTGTCCCATCTTTCCGCATTGCCTGCATGTTTTGTCCTTGGACCAGCAGTCCTTCTGGTCATGGGTTGTTCTGCCGCAGCGATAACATTTTTCAAATCCCCGTGTCATTTCATGGGTGCCGTATTCCTGTGGCTTTTGCTGTATTTCCGCAGCTCCCCTTGCTGCTGCTTCGTACAATACTGCCACGCTGAAAGCCTTATCTAGCGTCAGCTCTTTCTCTGAGATTAACCTCTTCTGGGTTCCTTCACTCAGGAGTCCACAGACAAATTTGTCCCGTAGGGTATCTGCCAGTTCTGCTCCGAACTGGCAGTGCTTTGATAGCTTGCGTAGTTCTGTAAGGTAATCAGCATTGCTCTCATCTTTATGCTGATTTCTCTTGTGGAATTTAAATCTTTCTGCTATCAGCAGCAATGTAGGATTTAGGTGTTCCTGTAGGATATCAACAATTTCGTTAAAACTCTTCTCCATCGGTTTGACTGGAGTGATCAGGTTCCGCAATAGGCCGTACGTTCTTGTGCCCATTAAGTTTAGTAGTACCGATGCCTTTTTCTCATCGGCTACTTCATTTGCCTTGCAATATACTTCGACTCTTTCCACATACGTGGTCCAGTCTTCTATTGCATTATCGAAGGCAGTGATATTGCCAGTCTTCGGCATCTTGGAGATCTAAGATGGTGCCTCCTGCGCTTTGCCTTCTTCCCCGATTGAACAAAATGGCGCCTCCCGTGCTTTGCCTTCTTCCCCGCTGGATTAAGATGGCGCCTCCCGCGCTTTCTGTCTTTTCCGCTGCTGCCAGCGCTGTTGCTGGCGTTTTTATGCCTTGATGGCGACGCCCTATGGTCTTCGTGCACTTCCCCCCGCGTTGCTGCCAATGCCGCTCTCCGCGGTCCCCGTGGCAAACTGCAGCTCCTCGCGGCTTTCCGCGCTTCTAATTTCTTTTATTTTAATTACTGTTCCCGTCGTCAGAGCAGACCCTATGGGACACTTTCCTCCCTCTTCTCGAGTCTGTACGCTGCCCGGCTTTGTAGCACCGGCCGCGCCCTGTGTGCTCCACCCTCTCTCTCTCTCTCCTCTTCCCGACAACGCTGCTCGGCCCCGTTGAAAAGCCACCCGATCGAGCTCTAGCCCGCCGCATCCCAGGAAGGATCAGTGTACTACCTGCCACCAGCCCGATTAGCTGGAACACCATAGACTGGAGAACCAAGCCCAGCTCTCGACAGCCTCTCCTGCAAATCTTCGAATTCGATGAATCAGAGGGCGGTTGCCCACGGTCAACGCCCATTTCTTCTGTTTGTTTTTTTTTCTTTTTGGATTTCTTCCTTCTGGCCTCGACCTCTAACAACTTCGCTTCAGGGATGGATCCCCGTGAGGTGGTGCAGAACTGTAGGTAAGTTCGGATCTGTTCGTCGCCAATGTAACGTCCGTGTGTAATTGAGACACGGACTGCAGAAGTTGGTTACAACAGGTGTTTACTGAATGGAGACAAAACTGGAACTACTATACAAAGTTACTACACAGGCTTATATACAGGGGTGATCACTACTGGTACTGCAGTATACAGGGGCTGCAGAAAATAGTTCCTTCTTCAAGGTACATACACTATAGTTAGTACTGTATTATGATTTGTTTTTCCCTCCCATGTACCTTATTGGCTTACATTCTATTTTTTTCCTTTATGCAATAAAATTTCATTTTGTTTCATTAAACTTGGTCTATAGGGTATTCTCTGCATTGTAGTTCCTGCCTCAAAAGCCAGTGTATAGAACCTAAGGGGTGAGTGGGTTGAACCACTCGGTGAATTACTGTGCAAGAGAGAGAGGCCTCATTGATCAAAAACCCCTTACAACATATGGGCATGGAAAAATGCAAACAAAGAGCGCGTGACATTATGTTCTGGCTTGGAATGTGCAAACACATTGAGGACATTGTCGGAAAATGTTCCATTTGTCTAGAACGCCGCCCATCAAATGTCAAAGAGCCCATGATACCTCACCGTATCCCAGACAGGCCCTGGCAGGTCGCGGCAACGGATCTGTTCACATGGAACAACGAGGACTACATAGTGACTGTTGATTACTACAGCAGATTTTTTGAACTGTACAAGCTTCACAGCACCACATCTGCAGCTGTGATCCACAAGCTAAAGGCAGCCTTTGCCAGGCATGGCATTGTAGAGACTTTAGTCTCAGACAATGGCCCCCAATACAAATCAAAAGAGTTCGAGTCGTTTGCAAGGCATGGGATTTCACACATGTCGCATCAAGCTCACATTACCCTCAAAGTAATGGCCTTGCTGAAAAAACTGTCCAGATTGCAAAAACACTCATGGACAAAGCCAAAGCAGACAAAAGAGACCCCTACATCAGCCTCCTTGAGTACCGCAACACTCCGGTTGACAACTTCAAGTCACCAGCACAGCTGTTGATGAGCTGCAGACTTCGCTCAATCCTTCCCAGCACCAACCAGCAGCTGCAGCCAGAGATCGTCAGCTGCAAGCAAGTGCATGCAAAATGTGTACAGAGACAGCAACACCAAAAGAGATACTATGACAGGTCAGCTAGACTACTGCCGCCGCTGCACAATGGAGAATCCATCAGAATCCAGGAGCATGACTAATGGAAGCCAGCAGTCATCATCCAGCCAGCTGACACTGAGCGATCGTATCACATCCGCACCCCAGAAGGACAGGTGTACCGCCGCAATCGCACGCACCTCCTGAACACCAAGGAACAACACCGTCATTCCGACGAGAGGATCAGTTCAACAGAGTGTGATGAACAGAGCAATACACAAAACACATCATACCTACCTGAACCTAAACCAGAACCTGATTTATTGACCGATTCAGGAGCATGCTCAGTTCCATACCACACAAGGTCGGGATGAGAGGTCAAGCCTAGAGTTATCCTTGACTTGTGAACTGTCACAGGGTGTAGGCGGATCGCTGCCCTAAAAAAAAACTGTACATCGTTATTGAAACGTTGAGATGTTCTCAGTGCTATTTAAATGCTGAGTTTACTTATATGTTTATGCTACCGAGAACATTATGTAGAAGAAAAGTTTAAAAGTAATGCATAACATTTTTCTTTTAATAGAAAGGGGATGTAACATTTGCATACTGAATTATCATTGGCCCGCAGGCATCTGTAAGGAATACCTATTATATTCACATGTGATCACATGCTGAGTTGTCATTGGCCTGCAGGCATCTGTAAGGGGTCCTAACTCCATCTTGTCCCCACTGTACTGCTGTGAGTAAGATCAGACCTAATGCTTCATAAAAGAGTTTAAACTGTAATACTCCGTTGTCCTACAATTTATTATTTTTGTACAAAGTGTGCAAAACAAGACAGTACATAGTGAAAAGATTTACAGGCTAGCTACTGTACTTTCCTGATCGCTTTCATAGGTGGAAAAGTACCATAGTGACTGAACACATAAATCAGCATGTAAATGCAATAGAATACTACACTTTTGTTGGCCCTTTGAACCACTTAGTGAGAAAATATTCTAAATTTCTTAGAGTAGTTTATAACTAAGCCTTGGATGACCGATACATGCACGCTTGGTTCTCCGGAGTTCCAACTCACTGCTGCCATGTACAGCTCAATGGTTGAAACAAGTGAACTACAGTTACAGCCCAAGACCCTGGTGCATCTATCTCGCTTTGAGAAGTTCCTGGATACAGAAATGGCAATCAAGTCAGATTGAAGACATAATGGTAGAAGACGCTTGCTTTCCATATTAATGAGCATTGACACTCAATTTTAACCAAAAAAACCCACAAGATAATTAGAAGGCTGGTGTTACACCTTACCCAATATTACTCTCCATTCAATGAAGAGTAAAATCAGGCGGGGTGTAGAACCAGCGATGCACTCGATCTCGCTGGTTTCCCGATGGATGGGTTAGGTTAAAATTGACCATTGATCAGTGTTTACATTACTCGCGACATAATGTACATCCAAAGCTTATTTTTGATGCTTCAGCTATTATAGACCCTGACATGAATCTGCAAATAAATTCATAATTTTCTTCCAAAAGACTCAAAATTTGGTTGGCAATAGTTCAAAAGCTGAAGGAATACTTGAAGTTTCACAGCTACGAAAGAATTTCTCTTGCAATTTAACATGTAATGACTTCAGACAAGATTGTGCATCTATACAACTCACCCCTCCACCCAATTGTCTGTGTGTGTGTGTGTGTGCATGTGTGTTACACAAAGACAAAAAAAACTAATTCCAGAAAGCATTAAACAGATCCAGTCTAACAAGGCCATACTTGGTTGAGCGAAAATTTCATCTGAAAAGATGTAATGGAGAAATATCTTGTAACAGGAAGCAGGATGGAGCCCATAACTGATAGTGATACTTTGGAAAATGCAATTGAGCTGTATTTTTGGAACAAGATGAGTCTTATTTTATGTATTTTTGTCAAGTGTTGTTTCCACTGCTTACTGCCATTTTTGTGGTGGTGCCAGTTTCTATCTCTCCATGGCACAATTCAAGAAGCCGATGTTTCCATGTGCCGTAGTTGAAGTGCTATTCAGTAAATTCAGCTTCAAAGTGTTATTCTCGTCCATTGAAATTTGATATTCCCTTGATTATATTGATGTGTGTAATGACTAATATTGGCCGGAATTTTCTTTAGCTGGGCGGTTTGGGTGTGGGCGGTCAGCGTGGCGGGTCGGGACCCCGTTGTTTTTTTCATCGCGCTCCTCAGAGCAACTTTCCCTTAAAGGCGCCTATTAAGGCAGGCCTGTGTGTTTCCCGGCCCTATTAAATGGTGCGGGTCTGAAGACATCATCGATGACTCATTCCCAGTCGGGATATTTAAAGGAGCCTTGGCTATATTACATTTGAAGGTTCATCTAGGAGTGTGTAGGCACAACATTTTAGCATTTGGGTCTTGTTCAGCCTTGCTCACATGACTGCACAGAGGCAGAGGGCCGCACCCAGGTTCTCAGGTGACTCCCTACATATGCTTGTGGAGGGAGTGAGAGCATGCAGGGAGGTCCTCTTCCCTTCTGATGGGCGCAAGAGATCTCCCCAGGAGACCAAAAGAGTCTGGCTGGAGATAGCAGAAGAGGTCAACAGTAGGGATGTTGTGAGGAGGACCTGGGTGCAGTGCTGGAAGTGCTTCAGTGATCTCATTAGATCAGGAAAGGTGAGTGCAAAGCCACACTCAACTTCATCCTGCTGTGCCTCTCATCACATGCCCATCACTCTGCCTTCCCAAGTCTACTCCTACACATCATTACTCACAGCAACATACCTTGCACACCCACCCATCCCTCTCTCTCTCTCTACATTATCACATCCCCATCTGACTAACCACCCCTTACACTCACCCTCATCCTAATGCAATCATACCAACTAACACACAAGGAGGCCATTTGGCATTGGTATCCCACTCCCTCATAGTCACCCTGTACAGATGTAAACCATCTATTCCTTGCACTCATTCCATCACTCTCGCTCAAACTTCTCTACCTTCCCTCCTTGCAGGGGAAGAGAGCCCACAATAAGAGGGAGAGGAAGAGAACCGGAGGTGGCTCTCCATCATTGGCCATGTTGTCTCCAGCAGAGGAGGTCTCCCTGGAAGTATCAGGAGTTGCAGAACAGCTGGTGATGAGAGACGGAGAGAGGGGGACATCTCGGCAACCTGGTGACAGAATTACATCTCATACAGCTACATGGCATACAGCAGTCACTCATATGGGGACTGATGTCAGCAGCCAGTGAATGTTCATCATGTGCATAATGGTATTGTTACCCATTCTTGATATGACATTTCTAAGTCCTCTTTACTCTCCCACAGGTCCACAAGAGCCACCCCCCACCACTGTCCAGGAGGAAGAGGAAGACAACTCCTCAGAGGAGCCTCCAGCCTCTGAAGGTTCACCATCACCAGACCTAAGCGCACTAAGCGCCAGTGCAGATACGCACACCTCGGTGGGTCCTACGCAACATAGAGTAGTGCTGTCACCTGGTGTCTCACAAGTCACAAATGAGCAAGAGCAGATGGTGGAGACAGGGACAGCAGGACGCTCCCAGCTCTGCTCAGCTGCATGCAGATGCTGAGCCTCAGGAGCCATCCAGAAAGAGGGCAATCCTGGAGGTACAGGAAGAAGTGCAGCAGACTTTGACAGGTTTTGCGACTGCAATGTCTGCAAATGGGTAGAGAATGGAGGAGTCCATCTCCAACATGAGCACCACTGTGTTGCAGGCGATGGCGACTGCAGCCTCTTCCATGGAATGGATGGCTACCTTCATGGAGCAGTTAATGCACCACTCACAGGAGCACATGCTATCTGTGGAGAATAGATGGTAGGGACTGATAGACCTCCTCTCTAGGAGGGATGTTAGTGTAGACGTGGGTTCTCATGGCCCCATTGCTGTGCAGAAAGGTGCTCTCCAGCCCCTTGCAAGCAGGGAAGTGTGGGTGGCCCGTGAGAAGGATGATTTTTAAAAATTAGTTCATGGGATCTGGGCGTCACTGGCAAGACCAGCATTTATTGCCCATCCCTAATTGCCCTTGAGAAGGTGGTGAAAGGGGACATGGACGTGTGGGCTCCTCTCAAAGCCCTCACACTTCTCCCCTGTTGCCACCCCGCCAGTCAGAGCCCCAGATGGCTCCTGGGATCGCGATGGCCGAGTCTGCCCCTGTACAGTCACAGGAGGAGCGTACTTAGGTGGGGCCATCAGAGGCTCCAAAACCCAGAGGACATCCATCAAAAGTGTTTCTGCAGTCACAGCAGGGAAGTGAGCAGGCTGCTTCTACCTGTGCTGAAGCCACAGGGGTAGCACCTCGTAGAAGCATGTGTAAGAGAAAGATGACACAAGTAGATGTTAAGGGTAAGCTCATGGGTGTTTAAAGAATTGTTTCTGTTAAGGTTCCGTTACTCTTATGTCACATATAAAACTATTTATTTTCACCACTTTCCAGTCATGACCAATTTTGTCAGTTGGAGTGAATGGTGATACATAACGTTACCTCCAGCAATGGGGGTCAGTGTGAAAGGAATAGCTTGGTCATTGTTGGGCTGCATATGGTGTTGTTGTTGGGGAGTTGGGGGGGAACATGGTGCAGCATTTGGCAGCCATATGAGTATAATGCATGAAGTTAAGTAAATCTGGCCATGATGAGGCCATCCCTGGCCTCCCGGGCAGCAATGTGCTCGGGTGCTGGTAGCATCTGAACCTCAGGTTCCTCCTGCTTTTCCTCCTCATCTTCCAGCTGATCCTCCTCCTCCTCCTCCTCTGAAGAGGCTGTGCGCTCAGAGCCTTGCTCCTCATGCAGTGCTAATCCTCGCTGATGCACTATGTTGTGCAGCGCGCAGCAGACGACGACAATTCTGGAGACCCTGGCTAGTGCATACTTAAGGGCTCCTCCAGACCTATCAAGATACCTGAAGTGCATTTTCAGCATTCCTGTTGTTTGCTCTATGATATATCTGGTGGACATGTGGCTTTCATTATATCTCTCCTCGGCCTCAGTACTTGGCCTCCTCAAGGGTGTCATGAGCCACGTCTTTAGTGGATAGCTCTTGTCTCCAAGCAGACAGCTGGAAAGTCTGTTTGGAGGAACAAAGAGCTGAGGGAGGGTAGACTGGTTCATAATGATAGAGTCTTGACAACTGCCAGGGAATTTGGCACACACATGCATGATGATCTTCCTATGATTGCAGACCAGCTGCATACTGAGGGAGTGGAAGCCCTTACGGTTCACCAACACTTCTGGGTGATGATCGGGTGCCCTGATGGCCACGTGTGCACAGTCTCTGACGCCCTGCACCTGTGGGAAGCCAGCCAGAGTGGCAAAGCCGATCGCCCGCTGAGTAACACTAACGTCATCAGTGGCAAAGTTGATATAATTGGCTGACTTGTCAAACAGGGCATCGGTGACCTTTGTGATGCATCTGTGGGCGGCCGACTGGGAGATGCTGCAAATGTCTGCTGCAGATCCCTGAAAGGAGCCTGAGATAAAGAAGTTGAGTGCGTTGGTGACTTTGACAGCCACTGGTAAGGTGTGTCCACCAGGTCCTCTGGGCTGCAGGTCTTGCTCCAGCAAGCTGCAAATGTCTGCGACGACCTGGCGTGATAACCTGAGCCTCCTTTGGCACTGCTGCTCAGTCATGTTGAGGAAGCTCATCCTCTGCCTGTATACCCTGTGTTGGCAATATTGCCTCCGGCACGATGCAGCCCTGCGCTGATGCCCTCTATCCTGTGGAGTATCAGGTCATTGAGGAGAAGGTTGGTGGTGTTGCTGTTGCTGGTGAGCCTGCTGCTGCTGGTATTGGGGCTCATCGTGGTCCGATTCTGTGGACCAAGGTGAGACAGTGTGAGTGGCACCCATGCTGATGAAATAGATGGCAGGCCAAGTACAGATGTCAGAAGCAATCTGTCAATGGTGTGATAGGTAGTAACAATGAGGTGAGAGTGGTTTATGAATTTGCAGAAAAGAATTGCAAATTCTAGACCCCTAAATCTGTGCTGAAAATGCACTCAGCAACCGCATTTCCCTTAGGAAAGTAAGCAGATGTCAGGTGGCATTATTTATTGTGCTTTCCATGCTCTGCAGTAATGACTTCGATCAATGGCCACTGAACTTCTGCCTCAGCTTGACAGACATGGTTTCTGAGCTGCGTATTTCCCGTGGTCATGCAGTGAAATTCAAAAAGCCTGGTTAAAAAGATGGTTAAGGGTATGACAACAAGCTGATAATGATGTAAATGAGTTCGCCCACCTCTGTCGTTGGGGTCGCGGCCGCGCTGGCAAACGCGTCCCAGTTAAAGGAGCGAGGAGGCGGAATGACGGCGGGTTCTGGACCTGCTCTGATTTATTTCCGCTTTTACTCCTGACCCGCCACCAATCCCTCTTGCACGGCAGCAAGAAAATTCCAGCCATTGTTTCTACCCAACGCTGAATTTACTTTCCTGGCTATCATTCTGTTTATCTGTGAAAATACCAGCTTATACCTTATTATACTGCATGCCCTTCTTGGTTCAGAGTGGTAGCACTCTTGCCTCTGAGTCAGAAAGTTGTGGGTTCATGTCCCATTCCAGGAAGTTAGTGTATAATGTAAGTTGACACTTCAGGTACACTACGGAGGAGTATTGTTAGAGGTTCCATGTTTTGGACGAGACCACAGCCTTGTTATCCTACATGGTTGGACGTAATATGTTCCCTTGGCAATATTCAAATGAAAGTATGGATTTCCCTGGTATCCTGATCAACATAAAATAACACAACCATCTCATTGCTTTTTGTAGGATATTCCTGTGTACACTTTGGCCACTGTGTTTGTCTGTGTAGCAGCAACAGTAACTGCATGTCAAAAGTAATTTTTGGGATTTGGGATGCTCAAAAAGTGTGTGTTATTTCCATTGAAGGTTCAAAAGTTTTTCCCATTCTTAGCTAGGAAGGATTAGAAAATTTCTGGAACATAACAAATCGGACCAGACAACAGCAAATGACTGGCTAACTGCACACTGGAATGTTCAGTGCCATTAATAGAGAAATGTAAGAAATCACACAACACCAGGTTATAGTCGAACAGCTTTATTTGAAATCACAAGCTTTCGGAGTGCTACCACTCTGAACCAAGAAGGGCATGCAGAACGGACACCGCGCAACAATCACCAGGCAGGAGTGTTCCCTCCCAGTCGGGGAACACTTCAGCAGTCAAGGACATTCAGCCTCCGATCTTCGGGTAAGCATTCTCCAAGGTGGCCTTCGAGACACACGACAACGCAAAATCGTCGAGCAGAAACTGATAGCCAAGTTCCGCACCCATGAGGACGGCCTTAACCGAGATCTTGGGTTCATGTCACGCTACATGTAACCCCACCTGATGCAGGGTCATCCAGACTCGAGTCGACATTGGCTTGTTCTCTCTACACAGATGCAGCTGGACCTGCTGTGATTTCCAGCCAAAAAAAATGTTTTTTGTCTGTTTTTTTGTTTTTCATACAGACCCCAGCATCTGCAATATTTGACCCCTTGTGACCCCACCTCATTGTTCTTTGATGTAATGTTTCCCTGACTGACCTGTTTGGACGCCATTCACACCTTTGACTGCTGTGATTATCTCCCTGCCGAGGTGCGATAAATGGCAGTTGGAAAGGTTACCTGTAAACATCTGACATGATTCTCTGACTATATAAGCTGTGTCTTTATGCATTTCTCCACTTCACCTGAAGAAGGAGCAGCGCTCCGAAAGCTTGTGATTTCAAATAAAGCTGTTGGACTATAACCTGGTGTTGTGTGATTTCTTACATTTGTCCACCCCAGTCCAACTCCGGCATCTCCACACCATTAATAGAGAAAATGCTGCAAATACCCAGCTGGTGTGCTGTGTATCACATGAAACTGCTTGAAGAATTCAGCCTGTAACATGAGGCAAACAGGAATCTGCAATCTGAGTCACGTTGAGTAGGACAGTGCAAGTGGAGACTGCAGTATCTCCCAGCAGGAAGAAAGGAAATCAAAAGGGGGAGTTATTCTCAATGATCTCCATTGCCATTGGAGACTGTCCTATGATTAGGCTGTGTAACGACTTTCTTGGTTGCAAGGTGCAATGACGGGAAGACAGGAAAAAGGGAATCAAAAGATTGCCATTAAAAACCTAAACTTACTAAAAAATACCATGGAGAAAAGAGAGTTTGAAAAAAACATCCAAAAGCCTGAATTGCCAGTCAGGGCCAAGGGCAGAGATAAGGTGGATAGTCTGCCGATTCCACCCAGTTTCTTTGAAACTGCTTTGTCCAGTGGTTGAAGGAGGGTGGGGGTAAAAAGATAATTCCTCATTCCGTCCTCATTCTGTCCTGCTCCCACCCATGTTGAGAGGGTGTGTCCATGGGCTTTCCTTGGCTACTCCACCCACTCCTAGAAATTCACCCAATACCCCCTCAACAGTTCGGATCACAGGCTACAAGCTTTGAACAGAGATTGGTAACGAATCCTTGAGACGATTGATTATTTTCTGTAAAAAAAATTGGCTCAATTTGAAGCCAAAGGAGGAAATATTTGTTATCGACCATTTTGGGGCGCTAACTTTAGCGCCTGGCACTAACTAGTGCCGGCGAACGTGAAATTGAGTTTTAGTGCCCCAAGAGGGAAGTGGAGCACTAAATCAAACACTACACACTTCTCTTAGGGTGATAACGTCGCAGAGCGGGGCGCTACCTCAGAGCACTACTCAAGTTCCGGTGCTGTCAATTAGAGAGTCCTCAGACAGACTGACGCCTTCCAGTTCTTAAAGGGGAGGTTCAATGATGCTGCACAGCCTCACTCTGATCATTGCTGCTTGTGAACTGGACCTGCAAGGAGCTGCAAGCCTTCATTCAAGTAACTGATGGCTGATCAGAGGCCCAGAGAGAGAGAGAGCTAGTTCAGTGACCACGCCTTGGAGGCTCTGGTCGCAGCTGTGGAACGCTGATGGGCAGTGTGCTTCCCGGGTACTGGCAGGAGGCCATTGCCACAGGCCTTTAGGAGGATGTGAAGGGAGGTCGCCCAGCACGTGTTTGCCAGAAGTGTGGTTCCCAGGACTCCCACCCAGTGCCAGAAGAAATTCAACGACCTCACTCAGGTGGTCAGGGTGAGTACAAGCTTCAAAAACCTCTACATGCCATCTCAACCTCACTCTGCGCACACACTGTATAAACTGCCACATCCCCAACACACACCCACCAACTATGCCCACCTACTAAAAGTCACATGCACATCTCACGCCTTGCATACATTAACAGCCATTCAACTATGGTAGGCACATATCCCAAACACATGGCTCCACACTCACTCACTCACACGCTTTCATTTTTCTTGCAGGCCAAGCTTGATCACAACAGGAGGGAGCAGCTATGAACGGGAGGAGGTGAGGCGGACCTGCATCCCCTCACACAACTGGAGGAGCGAGTGGGCTGCATCATTGGGGCCCAGGTCATGGGCTCTGTGGCCATCGGAGACGTCAACCCCCTTGGGGACAACAACAGTATGTTCATCACCTCTCCCCCTTCTCTCATACCATCTCCCACTCACACCACAAGCCTTTCCCACTTTCCATCTAAGTATACTGTCCATTCCTTGCTCCCTTCTTGCACCAGCTCCCCTGACCTAAAACCCACTCTTGTGCCTTTATGCTTTCAGATAATCAGCCACCACATGACCAGCCTGTCCCTCAGCCTCCCAGTGGCAGCGACGCGGGAGAGGAGGAAAAAGAACAAGCCAGAGCCTCACTGCCTGTGTCTCCTGAGGGCAAGAGGCCCGATAATGGGGTGACACGATCGCTGGAGGGGAGCCTAGTACATGAGTCTGATGTGGGTGAAGCCCCAGGACCCAGTGGGCTGCAGAAACGCCACGGGGAAAGGGAAGCTCGGGGGCCATCTCCCCGGAGGGCGAGTTTGTGCACAAGTTCTGCTGCACAGGACTCAGATGAGGACATCGATGTGGAGGTGATAACCAGACGGGCGATGGGCATGCACACGAGCAATGGGTGCAATGGCAAGGGTGCCCAAGAGCATGGATGCACTGGCTAGGAGCATGGAGGACTCCACCTCCAGCATTGCACTCATGTCTACGCAAACCTTCAAGCCCATCCTAGGCTCTGGATGCTGAGGTTCTGCCCTGGGGAAATGGCAGTGTGTCGGTCGAGCAGGAAGGTGCTGTCCTCTCTCAGGATGACAGCATTCTTTCTCCCACCACTGTCACTCCACCATTGCACTTGTCGCTGCCTGACATCCAGCCAGCCCAGACTGCTGCCGCCCATGCTGAGCTGGTGCAGTCTGCAGCTGGGCCTTCCAGGCCCAGAGTTGTTCGAGGGTGTCCTGCAAGGCCATTTGCAGTCTCTGGCTCCAAGACTCAGCAGCCTTTCACCAGCCTTGCTGCAGCCACTGGGGCCACATTACGGAGGAGCAGTAAGGTTGGGAGGGGGGAACTCAAAAGGGGAGGGAAATCATTGAAGAAGGGGGAGTAAAGAATACTTTAGTAGCAAATGGGGGTAGTGTGAGTTAATAAATTGATGTGTTTGCAAATATATTGTTGTGTTTCTTTATGAATAGTTTTGTTTCATAAGAGAGAGTTGTGTTTGATATTGGCCCAGTAATTCCGGTCCCAACGCGTGAGTACGGACGGGGCACTCACGTGTGGGCCCGTTGGAAGTGCCGGCTTTCAGCAGGCACAGCGCATGCGCGGAAAACCGGCATTTCCTCTCCTCTGAACCAAGGGGTTAAGAGGCGGTTCCCTTGTGACGTTTGAGGCAGCGGGTACGCGTTGAACTTCGGTTTTATTCACAGGTTTGTCTGTGCGTGAAGGCCTCCACTTTTTACGAATGTAAAAAGCAGACGTAAGGATAAGGTAAGTGGTCTAATAATTAAAGTTAGAAATTTTTTTCCACAGGTTTATTATTTTTAAAGAATTTACAGCAAGGTAAGTGTATTTTTGGACCCGATTTCTTGAAAAAAAAATTTTGGCAGAAATTTGAATAATTGTTTAAATTAGTTTTTTAAAGTTATTAATAGTTAATTTAATTATTGGAATGTTTTTTTAACTTTTATTTAAAGTTTAAGTAGTGTTTTGGGCGCCCGTACTTTTCATGAGTTTGACAGGTCTTATGTCTAACTCATGAATGGACTTTTGTAAACTCCCATTGGTTGCCCAGTGCTCACGTGATCCCAGCTGGCTCATCGCACTAAGTACGCCACTGGATCACGCACGCACAGCACGCCGGGAGCTGAACCGGGCCACAGACCGGAAATGCAAGCAGGCCCAGTCTTCAAATGTCAGCGCGATATGTAAGTGTAGGTCGGGGGCTTGCACCCGCGGGAAGCCCCCGACCTGAATTTCTGGGCCAATAAATTGTAAATTTGACATTGCACATTTTGTGATATTTCTCATTTGACCTTTGCCCGGTGATAGGGGCTGCGAGCTGGCTGTAATGATTTAGTTGTGCTGTGCAAACGCCATGTGATATATAATTTATTGGAAGTGGTGTCTGATGAGGTGCTCACGAATGGCCTTTGCCGAAGCAAGCTTGAGTGGCTCCCTCCTCCGTTGCAGCTGCTCCTCCTCCTCTTCATCATCCTCCTTCGCCTTCTCCTCCTCCTCCTCCTTCTCCTCTCCCTCTTCCTTCTCCTGAGGTGGACCTTCAATCCCTGTTGGCAATGGCTGGGCCCTCAGAATGGCCAGGTTATGCAGCATGTAGCATGCAGCACACAACGATGAAAAGGGAGACTCGATCAGGGGTGTACTGCAGGACTCCTCCAGAGCGGTCAATGCAGTGGAACCATTTCTTTAGCACGCCGATAGTCTGTTTGATCCGGTTCCTGGTGGCCTTATGGCTGTCATTGTATGTGTGCTGAGCAGGAGTGTTGGGGTTGCGGAAGGGTGTCATCAGCCAGGTGGTGAATGGATAACCCTTGTCTCCGAGCAGCCAGCCGTGAGCTTCATGTGCTGGGTTGAACAGTGCTTGGACTGTTGCAGGATGAATGCATCATGGCTGCTGCCAGGATAGCAGGGATTGACAGGGAGGATGTGCTGTCTGTGGTCGAACACCAACAGAACGTTCAGAGGGTGGTAGTCTTTGCGGTTGCGGAACACCTCTGCATTGTGTTGAGGTGCCCCCAATGCCACATGGGTGCAGTCAATGGCACCCTGAACCATGGGGAAGTCCACTACCCTTGCAAAGCCACATGAGCGTTCATACCATTTGTTTCTGAGCATGGGGAATGAGATGTACTCCCTTCTCCTCTGTACAGAGCAGCTGTGACCTCCCGGATGCAACAATGGACGGTTAACTGCAAAATGTTTGCAATATCCCCTGTTGAAGCCTGGAAGGAGCTGCTAGCATAGAAATTGAGAGCGACTGTGGCCTTAACTGCCACTGAGAGAGATGTCCTGATCCTGATCTGAGGCTGGAGGTCTGGCTGCAGGAGGTGGCAAAGCTCTGTGGCCAACTCCTTGTTGAAGTGGAGCCTTCTAAGCCACTGCTCCTCTGAGAGATGAATGTAGGAGAAGTGCTCCTGGAATACCCTGGGAGGGTAAGGCCTCCTCTTGAGAGCTCTGTTGGCCCTCCTCCCTCTGGCCATGTTTTGCAATCTTTCTCTCTGCCTTCACTGCTCCCAACGGTGACGCTGGAGGGCGAGGTCCAGTGCCAGTACCGCCCCCATTAAATGATGCAAATGTTGCACTATCTCCATTTAGGACAGGGTCTACACCTTTTCGCATGGGCAATTTGGGGTTCTGCTCTGCCATACTTGCACTGAGCGGAGCAGGTCCTCTGGAATTGCAAGGCCTAATGCTGCAACATGGGGAAACATTAGTAAGAAAAGTTCAGCGATTAAAAAAATGACTATTAAATCTAAGTTTTGGGCAAGGAACAATGTGCACATTACCAATTCAGACTGCATCAAAAGGAAAACTACACAAACATTGATCAAAGTATGTCCACAACAAATGGGCCAACAACAAAACTGCCTTCCTGATATGAACTAATCCCTTGATTGACAGGCAACGGATGTTGCCTGACTTGCTGAGTTTTTCCAGCATTTTCTGTTGTTATTTCGGATTTCCAACATCTGCAGTATTTTGCTATCATTTATCTGTTTATAGCTTGCCTAGGTCCTGAGGTGCATGATTCATCTTTGTTATCATCTTTTCACTGAGAAGGCAAATATCTGGTGACACAGGCAGATCAACACCTCCACCTGTCAATCAAAGGATTAATTCATATTTTTCAGCAGGAATGCAACACAAGACATACAAAGGTTCCTCTTTCCTTAACCTGCCATTTATGCAACCGATGAAAGATCCAAGCTAATTAGTGGAGCTCTCTTGATTTAATCATGTTTCAACATTGAAGACAATAGAAAAGGTTAAAATCAGGGGGTATCCCATTTGATTAAAGAATTTCCTAATTGCTCTGACTTTACTGTTTCTGGCCATCATTATAATAGCAACAGAGGGTGGAGTTTTTCATGTTATTGCTATTTTTAATATGATGCTTTCACATATAAAGTGTTAAATTGATAGGCCATCTCTTGAATTCTAAAGATAAATCATTCCAGACATCTTAAGTGTCACCATTCTAGGAAAAAAGGCAGTTGACTTAGCATCATAGTCCTCACAATCCACACTGTCAGCAGCTGAGGGTGAAGCTAAATTATTAAAACATCCACAAAAAAAGATCACAGCAGATGAATAAAGAATCCAATAACCTTAAATCCAAATAGAGACATTTTAAAACATACAAATAAATTAAAAGTGGTGAGGATTTAGAATCATTTAAAGTTCAGTTAAAGATAACTAAAATAAGTAATTGAAGAGGGGAATTGAAGGTGGATTGCCGATAGCTGTAAAAGGGCTAAAATATTTTTTTTTTTAGCTTTGTACATTGAAGATAAACTGTTAAAAAAACAGATAGATCATTTAAGCGATATGGTATATAGAAATATGATAGAGGGTCAGGATATAACAGATGTGCTAATGAATACTTTAGCTCCGTCTCAACCAATGAAAGCTCGGACAAATTCTGCATCCGGCCATTTTGTCTCAGGAATCTTACACATGTAGAGGCTGATAAAGCAAGTCTTACAAATTGACTCCAGGAACTAGGGGTCATATTTTCCTTTTTTAATGGTGTTAATTGCCCGTATACATTTTTTTATGGACTCGATTCAAAGCAGCAGCACTGTGCAATTTTCCAGTCGATAACTTTGTATAATACAAACCTTTTATGTTTCTTTAAACGCATTCCGGCCAACTAAATTAGCACGTAACTGATATAAGTGATGAATATTTTGTTCATCTGCCTGTGGAGTGGTAATGTTATTTTTAAAAATTGAACAAGAAAAGTAGATGAACTAATGAGAACTTGGACATTCTGATTCAGCATATTTTCGAGAAATACATAAGAACGCTTTGTCAGATGTTTATAAACTTGGATTGAACACAGAGAGAATGGTAGTAAATCACAGACTGTGCAAATTGAGGCCAGGCTACTTTGAGGACCTGGGAGGAGGTCCAGGAGAACTTTAACAAAGGAGTGCCAAAGTAAGTTAAGAATACAACCCTGTCTTAATATGGAGATGAAGGACATATGTGAGGGATGAATCTAATTGTGAGAATTACACATCTTGAACAAGAAACACTTTACTTACACAGAGAAATATTAAGATGTTGTAAAGAATGCAATACAATTTAAAATAATACTAATGCAAATTACGTTGCCCATGGTAGACTGGTAAAGAGAATGTCCTGCAAGAAGGAATTCATATGGATCAAAACTTTTACATGGTTGTTTTTCTAAACATATTAGCATGAAGATAATGACCTAGAAATTTGAGAGCACAGGAACATGGGCACGGGCACTGTGATGCGAGATATGCCTGCACCCGTTCAAAAAGCACAGGTCACATGTCAACTTGGTTGATGGAGGATGTGGGACCAGATCATTGAGGCCATCACTGCCAGCAGTGTCACCCCCAGGACCTAACTCCAGTGCCCAAAGAAGTTTCATGACCTCAGACGATTGGTCAAGGTCAGTGAATACATCTTCAAAAGCCGTTTCCTACCAACTGCACCACTAGCCTCACACACTTATCAATGCACGAACCCCCCATCACTAACGTACCAACAATCTCTATCAAACACGAGGCACACCTCACATTCCTAGCTTCACCTCATCCCCTTGGAGGAGATGGTGCTGGACATCTTGGCAGGAGCATGGCTGAGCCCTTGGCCAGCAATGGGCTGAATAAAATACAAGATGCTGGTATCCTCATACATTATCCTCCTTCTCATATCCCACTTGCTCCTGATCCTACAATATCTTCTGATGTACAAGCTGCATATGGCGTAGGCATGCACCTCTTGCTTCATCCACCTCCCTTCACCACAACCCAACCCTTGTGCCTTCCTCTTCAGACACCCAAGAAATCCAGCCTGCCCAGCCAGTGGGTCAACAAAAAGAGGGAGAGGAGAGTTAAGAAGAAGAAAAAACATTGTCACTCGATTTCACACTACCAGCCACCAACTCCTCGAGATCGTCCTGCAAGGCCATCTGCAGTGTCCCCCACTGAAAGTCAGCAGCCTTCCACCAGCCATGCTGCAGCCACTGGGGTAGCGCTGCAAACAGCACTAGGATAGGCAAAGGCACACACAAGGCAGTTACTAAGGAAATGCACAAGGGTGATTAGTTGATTTTTTGTTGTAATATTGGATGTATATATGGATAAAGTTGGATTGGAAAGTTGGCTTTGTGGTGGCTTTTATTTCAGCATTGTGGCCAAGAGGACGCTGTGCTGGTCAATAACTGAGGGAAGGTAAGGTGTGGGACAAATGTTGAATGGGGACTTGGGGTTGTGTTCACTGGTACTGCAGGTGGGTGATCCCATCCTGGATATTCTGGCCAGAAAGGGGCCATCTGGGTTGCCTCCCTCCTCTGCTTCCTCTTCTTCTCTTTTTTCTCTTCTCTTTTTTCCCCTTCTGCTTTTTCCTCTTCTGCTTCCTCCACTTCCGCTTCTTCTTCTTCCTCCTCCCCCTCCTCCCTTTGCTGCCTCTGCTCCATCTCCATGTCATGCTGCAGCTCAAGGGGGACTGCAACAATAACCCCCAGGATTGGGAGCAAGTGGTGTTCTCAGAGGCTTTCCTTTGAGAGCCAAAGCCTTGCAGATGTCCAGCAGCACTCCCTTGACTCCCTCCACTTTAACAACTTTTTAAATGTCTTACACCAAGCCACTGCTCCAATAAAATGTAAAGAAACCTGTACAAAAACAAAAATCTAAACTTACCTGAAAGTTGTGTGTGTCCCTTTAAGAAGCATTGGCAGTGGCTCCGTTGTACTGCTGCACACACGTTCTGCCATGCATGGTTTGGAGAGGGTGTTATTAAGAGCAGTGAAGTCCAAAATCCCAGATTGTACGTCAATTCAGCATTTGTAGGGGGTGTCGTGTGGTGGTGTTTGGCGCGTGCGCCCAGTCAGTTATGTCCCTGGCTGTTTATGAGCGGTTCGAATCGCTCCCACGCCCCTGAGTTCTAGACACCGGACTTAGGTACAGGCGGCGATACAGAAAAGACTCGAGTAGACAGGTGGTTTGGATGTAAGCAAAACTCAAGATTTTATTAAACAGAAAATTAACACAGTCTTATGAGAAGTTACCAGTATATAAAAATTACAGGCAAATACAAATAACTATACTTATACAGGGAATGGGAAACACACAGCACATCGAGGGAAAATGACTATCTTAACAATCCCCTTATCCTTATCCCACCCCCTGTACCTAACTAGATTAAGCTATGAGGGGCCAGAATTTATGCTCACCAATCAAAAGGGTCTGCTGGACTCAAAACAATGGCGCGGTTCGGGGTTCGCTCTTGGTGCTCCCTGGAGCCTGCCATCGTCACGTGGTCTCCGAGTGCTGCAAGGGCGTTGTCCAGGTTCGAGTACCCCAAAGTTAAAGTCTCCGTTTGGGTACTTTACCTTGCAGGGATGATGGTTCCTCTTCCTTGGCCGACAGTTTGAGTTTGCAAAAAGATAGTCGCAGTTTGGCTGAGACTGAAGGCCCGATGATTCGAAGCCGACCCTCAGTTCATTTCCTCAGTTCGTCTCCTCAGTTGGTCTTCCTCAGTTGGTCTTCCTCAGTTGTCTTGCCTCCTCGCCTCGTCGCGTCCCGCATCGCCTGGCCTGAATTGTCCGTGTCCGCTCGATGCAGTGCCTGGGCAATTTCCAGATGGAGTGGGAAAAGGCACGGGTAAAGGCCAGGGGGTAAGCGCAGGACGGGGAAAGAGCGACAGCCACGAGGGTGAGGAGGAGAAGAGCAGAGCGAGCAGAGCAGAGAGCGATTGCTACCTGGGGCCTTCAATTATACTCTTTTCGAAAACCCTTATCTGCGCGCCAAATCAGGTTAGTTCTTTGTCTTAATCTTGGCGGGCTATTTTAAATAATGGTAGCAATCTATACTAACTGTTTTTAGATGGCCGGTAATCATATCTACCGGCCCGATAATTGACTTGTTTTGTTATGAATGTTCCTTGATGGGCCTATCCAGCCTCGATGGCTTCCTTAATCTGTTGCCGATTATTTATGTAAACTGCTTGATGGCCTTAACTATAGGCCTAACTGGGTTTAGATTTGTCTCCAATTTGATCTAATACATAATTCAAAGTCCTGTCTGGTTTCAAAATACAAAGTCTCTCTTCACAGAAACTGCAGCCTTGGTTTCGATTTCTCCACAAGCTGCCTGCGCTGCAGAGTCCAAGTTTTAAAATCTCACAGGTTTTCTGCCACAAGGCATGGACGCCATCTTGGGTACCCTTTTTGATTTAAAATGTCCATGCAGGGTCCCTTTTATTAATACCAACCTTTGGGGAAATGCAGAAATTTTGCAAATCTTACACATTACACGCCGATTGACATCACGATCTGGATCATCTAAACATGTGAAGTGAGTGCAGGCAACGACAGCACTGTCGACCTGCCCAAAATGGTGGCCAACGTATTCCACGCTGAAGCGGGTGGAGGCGAGGTGGCTGCCATTTTTTCTTCCATACCGGCCTTAACAGCCAACACTAACAGCTCCAATTCCCCAGCCAATATCCCCATGTGCCAGATGGGATATATCCTGGAGTCAGCAAGAAAGTGAGTGAGGAAGTATGTGATACTGTGGAAAGGAAGCTCTGCAAATAAGCAGTACTTGAGTATTGGAGAATAGCAAATGCAAGCTCTGTATTCAAAGAAAGCAGTGAGACACGGACCAGGAAGCTATGAACAGTTTAAATAACATCTGTAGTGGAGAAATGCTTGGGAGCCTTTTATGGGCTGCTATCAAAGCACATCTAAAGACCACAGGGTCCCTTGAGGAGTCGTCAGCATGTATTCAGAAGCAATATGTCGTGCCTCACAAATCCACTGGATGAGATAACTAAATTAGCGAGCAAAGGTGAACTAGTGAATGAATTTATTGCATTATCAAAAGGCACATCATAAAGTTCCAAGTGTGAGGCTTTTAAAGGAGGTTAAGCTTTATGTAGTTAATGATAATTAGCTGGTTTGGTTGAAAACAAATTCAAGACTAGGAAGCAAAACAAATGATGAGTAATTGAAAAGGCTGTATATAAAGGCAGTGAAAGTACAATACTACCGGGGTCTGTTTTAAATGCCCTGATGTTCAGTCTATTCATAAATGATATAGAGAAGATTACTTCCAGCAACATTATCAAATTTGCGTTTGAGAGCTGAATGGCAAGGTGATAAGTATAATTGAGATTGAAAGTATTCAAAAGATATGGATCAATTTAACAAACGGTTGAGGAATGGCAGAGAGATTTTAATGTAGATAAATGTAAGTAATATACACTAGTAAAGGAGACATGCACACAATGGAAAAGGATTTATGTCTTTTTTTCAAGAGGGGTTAACTACCCGTTTATCATAGATTTTTAATGTTCAGGAATCAAAGTAGTTAGTGCTGCAATTTTGTTATGGGTGATTTAACACAATTTAGTCAGCGTAAATGACAGAAAACTGGCTAATCACAATGTACCTATAATAATGGTCCTTTAACGTTCCTCCAGTAACGAACAGAACACTTAACCAGTATAAATGACAAAACATTTGTTAATCCAGCTGTGGAATATGCAAAGCTTTTGACAAATGACTAAGCAGCAAATTTGAAAAGTCTGTTTCACTGACTGAGCCATGAGATTCTTGTTAAATGAATGATGGAGAAATGGAACAATGCTTTTGGTCTGGAATGGCAGTCCACAAATATATTCCGGAGGTAAAACGCATGATATATCACAGAATATGCCAACTTATGTTGACAACTGTAAGGAGCTGGGGAGAGATCCAAAAGAAGGAACTCACACACCTGTCTCCCTAGCTGCAGTGTTGTTTGCCACACCATTGACCTTCTGGTCTTCCATGGCTTGTTGCAGATGCTCATCCAAGTTCATGGTACAACATATTGCTGTAACTTTCCCCTCCTCCCCCCCACAGTCTAAGTCAAAGGGCTGGATTTTCATTCAGGAGTAGGGTGGGAGGCGGGACTACAACTTCCAGGGTTGTAGTCCTGTCTCCATCGAGATGTGGCCAATCCATGCGATTTTAACTTGATTGACCTTGTTGAGCCCACCCAGCGGGCTCAGCAGGCCAATTAAGGGCCACCCGGCAACAGGTGACGTCACAGACTGAAATTTCATCTGTCAAGAGGTTTTGACAGATGAAATATCAGCGTTTCACAGCTGTTTGAAGCTGTCAAACACTGACAGTCTTCTAACCTGAATCCTTCTCCACAGACTCAGTTAGAAATCTCTCCTGCACAGAAAGCTGAAGGCTGTCACTTTTGACAGTTTGCAGCCATTCTGCTTTCTGTGCCGGTAAAATAAGGGACTCCCGAGACCTAAAGGAAGGAAGGCTGAAAAGGTAAGAAAAGGTAACTTAAACTTCTTTAAATACTTTAGACACACCAAACACACTTACCTTTGCACTCATGCACACATCACTCACCTGAACACTGACATCTCAACCCCTCCAAGTCCTTCAACCCGACGGCCCGTCTTGCAAACTTAGCATGGTTTGGAGCTGTCGGGAATCCCACACTTCAGCATTAAAAATAGGGATTAGGCTAAAAACTGCCTGTTAACTACCTGTTAACAGGCAGTTAATTGGCACTAATCCCTTCCCGCCTCGGGTAGGCGGGTCCCAGTGCGGGGCGGGTACCCACCTCCTTTGAAACTGGCATGGAGGTGGGTTGGGTGTGGGATGGGGTCGGGACCCCTGATTTCGGGATTTTAACCCCCCACACGCCTCCAATCCCCACTCCACGGCCCAATGAAAATCCTGCCCAAAGTATCTGGCATTTTGCTTTAGCACCTAAAATGTCTGCCCATCGCAGGCTCTAGCTCACCTATATGCCCTGTTGTATATGCCCTGATGGGAAATGGGGGTTTATGTTGAGTTTTTATTGGCCATGGTTTTACTGAATGACACATCTCCAAAGAATGAGACACCAGTGTTTTCATTGGCAAGGATGTAAAGTGTGTGGCCCATCTGAAGAGAGCATCAATCACTTTCTTAATCAAGGGTGAGCTACTGTCTGACTAATGTAGTAAAGATCACCAGATGCTGCCTGGAAGGAGCCAGTTGCAAACAAATTTAAGGAAGCCTTACTTAGAATTTTTTGTATGTCACTGCCTCAGAAGGCTGAAGTTCACCCTGGAGGCTACTGGGTAGATATGTCAACTTCTGGCTGAAGACATGCAGCCCAATTCCACCAAGAGAACTATTTTGTCTGTACCAGTCAAAGAATTGCAGCCTAAGTAAGACCTCCTTAGTCTGTAAACTCTGGTGAGTGTCAATCTACATTAAGGGAAAATAGATTTTCTGTGACGCCTCAATCTAGGAGCCTCTGGTCTAGTCTTTCCATCTCTTCATCCTCCTCCTTTAAACATAGAAACATTTCCTGTTGGGAAATACAAGTCCCCAACTCACAACTGTATTTTCTGTAGTGCTGACTAAATAGGGCAGTAGAAGTCATGACAGAACTTCCAGAGCACCAAACAACTAAAATCAATATGCTGGCAAAATAATACCAACCTGTAGCAAACAAAATGACATCTTCGATGTGGCATTCGCCTCACAGATACCACTCTGCAGCCCATATCACTATATATATGGTGTGGGTAACAATTTGAGTCAGATTTGGTGCAGAAGTTGAGGAAAATTAAGTGGAGGGTGGTTTAGTCACACCAACTTGATTCCATTTCAATGCGGCAGGAAAGCGTGCCTACCAGTGTTACAGGAGAATGGCGCTATTTCTAGAGGGAAATGTTGGTGCTAGTTTTTACTGGTATAATTGATGCAGTAGGCATTACCGCCCCATTTTACTCAGTTTTTCACCTTAAAACTGTCTGAAATGAAGCAGTGAATCAAAGGGAAATCCAGCTCAACATGTTTTTTAAAGATATGGGTATTAATGCCCACTAAACTGTGGAGAAAGGAATTCCAGAGGAATGTGTAACTGTTCATACTGTCATGGCATCATTTAAGTCCATGGAAGACTTGTATATCTTTGCCTATACGACTTAGATCTATATAACTTAATTCCATTCCTAAGCAGATATTTAACCAGCTCTTTTGGAAGGAGTTAATCAACACATGTTAACTGTTTTTGCTGGAAATCTGTTGCTATCCTGTTGGGGTACGGGTCAGAAATCTAGGCCTAGAAATTCAGTTGTTAGCGCCAGCCGCTAGCGCCTTAGGAGGAGGAGAAGTGAAGCGGCTAGCGCCCGGGCGCGGCACGATCTGCGTCTCTCGCAAACTTCAGTCAAGATTTAGCGGCAGCGCAAAACCGCAGCGCCCGCTCAGCTGCGCGCGCAGATCCTGACGTCATTTGATGGTGCAACGCCCTTGGTGCGCCCCGAACTGGAACTTCAGTGGCGCCTCCCTTCTGTGCGCCTGGCGCCCCCAACGACTGGTTGAGTGGAACAGTTCCCAGTCGCTGTAGGGCGCAGGGGGCACTATTTAAAGGGGACTCTTCCTGCATTCTTTGTGGTGGCCATTTTGTTCCACTCCTGTGTGAGAGAGAGATTTGGAGAGAGACAAAGGGAGAGAGTTTTCTGCTTTGACTCAGCGCTCGCACAGGTACTTCTGGCTTCAGGCCAGAGCTTTGCACTTGGATTTAACTTTCAGTGCCATTGCCTTGAGTCACCACATATAATGGGGGCTACAATGGGTGGAAACGTTGGGTTTCTGCAGTGCATTCAAGGGGCTCGGAGACGCCGAGAGAGAGTGCCAGTCATGGCCAGATGGAGAAGGGCCAACAGGCGTCGGCACAGGAGGCCTTACCCACCCAGGGTCTACCGCCAGCAGTTCTCATATCTCAACATGTCTGAGGAGCAGTGTGTTCGGAGGCTGCGATTCAGAAGGAAGGTGGTCACTGAGATCTGCCACCTCCTTCAGAGAGATCTGCAGCCACAGCTGAGGAGCAGGACGTCTCTGTCGGTGGCAGTGAAGGTGACAGTGGCTCTCAACTTCTATGCCACCAGCTCCTTCCAATCCGCTACTGGGGACATTGCCAATATCTCCCAGTTCGCGGTACATTGCTGCATCCGCCTGGTGATGAATGCCCTCTTCAGAAGGAGACGTCAGTACATCTCCTTCCCCATGACCCCGGACAAGCAGCAAGAGCGTGCAATGGGATTTGCAAGAATAGCGGGCTTCCCCATGGTCCAGGGCGCCATTGACTGCACGCATGTGGCTTTGCGGGCACTTCTACAGAATGCCAAGGATTACCGCAACCGGAAGGGATACCATTCGCTCAACGTCCAGTTGGTGTGTGACCACAGGCAGCTGATACTAGCTGTCAATGCCTGCTTTCCAGGCAGCAGCCACGATGCCTTCATCCTGCACCAGACTTCTGTGGCAGACATTTTCGAAGCCTCGGCTCACCCAGGAGGCTGGCTTGTCAGGGACAAAGGCTATCCTTTGTGCACCTGGCTGATGACCCCGCTCCGTGTGCCCAGTACCCCTGCTGAAGAATGATACAATGACAGCCATCAAGCAACCAGGAACATCATTGAGCACACAATCGGCATGCTCAAGCAACGGTTCCGCTGTCTGGACCATTCCGGGGGAGCCCTTCAGTACTCGCCTGAGTGAGTCTCCCATTTTGTTGTAGTGTGCTGCATGCTGCACAACCTGGCTATCCTCAGGACTCAGCCACTGTCAGCAGACATTAGAGGACCACCAGAGGAGGAGGAGGAGGAGGAGCACCAAGATGGGAGGGCGGCACAAAGTGCAAGGGCCGTCCGTCGGCGGATTATTGCAAGTCGGTTCTAGGCCCCCTCTCAGGGAATGGCTTGTGACATTGAAAGAACATGAATGGAGCCGCTCCGCAAACCTTTTGCCGGTCAAGGCAACAAATAGTTCAAAGTGCAAACATGGACAATCTGAATAAAGACAATTTTTTATTTTACAAACTCTGTGCCCTTCCCGCATGACAAACAAATACAGAGAAACCCCCCAAAAAAACAGTCAGATACATAACTGGCTCTCACAACCTGGAGAAAATGAAAAAAACAGTTAAACAAAAATGACCATGATCCTCGGCCTTCATATAAAAAACAAACACAACATTGTTGGCCTTCATATAAAAAACAAACACAACATTCTTGGCCTTCATATAAAAAGCAAACACAACATTCTCGGCCTTCATATTAAAAAAAAACATTTTGCCACACCTACTTTTTCGCCTGCGAGGGTGATCCGCTTCGCTTGCGCGATTTGCCCCTTCCCGCCCTGCAGCTCTTCCTCAATGGGACCCCAGTGGCTGCAGCAAGGCTGGGGGAAGGCTGCTGAGGGTCAGATGGTGAGTCGGCAGATACCCTTGGGGGACGGCCTGCACCAGCTCTGGGCCTGGAGGGCCCAGCTGCTGACTGCTCCAACTCTGCTTGGGCGGCAGCAGTCTGTCCTACGGGTGGTGGCAGCTGCAGTGGAGGAGTGACAGTGTTGGCAGCAGGACAGAGCACAGGCACTCCCTGGTCGGCCGATACACCGGCACTCGCACGGGCCAGCACTGAAGCATGTGCAGCAATCTGCTGAAGCACAGACTGCTGGGCTGCTGTGGCACGGCGAGGGCCCCGGCGATTCCTGGTCGATCCAGCGAGGGTGGCAGCAGTTAGTGCCCCTTGTGGCCCTGATCTGTGTCTGCATCAGACCAGCCAGTGATTGCATGGCATGACTAAGCAGTTGGCTGGAAGCCGCCTGTGCTGCCCCAAAGTCCTGCAGACTCCTGGCCTGTGCTGCCGCGAAGTCCTGCAGACTCCTGGCCTGTGCTGCCCCAAAATCCTGCAGACTCCTGGCCTGTGCTGCCCCAAATTCCTGAACACTCCTTGCCAGTAACTCTATGGAGTCAGGCATCCTTGCCACTGCAGCCATCAGCTCAATGTGCCTGCGCTCAGCCTGGGCACCCATTTCACCAAGGAGCCGCACCTCCTCTGCGCTCACCGTAGCAGGGCTAGAGGCCACACTCTCCCTCTGGGGAGAAGGCCGCCAAGCTTCCCCACCCCTCCCGCGTTGCTGCAGCCCGCTGGGCCCCGGAGCTTCACCGTCATCAGACCCTTCCCCCCTGCTCCCCTCCAGGGAAGACGTGTCCCCATCATGGCCATGGGCTGCCTCGGCTGAGGGTGGCACTGATGGGCTGGCTTCCTCTTCCTCCTCCTCGAATTCCGAATCAGTCGCAGTGCCAGCTTGAGGGCCCGCCTCCTCACCTGGCGATTCATCATCTGAAAGCAGGGAGGCACAGGAGTTACTTTAGAGTGAGGACAGGGTGGCAGCGAGGGAGGCGTGAGTGCTACAATGCACTGCATTGGTTCGAGAGTGGTAAAGGATGCTGATGTGAGGCACAAGTGGAAAGAGAAAGGTCAAAAAGGTGATGACCTTACCATTGCTGTCCAGAACGGGGTCAGCATCTCCAGTGGCGACAGGGCCAATCAGCCGGCCTCCCATTATCCGCTCCACTCGCTGCTCCAGGTCGCTCAGGTCTTTAAGGTCAGGACGGCCTCCCCCGGTCTGTCGCTGCTGCCTCCGATTGTGGGCCAGCTTGCCCTGCAAGAGAAAGGACGACCTCTGAGTACAGTGTCAAGCCCTGATCTTGCCTGCACAGTCTCCCATGGTGGAATAGCCCTGACAGTGTCACGCACTCATCTTGCCTGCACTGCCTCCCATGGTTGAATAGCCCTGACAGTGTCAAGCCCTGATCTTGCCTGCACTGTCTCCCATGGTAGAATAGCCCTGACAGTGTGTAAAGTGGTGAATGTGCATGTGATTTTCATGAGTGTCCAATAGCTGTTGGATGAGGGCTGGGCATTGGGGCTTTCAGGACCCTTTGGCCGTAAAGTGAGGTGCCCATGCAGGGATGAAGAGTGTTAAATCTGTGAGTTGTTCAAGTAATTAATACTCAGACTTAATCAGTAACAATAAAACAGGTCTTTACTGGTTGGAGGTAGGGACTATACGTAGGTCTTTACTTCATGCCCACAGGCGGGAACTGAGGGGAGATCAGTACCCACAGTACTATTTATACCCCTATGGCCAGGAGTGGTACTGCGTATCACTGCGCCCTACAAGTAGTGCAGTCCTGTCCATAGGTTCAAAGTAGCACACATATTACATACACAACATTCCTCCCTTCCTAGCTTTACAGTCATCTCCCCATTTAACATAACGTAATAACATATATACATATATAACTTCAGGTTTACATAACAGAATAACATAGATACATAGATAACTTCATGTCAAAACAGATCACAGATTCAGTCTCTGCGGAAAACAGTTCACAGATTCAATCTCTGTGGTGGAGTCGGTTCACGTTGCTGGAGTGACTCATTCAATAGTCCTTCCATGGATTTAACAATTTGAACATCCGAACTGAATTGGCTCCGTTCGGAGGGACCACGTGTGTGATCTGGTAGAGGTAATAATGGTTCAGATGGGTCATCTTCTGTTTCGACTTTTCCTTTTCTGCTTCTTGGAGACTCTCTGGGCTCCACTGTCAGCTGCCAGCTGCATGCGCAGTTCCTCCTTCTCTCCCTCCTTTTTCCGTAGTAGAGCCACCTTCTCCTGATGTTCCGTAGACTTTCGGTGCTCCTCCATGATTTCTGTATGGTGGGAGTCGAAGTTACAAGTTGGGCAGGACAGGACATAGTAATATTCGGTGTCGTCCTGATCTAGGCCAGCGAGAGGGTCTTCTATTTCCTCCATACCCAGCTGGGCGTTAGCCAGCTTTTGTTCCAAGTCCAGACATCTTTCCTGAAGAGACTTCTTCATGCGTACCTCTTCATCCAGCTTTTTCTGGGCTTTCAGCAAGTCGTTTACTAATGACCTCATTTGAGATTTTACTACTTCAACTTCTTTTGGAGATTGATTGATCGGACTATTCAATCCCTCTACCGGAGCAGCTGTTTCAGCGGTCTGTTGTTCTACGTTGACGTGAGTCAGCGTACTTTTGGCATCCAAGGGCTGCTCTGTTGCAGTCATCTCAGTCTGTGTTGCCACCTCAGCTCTTCCAATAACCTTTGAGAGCTCCGAACCCCTTTCGTTTGAATATTGAAGTTCGTGTTCAAGTTTTTCCCATTTCAGAGTCCTGTCCTTCAGCATATGCAGGAGTTGGCTGACCGTTAACTCCTCTGACATCAGACGTTTTGTGTGCTCCTGCTCCATTTTCTCCATCAGCTGCTTCTGTTGTCTTTCCAGATTCTCCAACTCTATATCAAAGAACTCTTTCGTTGCATTCAACTCTTGCTCAAAACGGCGAAGCATTTGTTCTAATTGCTGTTGTAGTTTGAAATGGAGTTGAGTTCGAGCCCGGTGTCCCTCAGAAATGGGCACATCAGTAGACTTGCGAGACTCAGAATCCACAGTTAAACTATGTTGTTGTTGCTCAGTGGAATTCTGTGCTGAAACTTTGTCTTTTGCACCTGAGTTGGGCTTACCATCATCCGTTCCAGAGTCTGGGCCGACTATCTTCACCGAGTTCTCACTCGTTATTGTTTGTAGGAAATGCCAGTCCATATTCATTTTCCTAATCCACTCCCGTCCTAGTAGTGGAGAACCTCCTTCAGATATCACATATAAGTCCATTATTTGACTGTCTTCGCCCTTGTGGACCACTGCAACCTCTATTTTCCCGATGGGGTACACTCTTTGCCCCGTGTATGTTTCCAATATAATCCCCGTATCCTGTAGGGGAATATGTTGGAATAACTTTCCGTAATCTTTCTTATTTATGACCGTCAATGCCGATCCAGTGTCCAATTCCAGTTTTACTTGGACTCCTTCTATCTGAAGAGTGACCCAAATTGTCTGGAGGTCTGCACCCTTACCAGCATTGAGTACTCTTAAGCTAGCCAGTTCATTACTGCTAGCGTCTGAATCGGACTCCTGTTCGGTCACCTTGTGTACCTTTGCGTATTTTCCTTGCGGTGACTTCTTGTTGCTGGTCTTCTTCGCTGACCTGCATACTCTAGCTATATGTCCAAGCCTACCACAAGTTCTACATTCTTGGTTTTTAAACCAACACTGGTTCTGATCATGCGTTGTCTTTCCACAACGATAACATTTGCCAGAACTCACACCCAATTTGTGTGCACTGAGCTCCGGTGACCGTAGCTGCATTACTGCCGTGCCTCTCGCTGCGGCTTCGTGTGCTGCTGCCATAGTGACCGCCTTCTCAAGCGTCAGCTCATTCTCCTCGAGCAGTCGCTTTTGTGTATCCTGTTTAAATAAACCACACACAAATTTGTCTCGAAGTGCCTCTGTCAGTCCCGTTCCAAACTGGCAATATTTCGCTAATTTACGCAATTCCAGCAAATAATCAGCATTGCTTTCATGCTGTAGCTGCCTTCTGTCGTAAAATTTAAATCGTTCCGCTAGCATCAGCGGCGTGGGGTTTAGATGATCTTTCAGGACAGTAACAATCTCATCGAACGTCTTATCCGCCGGTTCATCTGGTGATAACAGGTGTTTCAATTGCCCGTATGTCTTCGCACCCATTAAATTTAATAATGTTAAAGCTTTATCTTGGTCATGAATTTTATTGGCCTTACAATAATTCAACATATATGGCCCAATCTTCGAGGTCACATTCAAAGGTGCTAATATTCCAGTGTTTAGGCATTGTAGATTTGCAATTTCTCAGATTTTATTTTCTTTACTTGTTATCAAAGATGGCGGCTTCCCGCTCTTGCCGTCGTCCTCCGCCCACAAAATGGCGGTTTTCCCGCGCTTGGCGGTCTTCACCCGTCCCCCGACGCCGTCTCCCTTCAGCCCCCGAGTGCGGCCCTTATCTTCGCCGCGATCGCCCGAGTGCGGCCCTTATCAGCGGATGCGATCGCTGGATCGCGAAGCGGCTCTCGGCTCTTATCAGGAGATGCGATCGCTCCGTTGAAACGCCTCCCGCTCGAAGCGGCTCTCGCGCCCTATTCCTCCAGCTCCCCCAGCCCCGTTCGTGCGGCCAACGCGGTCGACTGCCTGTCGCGTCGCTGCCCGGCTCAGACAACGGCTTACCCACCACCAAGCTGGAGAAGAAGCTGACGGTCGCCGATGGAGGCTCCGAGGTCAGGATGTCTTCCAGTGGGGTGGAGAGGGTGGAAACCTCTCTGCAACGTCCTGGCTGTGGACGAAGCTGCCGTGGAGTGACTGCCGCAGGGTCCGAATCAGACTCGTCGCCAGTGTTAAATCTGTGAGTTGTTCAAGTAATTAATACTCAGACTTAATCAGTAACAATAAAACAGGTCTTTACTGGTTGGAGGTAGGGACTATACGTAGGTCTTTACTTCATGCCCACAGGCGGGAACTGAGGGGAGATCAGTACCCACAGTACTATTTATACCCCTATGGCCAGGAGTGGTACTGCGTATCACTACGCCCAACAAGTAGTGCAGTCCTGTCCATAGGTTCAAAGTAGCACACATATTACATACACAACAAAGAGGATACTGGAAAGGGTACTCACCTTGACAACCCGAGTGAGGTCGTTGAACTTTTTTCTGCACTGCGTGGGTGTCCTGGGGACCATGCTGTTGGAGGTCACTCTGTTCGCCACCTCCCTCCAGGCTTTTCTGTACTCGCTGGGCAGCGGCCTCCTGCCACTGTCAGGGAAGAGGACAGGTCGCCTGCGCTCCACTGCGCCAACCAGAAGCTTCAGGGCACCCTCATTGAAGCACTGCGCTCGCTCCCTGGCCTTCTCCATAGTCGTGGGCGTAGCGTTCTTGAAGCAGCTCTGTTTAGGCCTAGATTCAGGGCTGCAGTGTGCAGGGCGTGGGTGCAATCCAAATCGACCCTCACCCTTTAAGAGCTGACCGGCGCCAGCGTGTCTGCCTTCAATCAATAACTCGCCACACCTGCGCTGCGCCCGCCCTCGGTGGTAGCACCTCAGCTCGCCGGCTTAGCGCCTTATGATAGTCATGCACCACCTGCTTTAGCGCAGCAGCAACCTCTTGGGGCGATGCAACTCAATTTCGGCGAAGGTGGCGCTAAGTTGCGCCGGCCGCTAAATTTAGCGAACGCCCGGCTATAGCGCCCCAAACGTGGCGATACTGAATTTCTAGGCCCTAATCTTTTACTTTGCTTTAGGCTTGTTAATTTGAGTCCACGTCCTTTAGTTCCACAGCCAAAATTAAAGTGCTTGCTTATACCTATATTTATATTATCTATGCCTCTCAGCATTAAGATCTTCTTTTTAATTTATCTCATCTTATTTTCCCCAACAAAAATAACTTCAGTCCCATGTACCTCTCTTCATAGCTTAGAGGGCTAAGAACTAGAATCAACTTTGTGAATCTTCTTGGCATCCTCTTTAATCCTTCAACATCTTGAAAGTACGATGCCAAATCTACACAAAATATTTTCAGTCTACCCCTCGCCAATGACTTATACAAGGTTAAGATAACTTGTTATAATTTATATCGTGCTTTTGAGATGTAGTCCATTACTGGATTTCCCTTGTTGTCCAACCTCATTGAGTAGAAAATTTCAGAAAGTTCTCAATATTCACCACTAAATTCTTTTGCTGTTCCCCCTCTGCTAATGAACCATAATTCATTTCCCATTACAATGTGCATTACCTTACAGTTACCTACATTAAAATCTATCTACTATTCTTGTCTCGTTAGGAACATGGACTGTCATCTATGGAAAGCAGCTGGCTGGCTGTGATTATTGGAGGCATATGTGTTGATAGATATTGTGTATTTTTGCTTGAGTGTCTAGGGGCGGTGATGATAGGAAAGATAGAGTTTTCTCATTTAATGCTGTCACATTTCTGCATTTTGATCATTTTTTCCACGGAAAGGATTTAGGAAAAAATACTTGAGTTTTAAAAATAGTGCATTCTCATAGTTTTAAAGAAGGAAGACTCTGCCAAATATTTGTTAAAGCCTGATATTTAAAACATTACCTAAGATGGTCAGCAATAACAGGGGAGACGTTATCTTATAGCGGGGCGACAAAGAAAATATTGAAAAGGGATACAGTGCCCCTTTCTGTGGCGCTATACATGAAGCTAGTTTCAAAGGGAGGGAGGTGCAGTCGTAGGTATGATTGGTAGCTCTTCTAGTCAACCCCCTGTTCAGGCATCAGGAACATAGCCTCAACTTCCTGTGAGAACAAGAATGAGGTCTCATTCCATGCCTTTGTTACCTCTAGAATTGACTATTCCAATGCACTCCTGGCCGGCCTACCATCTTCCGCCCTCCGTAAACGTGAGGTCATCCAAAACTCTGCTGCCTGCGTCATAACTTGCACCAAGTCCCGTTCACCCATCCCCCCTCTGCTCGCTGACCTACATTGGCTCCCCGTTAAGCAATGTCTCGATTTTAAAATTCCGATCCTTGTTTTCAAAAACCTCCATGGCCTCGCCACCTCTATCTCTGTAACCTCCTCCAGTCCTACAGCCCTCCGAGATATCTGCACTCCTCCAATTCTTGCCTCCTGAGCATCCCTGATATTAATCGCTCCACCATTGGCAGCCATGGCTTCAGCTGTCAAGGCCCTAAACACTGGAATTCCCTCCCTAAATCTCTCTGCCTCTCTGTCTCTTTTTCTTCCTTTATGATGCTCCTTAAAACCTACCTCTTTGACCAAGCATCTACCCTAATATCTCCTTATATGGCTCAGTGTCAAATTTTGTTTGACAACGCTCCTGTGAAGCGCCTTGGGATGTTTTACTGCGTTAAAGGCACTATATAAATGCATGTTGTTGTTGTTGTTGTTATAGTAGAGAAGGAAAAACAAATAGAATTCTGCAGGAAGAGGAGGTTTTACCCTGGGTTGCAGGACAAAATGTAGAGGAGTTATTGACCTAGAAATCCAACCTCATTGCACCCATTTTTCAAGTTGAAAATGGTTGGTAATAGGCACAAGCCCCAGAGACACTTGAAATACATCTGACCCCATATTGGATTGGATGATTTTCCTGGCATCTCTGGTGGCTACTTAAATAAGGCATTAGGCCCCTTGAATAGCTTAATGAAAGGTCTAATGCTAGGCACTTGGTCTAAGCGTTAAACAAAGCTTTAATCAACTGTTTTACAACATGGAGGTCTTGTTGTGTCCTTCGCTAGTTCCTGTTAAGAATGACCTGCACAAGCTGGGCCTGTGCCCGAGTGTTTATACTCTCCCTGGACAGCGCCACCCGCAGACTGCTCAGTTGATTCATGTCACTAGTTTTAGGACCCGTTCCCTAAATTGGGCTACCCAGATAACCCAGCCACTGTCTAATGGGGATAGAGCTACAGACCTAGACATTGTTTGATGCCACGCCTGTTTTACAGGTGTATAGCAGGCACCAAGGCATCCAGTATGGCAGGCAGCGACAACCTCCATGCCGGAAATGCGCTGCCCGCCATATTAGTAAAGGCAGAGAAGGAAGTCTCTAGGGTCGCATCTGAAACAGGGCCTACCCGCACCGGTGGAGGAACCATTCCCAGTGCCCAGTTAATGCCAGCAGGTCCCAATATCGACAAAAGAATAACAAATCATGTAATGGAAATTACTACCTTAGGGACAGTCATAAGTTGTATTGAAAAACTACCAACCAAGTGCAGAGCAATAATTACCACTGTATGAACCAATAGTTGCATAGATAATTCAGTTTATTTGGAGACTTTCTATTGATGAAAATAGAAATGAATAGAGGCCTTTAACGTGTGTACTTCAAAATATGGACACAAAATAAAGCATAGAGTTAAAAATAGCATACTTGACAGTTTGAAGGTGGATGGGTTAAAAGGGACTTTGAAATCTCTTGATATTTGTGAATCTCTAAAAATTGTTCTCCTCAGAGAGTCGGGATGGTCTATTTTAAAATGAAAATGTAAATCTTTACAAAATCCACTCCAATCTTGAATGAATAATAAAATAACTGGAGACCTTGGGACACAGAGCAATCATTCCTACTTGGGTAAATTCAGATCTCACTAGGGGTTAAAGGAACTCAAGGTATGATGGAATGACTACCCACCGCTATGGCCATGGACTGGGACATGATCTAAGATCCTTTACTGCTTGCAATTAAGAGCTTTCTAACAACAACAATAAAAACTTGCATTTATATAGCACATTTAACATAGAAATACATCCCAAGGTGCTTCACAGTGGCGTAATCAGACAAAAATGGATTCTGAACGAAAGAAAAAGATATTAGGTGGGGTAACCAAAAGCCTCGTCAAAAAGGTGAGTTCAAAGCAGGGTATTGAAGGAGGATAGGAAGGTGAAGAGGAAAAGGGGTTTAGCGAGGAAATTCCAGAGCATGGGGCCTAGATGGCTGAAGGCACCTGGGACAAGGGAGGGGGGTGCGCAAAATGCCAGAGGCAGAGGAATGGAGAGTTCTGGGAGTGACAAAGGCCTGGATTAGAGTATCAACAGTGATGCTACTGAGGTGGAAGTAGGCAGTCTTTGTGATGGAGAGGATATGGGGTTGGAAGCTCAATTCGGAGTCAAATAAGATGTGACAGGGCAGAAATCTGATTGGAGAGATTCAAACATGGGGTTGTGGGAAAGATGGGCATGGATTTGGGAGGTGACAACACATTCAAGGACTTTGGAGCAGAAAGGGAGATTGGAGATGGGGTGGTAGTTTGCAAGGACAAAGGGGTCAAGGATCAAACGTTAATTTTCTATTAGACGGAAGGGTACGCCATGGATGCTCTGCTCAGTCAAACCTAGTGATACAGCAGAAGAGGCCCGAAGAGGTATGTGGCCCTCAAAATGGTTGCACTGCTGTTGATCGGGCGTCCAATAGTTCAAATCTACCTTTAAGATTCTGTTTGTCCAGCAGTCACCACCTCACATCATGGATATGTGTTTAGTGATTGTTCAACTATACCATCTAGATATTTTGCCTATTGTATTGTCTGTACAGTCACGCTAAGTGCTTATATTTACTCTTTTAATATTTATATTCATTACCTTACACTACTTAATATGATTGCCATGTGACCCTCATTTGCCCAGATGCTAAGCCTGTGAAACCTTTTGAATAATATTGATCTCCATACATCTTACTTCCCTCAGACAATTTAGTATCAATAGCAGACTTAGACATTCTGCTCACCATACCATCTTAGAGGTTGTTAATAAATATAAATAGCAGAGATTCCAGGCCTGATCCCTGTGGGACTCTAGCAGTCACAACTAGCCAGCTTGAACTATTTCCACTTAGAACTATTCTCTGCTTTTATTATCAGGCCAATTTTCTATCCAATTTCCCACTTCACCCTTGATTTCATCAGCTTTCACCTTTGCTATAAATCTTTTGTGAGCAAACTTCTTTAATCTGCTGAGGCATACCTAAAGCCTGCACACAGTTCGTAAGCGATTCAAATCGTTGTGTATTACAATGTGCTACTGGTACAGCTGCAGAACACTTGTTGAGTTGCAGATACACTGGAGTCTGCTGCACTTGGGCTAGAGTCAAGCTCTGGAACTATTTCTTAAAACCAGGAGTGCACCGTGTATAAACTACAGGAAACTTTGTTATATCCGGCACCGACAGGACCGAGCTGTTGCCGATCTATCAACACTGCCAGACATACCAGCGTTAATGTTGAAGCATACGGAGGTTTTCATCTCCGTATCTGACAACAAACACTGTTGCTTAGCAAAAGCTTCAAACAGTCGGCCTGTACCTTGGAAGCATCTCTGTAGCTTAGCAACAGCTTCAGAGAGACTTTCCAGAGCCTGACTGTTGGGAAAAAAAAGCCACGAGAAGAAAAAAAACCTAACAAAACGGCTCCTGATTTCTGCCGGTAGATCGAGGTTTCCGGACATACAACCTCCGGATAAACCAAAGTCTCCTGTACATCCAAAAAAGCACCTGACGCATGGTAGAGACCAAATGCCTCCATATTTAATGTGATAACAGCGGAGTTCTCCCGATGTCCTGACCAACAGTGATCCCTCAACCAACCTCAGTAAAAAGAGATTATCTGGACATTCATCTCATTGCTGTTTTTCGGAACTTGCTGTGGGCAAATTGGCTGCTATGTTTCTCTACATTAGGACAGTGACTACACTTCAAAAGCACTTCATTAGCTGCAAAGCATTTTGGGGCATCCTGAGGTCATGAAAGGTGTGATATGAATGTAAGTTATTTCTTTAACATGATCATATTGTTTCATTTGCAGTCAAAGGAATTCAATTAAATAATCATTGGTTCAATCTCCAGTCTGCTCAGTTGCCTACCTGAGCTAGGTTGAGTGGGACTGTGGAGTCTCCCTACAGAAAATAAAGGAAATCAGAAGAGTCACACCTAGGCAGCAGCGAATACTTCCTGGTGGCCTGCTATAGAGATGTTAGTGGTGGTCAGTAAAAAGGCCATATGCCCACAGTCTCACCCACAGAGGTGTAAATTCCAGGCAGCCTGAAGAACTCAGGGTTAACTTAGAGCAGTTTATTTTTGTAGACATGTTATTTTTTTGAAAAAAGATTTGATCACACTATTTATATTCTTTTGGAACTTGGTTTGTTTGTTTTCTTGAAAAAACATGATTCTATCATCATTTGCTTAATAATTCATACTTCTGCTCACTAAGCATAATCAGGAAGCTGTGTTTAGATGTGATACTTTATAAGGCTCTCTGGGCTCTTTAACATTTACATGAACAAAGTAAAACTTGAAAACAAATATACTTAGTCAGTCTTGACATACATTTCAGAATAATTGATGGATTAGTGCACATTACTTGAGCTTCAAGCTTTACATCATCCACTGGGAAGCCTGACTCTATAAAATCAGTCACCTTCCATCTTACCCTTCTCCCAATGACACTAAGACCTTTATTTATGCTCTTTTTTCCTCCCATGCTCGATTTCTCCAACTTCTTCCTGCTGGCCTCTCAAGATGCACCTTAACCAAACTCCAACTCATTAAAACTTCCGCCTTCTGCGTCATTTTCTACACTGATTCCCACTCACCCATCACCCTGCCCTACATCCCAATTCATAACACTAAGTCCTCCAACTCTGACCATCTCTACATCCCAACCCTCTATGCTCCACATTTTGTTGGGAGAGTCTCCAGGTGCTTTGGCTCCCTCCCTAAACCCTCCCACCTTGTTACATCTCTCTCTGCTTTTGAAAGCTTCTTCACAACCTACTGGGGTAGAATTTATGCAGGGGTTCCCCGATCTCCTGGTGTAACTTCAGAGAAAAATTGGCAAGTAGCCCAGAGAAACAGCATAAATGGTCATTTAGGCAATTTCTCTGGAGTTTCCACTGATCTTCCACTGAAGGTACAGCAGGAGTTTGGAAGAATCCCCACAGAAATCACTTCCAAATTCACATCTACTATAGGCACCTTGGGTGGTCTGAGCACTTTACTGTTATGAGAGTTGATTCAGACCGCCCCATATTTCATTGCATGACAGAGAGACCTGGGAGTGTAACAATGAAATTCACTTGTGATCTAGACCGGATTTCCATATCGTAGGAATGTGTACTTCATCAATCTCGTATCGGGCATGCAGACGATGTGGCCCGTCCATCAGAGCTGATCGAGCGTGGTCAAAGCTTCGATGCTGGTGATGTTGGCCTGAGAGAGAACACTGATGTTGGTGCGCCTATCCTACCAATGGATTTGCAGGATCTTGCGGAGGCAGCGTTGGTGGTACCTCTCCAGTGCTTTGAGGTGCCTGCTGTACATGGTCCATGTCTCTGAGGCATACAGGAGGGCGGGTATCACTGTTGCTCTGTAGACCATGAGCTTAGTGTCGGGTTTGTGTTCCTGGTCTTCAAACACTCTCTTCCTCAGGCGACCGAAGGCTGGACTGGCATACTGAATGCCCGATACGAGACTCCCAAAACAAGCACTCTACTCAGAGCTCTGACACGGCAAGAGAGTCCCAGGTGGGCAGAGGAAACACTTCAAGGACACCCTCAAAGCCTCCTTGAAAAAGTGCAACATCCCCACCGACACCTGGGAATCCCTGGCCCAAGACCGCACAAAGTGAAGGAGAAGCATCCGGGAAGGCGCCGAACACCTCAAGTCTCTTTGCCAGGAGCAAGCGTAAGCCAAGCGTAAGCAGCGGAAGGAGTGCACGTCAACCCAAGAACCCCACCCACCCGCCCCTTCAACCACCGTCTGCCCCACCTGTGACAGAGACTGTAGGTCCCATATTGGACTCATCAGTCACCTGCAAATTCATTTTTAGTGTGGAAGCAAGTGATCCTCGGTTGTGAGGGACTGCCTAAGGAGAAGAAGAAGAAGACTTCATCAATCCCTCCAAAGTTGGACTGAGTTTACACTAGATGATGCGAAGTTTGGTTTGCAATGTAAGCTGCTTTATTTTGCAATAAGGCAAAATGCACAGAACATTAGGTATGATCAGAGTCACTTTGTTCAATTGGTACAACTTATACTTGTGTAATGATAGAAAATAAATAGCGCCACAACGGCTGGGGCATATTACTTAATTTAAATAGTATACTCTCTTGCACCCTGCCACTCAGAATCTTTCTCTCTGCACTCTGCTGTCTTATTAACCTTCCCGCAGCAGTTGGCTGCCTGACTGCCTGGTTAAAAAAAAAACTGACTGACTTCGTAATTGTCTGTGTTCACCTTTATGCCTGACTGTTTGCAGTGAGGAAGAGATCAAAACCCTCCCAGCACAAGGGGTGAAAGGGGACAAGCCACTAAATTGCTTATTGTTTGATCTTTAGGATAAACAATTTCTAAATAGCACATTAATCACCTTCCTCCTTACTATGGATTCACAACTCACCATGAGGGTGTCATGAGAAAATATCTTATATCCAGATCCTTTTTGTGGAAGAATTGGTAATGAATTGTGTACTGTGACATCTATCCTACAGACAGTGTTTTCGCTCATCACTCCTAACATTTTATTTCTGCTCAGCATCAGTTCCTCCTCTATTAGGTGCCTTGGGGCATTTGCTGTGTATTAATGTCAGTTGTTAGTAGCCCACAGTGTGGATTTCTCAAGTCCTCGTATGCAGCAAGACAATTTGTAGACTGCAAGTACTCATCGGAAAATTGAGGGCCCGCTGCCCATCATTTCCTGTCCCTTAAAATTAATGGAGATCAGGCTAGAGCTGTTTCCTTCTAAACGATCTCATTTTTTTAATAAAAAAAGTGTGGGTATTAGCTAGCCTTGTGCATCGGGGTGATCTTGATTATCTGCCAGTTTGTGTTCTCCAGGGAGTGGGGTGTCAATTATGGTGACTAACCAAGGTTCCACTGTACTGAGGCTTTGTAGCACAGCTGTTGACCTTTCATTTAATTTGAATATAATTGTGTGTATAAACAACTAGCTAAAGATTGCCTTTCAGTGGAAATACAACGTTCCCCAGTGCAGACACGAAACAACACAAATACTTGTTTTTTTTAATAAGAAAATGTCAAACTTTCCTCCTACATGGATGATTATCTTTGGTTGGACAGGAATCCATTAACTCCTCTCAACCCACACTAAGCACATAGCCCAATTGAAATGGGAGAGAAAACTGCACTTTAATCTCTGGACAATGGCCCAGAAATTCGTGTCGGGGGCTTCCCGTGGGTGCAAGCCCCCGACCTACACTTACCTAGCGCGCCGGCAGTTGAAGCCTGGGCCTGCGTGAATTTCCTGTCTGTGGCCCGGTTCAGCTCCCGGCACGCTGTGCTTGCGTGACCCAGCAGCGTACTTAGTGCGATGCATCGGCTGGGATCACGTGAGCACTGGGCAACCAATCGGAGGATGCAAAAGTTCATTCATGAGTTTGACAGTAAGAACTGTCAAACTCATGAAAACTCCGGGCACCCAAGACAGTACTTAAACTTGAAATAAAATTTAAAAAACATCACACTATTTAAATGAACGATAAATAACTTTAAATAACTATTTTAAACAATAATTTAAATTTTTGAAAAAGTAATTTTATAAAAAATCGGGGCTAAAAATACACTAACCTTACTGTAAAGTCTATAAAAATAATAAACCTGTGGAAAAAAAATTCTAATTTTAAATAATAGACCACTTACCTTTTAAAATTAAGTCCTTACGTCTGCTTTTTTAAAGTGTAAAAAGTGGAGGCCTTCACGCACGGGCAAACCTGGAAAAAAAAGGAAGTTCAACACGCACGCGCAGACTCCTGCGCGCACGCGTTCGACCTCTGAACCCCTTGGTTCAGAGGATCGGAAATGCCGGTTTCCCGCGCATGCGCTGTGCATGCAGAAAACCGGCAATTCCATCGGTCCCACGCGTGAGTACACGGTGCTTACTCGCGCGTTGGGACACTCATTTCTGGGACAATATATGTACCCAACTCTTTCACTGGTGTAAGAGAAAATGGCAATCAAAAGTACAGGAAAAACTTTGATTTTATACCTATTGAATTGTTCTTCGTTAGGGAAATAAAGGGGCCGATTTCTGTCTCGCTAACGTCCCAGTTATACTTACTGTAGCAGACTGGAGGTCCACCCATTCCGATTTTCGGGTGGGCCTCGATTTAGGCAACAGTGCTTCCACCAGAAAGAAGCAGGGGCCTCATTATTAATGTATATAAATTGAGGTCAAGTGACACAATTAATTCCCCAATGCAATTTTTGGCACAACCCATGTTACTACCACCACCCACAAATCATGGGCATCACAGGTTGGGAGGCAGCTGTTTCCAGCATTATTTAAAGGGACTCTGAGCTGCAGTCAGGGAAAGATGGAAGCAGGTCTCCACAGAATCAGTTAGAAATCTCTCCAGAACAGAAAGCAGAGGCTGCAACATTTGACAGCTCGCGACCATTCTGCTTTCTGTGCCGGTGAGATAAGGGACTCCCGGGACCTGAAGGAAGGAAGCCTGCATTAGTAAGTAAAGGTAAGTAAAACTTATTTAAACACTTATTTGGAGGCGGGAGTGGGGGGAAAATTGCAGAATCAGGGGGCACGAACCCTTCCCGCCCCCAACCCGCCTCCATGCCCGTTTCCCAGGAGGCGGATTTCCGACCTGTGCTGGGAGCCACCTCTCGAGGCGGGAAGGGGATTAGTGCCAATTAATTGCCTGTTAACAGGTAGTTAACAGGCAGTTTTTGGCCTAATCCCTATTTTTAGCCCTGAAGTGTGGGCTGCCCGACGGCTCCAAACCACGTCAAGTTAGCGAGGCGGACCGTCGGGCTGAAGGGCTTGGAGGGGTCGAGATGTCCGGTGTTCAGGTGAGTGATGGGTGCATGAGTGCAGAGGTAAGTGTGTTTGGTGTGTGTAAAGTGTTTAAATAAGATTTTTTTCTGCAGCCTCTTATGTGTTTTGCGCCTTAAAGGCTTCCGTTATTTAAGTTCCTTGCTCTATCGGTGCTGCAAGAATTTCACTGCTGTTGAAAACTGCTCCACCCCTCCCCTATAAGATTCGGCTGCAGGCCCATGATCTTCGGCTGCCTCATTAGATTTCTGACCCCCCCAAATGGCTGCCTAAAAGCAGCGCAACTAGCACTTGCAGCATGCTTAGTCAATGCAATTAAGGCCTGACTATAGAAATTAATTGGGCCTTCCACCGACAACATCGGGTAAGCAAAGTGGACGCCCTTCCCACTGCACATCCAATGTACACTCCGCACAGAAATTGTCCCCAAAATGTTCAGCCAGTTCAGTGGTGAAAATTCACACTGTAAATTCCTGAGCTCAGATGGGCTATATTTTGGAGGCACTGAGCTGAGACGAGTGGTTTTGCTGAAGAGAGGAAGTTAAAGGGTAAGTTAACCTTGCATCATCTTACACCAGTGAAAATAAATTCTATCAACTCTCCCTTACTCCTGGGTTACATCATCTGGGTGGGTGGGCATGTCTTTGCCGATACAATTTTGTCGCTATCTTCTAGATGGTGCATGAGAACAGTAGAAGTTAATTCACCCTTTGGCCCTTCGGTCTGAGGTGCATTGGAAACATAGAAACATAGAAGATAGGAGCAGGAGTAGGCCATTCGACCCCTCGAGCCTGCTCCGCCTTTCAATGCAATCATGGTTGATCATCCAAATTCAGTACCCTGTCCCTGCTTTCTCCCCATATCCCTTGATCCCTTTAGCCTTAAGAAATATATCCAACTCCTTCTTGAATATATTTAATGAATTGGCCTCTACTGCCTTCTGTGGTAGAGAATTCCACAGGTTCACCACTCTCTTGGTGAAGAAATTCCTCCTCATTTCTGTCCTAAATGGCTTACCCCTTATCCTTAGACTGTGACCCCTGGTTCTGGACTCCCCGACCATTGGGAACATCCTTCCTGCATCTAGTCTGTCCAGTCCTGTCAGAATTTTATAAGTTTCAATGAGATCCCCTCTCATTCTTCTAAACTCCGGCGAGTATAAGCCCAATCGACCCAATCTCTCCTCATATGTCATTCCTGCCATCCCAGGTATCAACCTGGTGAATCTTCGCTGAACTCCCTCCATGGCAAGAACATCCTTCCTCAGATAAGGCGACCAAAACTGCACACAATACTCAAGGTGTGGTCTCACATGGGAAAAGCATGTTGATTCCTGTCCAGTAAAGGATAGAGGTCTATTTATGGGAGACAAATTTTCTCAACAAATTAAAGGTCTTGACTTTGTTACTGTAATCCCATTTTCCCATCCTTTCTCTCTTTCCTTTTATACTCTTTCAAAAACTAATCCCATTCCCTTTTAAATGATATTATAATCTATCTCAGGTGCCGCTTCAAATAAAGCATTCCATCTTATAATTGGCCTCTCTGTGTAAAGACATTTATTATAACTTCCCCCCACCCCTTCATTCTTCTAGTAAGTCTGAGTCTATGCCCATTTGTTATCCATTCACTAACCGATGAAAACACTGGGGTGGGGTGAAATTGGCCTTAGACGGTAGCACAAAATAGGCAATAGCAAATTGGCAGCCTGTTTTACATGCCCCTCAATTTTCTTTTCCATCAACTTCAAGGGCTCGAATTTCCAAGCCCCGTGGATGCGGGTTTGGAGGCGGGAATGGGGGGAAAATTGCAGAATCGGGGGGCACGAATCCTTCCCGACCCCAACCCACCTCCATGGCCGGTTCCCAGGAGGCGGGTACCCGACCTGTGCTGGGAGCCGCCTCCCCGAGGCGGGAAGGGGATTAATGCCAATTAACTGCCTGTTAACAGGTAGTAAACAGGCAGTTTTTGGCCTAATCCCTATTTTTAGCCCTGAAGTGTGGGCTGCCCGACGGCTCCAAGTCACGCCAAGTTAGCGAGGCGGACCATCGGGCTGAAGGGCTTGGAGGGGTCGAGATGTCCGGTGTACAGGTAAGTGATGGGTGCATGAGTGCAGAGGTGTTTCGTGTGTGTAAAGTGTTTAAATAAGTTTTACTTACCTTTATTTACTAATGCAGGCTTCCTTCCTTCAGGTCTCGGGAGTCCCTCATCTCACCGGCACAGAAAGCAGAATGGCCGCGAGCTGTCAAATGTTGCAGCCTCTGCTTTCTGTTCTGGAGATTTCTAACTGAGTCTATGGAGAAGGACTCAAGTTAGAAGTCAGATTGTCAGTGTTTGACAGCTTCACAGAGCTGTCAAATGCTGATATTTCATCTGTCAAAAGCTCTTGACAGATGAAATGTCAATCCCTGACGTCACCTGTAACCGGTGCCCCTTAATTGGCCTGCTGAGCCTGCTGGGCGGGCTCAACAAGGTCAATCAAGGGAAAATCGCGTGGGTTGGCCACAAATTGATGGAGCCGGGACTACAACCCAAAAAGTGGGAGTCCCGTCTCCATCATGTCCCCATTGACAAAATCCAGCCCCAACTCTCTATGATAACCAATAAAAAATAAAACACACAAACACACACACACGGGAGAATGAGATAAATGTATTAGAAGGTGGAAGGAGGGGCATGAAATAAAGAAATGATCGAGCTGGAAGAGAGAGGGCATGAAATAAAAAGAAAATAGAGTTGGAAGGGGAATGAAATAGATAATGGAGCTGGAAGAGGAGCACAAAACAATAAAAGGAGCTATGAAGTAAATTATGCAGTTGAAAGAGGATGGAATCAATTAATTGGATTGACAAGTGGAACAGATGGCATGGAATAATTTTGAAATTGCATTTGGCTATTATGCCAAATGCAACAAAACACACAAAGCACAGACATTTTGGCTGTCCATATTCTGGGACACAATTTAGACCATGAAGCCATTAGATATGATCATGCCATTGAAATGATTTTGAGAAACTGTAATGTGAGCATTTTCTATATACATTAGAGCATACTTTAGTTTATGTTAGTGCTGTCTCCAATCCTGTTTTTCTCTTAATACCAGGCTGCCTGCAAATACACACAAATCTACATATAAGCAGAATGAATGTGAAATAAATAGCAACAGACCTATCATTCTGATGCTCAGAAACTAATTGGCCTCATAATCACATTGATTAATAGGAGATTTTTTTTATTTTGCTGGTGAATTTGCTTTGAATTCAGGTGAGGGTGTGCAACAAGTGAAAAGCTAGTTGAGCTGTAGACATGTCCTTGGAAAAGTTGCGCAGCACCTGAACTGGGACTTGTGGGGTTGAAAGCCAGATGCCTGTGCCTCGTCTACTAAATGAATAGGATGTGAAATACAGCAAAGATAAAATGGTGCTGGATGGGAACAGAGTGACCTCTGGCTAGTAAGTGGACCCGTCTAATTTTTTCATATCCCATGCACTGTTCCTACTTGGGGGGATTAAAATTCTCTCCAAACTGTCAAACTGTTCATCAAATTTTACAATAAAGCAGAAACCCCAGGAGATAAGTTGGAGCACCTCTATAGCAGTAGGTTTTGAGGTGTGGCTTAGGATATTGTGTAGATGACTGCAAGAGGCACTTCAATGTCACCTTGTGGTAGAATGTCTGTAACTATTGTCACAGGCAACTGTTTACATAGAGGAATTCCATTATAATTGATTACATGGAGAATTGCAATGTTAAATGTTGACCTAGAAGTGTGACAAAAATTGTGACGACAGGAATTGAAGCCTGTGGGCAGGACGTGCAGACTCAAGATTTTATATATAATATAGCTATAAGTGGCATGCTATGTTTGTTTCGTAATGGCAGTGTGTTATTTCATGTATGTTAATGTGCGGCCAAGATGGAACTGAGTTTAAGTGGCTTGTCACTTTAAGCTCACAAAGTCTAACTGCTGTCAGTAAGCACAGCCTGAGGTCAATCAGAGCTTAATTGCTACTTGGAGAGAGAAATTTGCATTTTGGAAGGTGTTTGTAAATTTCTGTATCAAATTGAGAAAAAACAGCATTAAAAAGCTGTTGTTATTTATCGTTTTTTTAATATATTTGGCAGTTTGAAGTGTAATGTTTGAAGTGTGATGATGAATACTCTGAAAACTTTTATCTCAATAAATACATCAGCTTAGAAAATACTATGGGCACTGTTAGTAGATGAACATTTAACCTGTTCATATGACATTCCTCTAGCTGTTGTTTTAACCGAGGTATAAACCCTTAAAATGAGTTAATACCTCTCCCAAAATATGAAACAAAGAAATGTCCCATGAATGCATTAAACATTTTATCCCCTAATATTGGTAACGATAATTACTGGGCTATTGTTAGCTGCCATGCTGCCTATCTTTACCAGATGTGAGAATTTTCCTGTTAGTGGATATATGTGCCTCTCTCATTTTTGTTAAAATAATTGTTCAAGTTTTAGGTGGTCCTTTTAAACATTATCTCTGTACTTATCCAAGTGAAGAAAGTGAAGAAATAGAAAACGGATATGTATTTCAGGACCTAATGTGGGTGAAATTCATCCTGGGCAACCCTTTTTCTTTTCCACAATATCGGATGGAGGCTGCCGATGTGTTATTGCCCATTTTGCACCACCGCCCTAGTCGAGTTTCACCCCTGATGCCACTATCGAGCACTTCTAGATTAGAAATAGTGTGAACTAAATGAAGAGTAAAGTTCTCTTTACTCTGCTCCAGTGATATTCCTTTACTTCAACCAAAGGCACCACGTTACTGGATCAGTGTGCTATTTCCATTTCTCACACCAACAATCTTTATAGACTCTCCGAGTACAATTGCCAACGCAGTAGTAATTTAAGGCATGGATCCAGGTTGCTATTGCCCAAACTCTTTTCACAAAGGACCTATACAGATGTCAGAGAGAATACAGTTTCAATGCATCAGTCTAGATTGCATTCAAACCCAGTATTCATAGGTGAAGGGGCAGTATGCTACCTCAGGGGAAAATTTCCAGTGTTTGCTATTTATCATAAAGGTATTAAAGAACACGCTTACAGTTTAATTCTAACCAGTGAAGAGCAAAACTCTCCCCCCCCCGCTAATCTCTTCCACTTATAGGCTATTTTAGAGGTAATTTTATAAATTTAGTAACCAGGGCAGTTCAAAATATTAGTGTTAGAGTTTGTGCAAACATCACATCGTGCATTACACAATGTTGAAAGCTAAAAAAAAGGATTAAGAAATAATTCACCATAAATAAACTATCAATATTCAATCTAAATGTGTGATATAAAGAGAAAAATCAGAGAGCAAGTTTCGAAAGTGTCATTCCATTTTTAACTAGTTAATTCTTGCTGCAGTTCTAGTCTCCTTGTGCTGTTGCTGGAGGAAGGCGTGGAAGGAAGGCACTATCTTCAAAAGAGTGGCTAATACAACTACAATAAGGCTGTTACTGTAAAAGGGTTATTCACTAGTAGGAGTGCCAATTACATTTGCCCCAAAGCAAAAATTAAACCCAAGTTAATGCTTTCTCATGTACATTGATGTCCTTTTGATATTGTACTAATTGAATCATTTCCCATATGCATTGAAACACCAGGTTTAGGACTTTACCAGCCTGGCCTGAAGCTTTCCTGTTGTTGGAGGAAGGTGAATATGGACTAGCAATGATAGAAGTGTATTCTAGCCTTCATTGGTAGGCAGAGAGGTAGACCCAAATGGATCCATAGTCTAGTACTGATGTATGGAGCAGAAGAATGAAATAATATAGTGTAAAAGAGCATAAGTAGAAATTTCTGAAAGATAATTTTTTATTACATCTTTAATGGTTTATGCTTAACTCAGTAGTAGATGCATTGCACTTCCAACTGAAACCTGTAAGTTCAAGTTTTGAAAAATTTGTAAGTTGAAATAAAAATGGAAGATGCTTTAAACTCACAGTCGGACAAATCAACCTCTGTGAAGTTGGTTCATGTTTTAATTGTAGTGAGGAAGGAGTACACCCTAAGCAGTTACATTTTTTTTAAGATGGCAGCAGTCTAAGCTGTTACACCTGAAATGTTAATTGACTTTTTTCTAGCTGGGCTTGCAGTAATTTTTGTGTCATTTAAAATATTGTGCTGAAAGAAGTTGCTTCCATTCATGGATGGCCTGGTAGCGCTTCCTTTGGGAATCAAACATGACTGGGAGAAAGAAGAGGGGCCATGCAGAGCAAGACAAGCTGCTAGAAGAGGGGGGAGGAGGGGGTGAAGGGCACTCAGCAGGAGGCCATATCTACCAATGGTCTTCAGGGACCAATTCTCTTACCTCAACTTCAGTGACAACTAGTGAATGAGACATCTTTGGTTCCCAAAAAGGTCATGACTGACATCTGCCAACTACTGCAGCCACAACTGCAGCCTCAAAACATGCCCTCCAGCTGTCAAGGTGACTGTGGCTCTTAATCTTTATGCCTCTGGCTCCTTTCAGGCTGCTGCTGGAGGTTTAAACAACATCTTGTAGTTTGCAGTGCACTGCTGTACAAGGGAGGTCACCGGGGCTCTCTATACACAGAGAAACAGTTTCATCTCTTTCCCTCTTGCCAGAGACATGCAGGCAGACTGAGCACAAGGGTTTGCACAGATTGCAGGCTTCCCCATGGTGTAGGGTACCATTGACTGCACACGCATTACTTTACATGCTCCTCATCTGAACTCATCCATTTTCATCAACAGAAAGGGATACCACTCCCTGAATGTACAGCTAGGGTTCCACCTGTATTTACATCATCATGGCAAGTCAAAGGCTGGTCACTGGGCAACAAGGGTTATCCACTCATGACATGCCTCATAGTCTGGTCAGGAATCCATGCACACGTGCACAGCGGGCCTACAATGAGAGCCATGTTGTCACAAGGAACATCATAAAGCATACCATCAGTGTCCTCAAGTAACGCTTCCAATGCCTGGACCACTCTGGAGGAGCTCTTCAGTACTCAGCTGAGCGGGTATCAAGATTTGTTGTGATATGTTGAAGCTGCACAACCTGGCCATTATGAGGGACAGACCTTGCCAGCACCTATCAGGCTAGAAGCTGAGGATCAGGAGCATGAGGAAGAGGAAGTGGAGGATGAGGAAGTGGAGGATGAGGAAGTACAAGAGGTAGAGATAGGGGAATTATGTAGGGCCCTGGTGAAACCACACCTGGAGTACTGTGTACAGTTTTGGTCTCCTTACCTAAGGAAGGATATACTTGCCATAGAGGGAGTGCAACAAAGGTTCACCAGACTGATTCCTGGGATGGGTGGATTGTCCTATGAGGAGAGATTGAGTAGACTAGGCCTATATTCTCTAAAGTTTAGAAGAATGTGAGGTGATCTCATTGAAACATACAAAATTCTTACAGGGCTTGACAGGGTAGATAGAAACATAGAAGATAGGAGCAGGAGTAGGCCATTCGGCCCCTTGAGTCTGTTCCGCCATTTAATGAGATCATGGCTGATCATCCAAATTCAGTACCCTGCCCCTGCTTTCTCCCCATATCCCTTGATCCCTTTAGCCTAAAGAAATATATCTAACTCCTTCTTGAATATATTTAATAAGTTGGCCTCAACTGCCTTATGTGGTAGAGAATTCCACAGGTTCACCACTCTCTGGGTGAAGAAATTCCTCCTCATCTCAGTCCTAAATGGCTTATCCCTTATCCTTAGACTGTGACCCCTGGTTCTGGACACCCCCACCATTGGGAACATCCTTCCTGCATCTAGTTTGTCTAGTCCTGTTAGAATTTTATAAGTTTCAATGAGAGCCCCTCTCATTCTTCTAAACTCCAGCGAATATAAGCCCAATCAACCCAATCTCTCCTCATACGTCATTCCTGCCATCCCAGATATCAGTCTGGTGAATCTTCTCTGCAGTCCCTCCATGGCAAGAACAAGCTTCCTCAAAAAAATAGGACCTCAAAGGTAGTAATCTCAGGATTGCTACCATTGCCACCTGCTAGTCAGAATAGAAATAGAAGGATATTTCAGATGAATACGTGGCGAGAGGAATGGTGCAAGGGGGAGGGATTCAAATTCCTGGGACATTGGAACCGGTTCTGGGGGAGGTGGGACCAGTACAAAATGGACGGTTTGCACCTGGGCAGGGCAGGGACCGGTGTCCTAGTGTTTGCTAATGCTCTGGGGGAGGGTTTAAACTAAAATGGCAGGGGGTTGGGAACCTGAGAGGGGAAACAGAGGAAAGGGAAACAAGGATAAAAGCAAAAGACAGGAAGGAGAAAAACAAAAGTGACAGGCAGAGAAATCAAGGGTTTAAATCAAACATAGCCACAGTAAATAATAATTCTAAAAGATCTAAGAGCATTAAAAAAACAAGCCTGAAGGCTTTGTGTCTTAATGCGAGGAGCATTCGTAATAAGGTGGATGAATTAGCTGCGCAAATAGAGGTAAACGAATATGATATGATTGGGATTACGGAAACATGGCTCCAGGGTGGCCAAGGCTGGGAACTCAACATCCAGGGGTATTCAATATTCAGGAAAGATAGGCAGAAAGGAAAAGGAGGTGGGGTAGCATTGCTGGTTAAAGAGAGGATTAACACAATTGAAATGAAGGATATTAGTTCTGATGATGTGGAATCTGTATGGGTAGAACTGAGAAATACCAAGGGGCAGAAAACATTAGTGGGAGTGGTATATAGACCTGCAAACAGTAATGCGGAGGTCGGGGATGGCATTAAATGGGAAATTAGAGAAGCGTGCAATAAGGGCACAGCAGTTATCATGGGTGACTTTAATCTACATATAGATTGGGCTAACCAAATTAGTAACAATACTGCGGAGGAGGAATTCCTGGAGTGTATACGGGATGGTTTCCTGCACCAATATGTTGAGGAACCAACTAGAGATCAGGCCATCTTAGACTGGGTATTATGTAATGAGAAAGGATTAATTAGCAAACTTGTTGTGCGAGGCCCCTTGGGTCGGAGCGATCATAGTATGATAGAATTCTTCATTAAGATGGAGAGTGAAATAGTTGACTCAGAGACTAGGGTCCTGAATTTAAATAAAGGAGACTACGATGGTATGAGGTGCGAGTTGGGTAGGATTGATTGGGGAATGTCATTCAAAGGGTTGATGGTGGATGGGCAATGGCAAACATTCAAAGATCACATGGATGAACTACAGAATTTGTTCATCCAAGTTTGGCATAAAAATAAAACAAAAAAGGTGACTCAACCGTGGCTAACAAGGGAAATTAGGGATAGCATAAGATCCAAGGAGAGGACATATAAATTGGCCAGAAAAAGCAGTAAACCTGAGGATTGGGAAAATTTTAGGATCCAACAAAGGAGGACAAAGGGATTAATTAAGAGGGGGTAAATAGAATATGAGAGTAAGCTGGCAGGGAACATAAAAACTGACTGTAAAAGCTTTTATAGATATGTGAAAAGAAAAAGATTGGTGAAGTCAAGCGTAGGTCCCTTGCAGTCAGAATCAGGGGAATTTATAATGGGGAACAAAGAAATGGCTGACCAATTAAATACATACTTTGGTTCTGTCTTCACAAAGGAGGGCACAAGTAACCTCCCAAAGATGTCGGGGAACATAGGATCTAATGAAAGGGAGGAACTGATAGAAATCAGTATTTGTAGGGAAATGGTGTTAGGGAAATTGATGGGATTGAGGGCCGATAAATCCCCAGGGCCTGATAATCTACATCCCAGGGAACTTAAGGAAGTGGCCCTAGAAATAGTAGATGCATTGCTGGTCATCTTCCAAAATTCGATAGATTCTGGAACATTACCCATGGATTGGCGGGTAGCTAATGTTACCCCACTGTTCAAAAAGGGTGGTAGAGAGAAAACGGGGAATTACAGACCGGTAAGCCTGACATCGGTAGTGGGGAAAATGCTAGAGTCCATTATAAAGGATGTAATAGCAGAGCACTTGGAAAAAAGTGACCGGATCGGACAAAGTCAACATGGCTTTACAAAAGGTAAATCGTGCTTGACTGATCTACTGGAATTTTTTGTGGCTGTAACTGGTAAAATAGATAAGGGAGAACCAGTGGATGTGGTGTATTTGGATTTTCAAAAGGCTTTCGCTAAGGTCCCGCATAAGAGATTAGCATGTAAAATTAAGGCACATGGAATTGAGGGCAAGGTGTTGACTTGGATAGAGAACTGGTTGGCAGACAGAAAGCAAAGAGTTGGAATAAACATCTTTTTCCGAGTGGCAGGCAGTCACTAGTGGGGTACCGCAGGGATTGGTCCTTGGACCCCAGCTATTCACAATATATATTAATGATCTGGACAAGGGAACTAGATGTAATATCTCCAAGTTTGCAGACGACACAAAGCTGGGTGGGTGTGTGTGCTGTGAGGAGGATGCAGAGAAACTCCAGTATAATTTGTACAGGTTGGGTGATTGGGCAGAAGTATGGCAGATGCAATATAATGTGGATAAATGCGAGGTTATCCACTTTGGTGTCAAAAACAGGAAGGCAGATTATTATCTAAATGGCAATAGGTTGGGAGAAGGGGAAGTGCAACGAAACCTGGGCGTCCTTGTGCACCAGTCGCTGAAAGTAAGCATGCAGGTGCAGCAGGCAGTTAAGAAGGCAAATGGTATGTTAGCCTTATCTGAGGAGCGATGTTCTTGCCATGGAAGGAGTGCAGCGAAGATTCACCAGGCTGATACCTGGGATGGCAGGAATGACGTATGAGGAGAGATTGGGTCGATTGGGCTTGTACTCGCTGGAGTTTAGAAGAATGAGAGGGGATCTCATTGAAACTTATAAAATTCTAACAGGACTAGACAGACTAGATGCAGGAAGGATGTTCCTGATGGTCGGGGAGTCCAGAACCAGGGGGTCACAGTCTAAAGATAAGGGGTAAGCCATTTAGGACAGAGATGAGGAGGAATTTCTTCATCCAGAGAGTGGTGAACCTGTGGAATTCTCTGCCAAAGAAGGCAGTAGAGGCCAATTCATTAAATATATTCAAGAAGGAGTTGGATATATTTCTTAAGGCTAAAGGGATCAAGGGATATGGAGAGAAGGCAGGAACAGGGTACTGAATTTGAATGATCAGCCATGATCTCATTGAATGGCGGAGCAGGCTCGAGGGGCCGAATGGCCTACTCCTGCTCCTATCTTCTATGTTTCTATGTTTCCTCAGATAAGGCGACCAAAACTGCACACAATACTCAAGGTGTGGTCTCACCAAGGCCCTGTACATCTGCAGCAAGACATCCTTGCTCCTGTACTCGAATCCTCTTGCTATGAAGGCCAACATACCATTTGCTTTCTTAACCGCCAGCTGAACCTGCATGCTTACCTTCAGTGACTGGTGCACAAGGACACCCAGATCTCTTTGCAATTCCCCTTCTCGCAATCTATTGCCGTTCAGATAAAATCTGCCTTCCTGTTTTTGTCACCAAAGTGGATAACCTCGCATTTATCCACATTATACTGCATCTGTCACGCATCTGCCCAATCACCCAACCAGTCCAAATCATACTGGAGTTTCTCGGCATCCTCCTCACAGCACACACGCCCACCCAGCTTTGTGTCGTCTGCAAACTTGGAGATATTACATCTAGTTCCCTCGTCCAAATCATTAATATATATTGTGAATAGCTGGGGTCCTAGCACCGATCCCTGTGGTACCCCACTAGTCACTGCCTGCTAGACCCATTTATTCCAACTCTTTGCTTCCTGTTTGCCAACCAGTTCTCTATCCAAGTCAGTACCTTACCCCCAATCCCATGTGCTTTAACTTTACACGCTAATCTCTTATGCAGGACCTTTTCAAAAGCCTTCAGAAAGTCCAAATACACCACATCCACTGGTTCTCCCTTATCTATTCTACCAGTTACATCCTCAAAAATTCCAGTAGATTAGTCATCTCTGGGAGGTTATTTGTGAAGACAGAACCAAAGTATGTAGTTAATTGGTCTGCCATTTCTTTGTCCCCCATTATAAATTCCCCTGATTCTGACTGCAAGGGACCTATGCTTGATTTCACCAACCTTTTTCTCTTCACATATCTATAGAAGCTTTTATCAACAGTTTTTATGTTCCCTACAAGCTTACTTTCATACTCTATTTTCCCCCTCTTAATTAATTCTGTAGTTCATCCATGCGACCTTTAAATGTTTGCCATTGCCTATCCCCCGTCTACCCTTTAAGTAACATTCCCCAATCCATCCTAGCCAACTCACGCCTCATACCATCGTCGTTTCCTTTATTTAAATTCAGGATCCTAGTCTCTGAGTCAGCTGCTTCACTCTCCATGTTAATGAAGAATTCTACTTATTATGATCGCTCTTCCCCAAGGGGCCTCGCACAACAACTTTGCTAATTAATGCAGGAAGGATGTTTTCCCTGGCTGAAGAGTTTAGAACCAGGGGTCACAGTCTCAGAATAAGGGGTCAGCCATTTAGGACTGAGATGAGGAAAAATTTCTTCACTCAGTGGGTGGTGAACTTTGGAATTCTCTACCCCAGAGGGCTGTGGAGGCTCAGTTGTATATTCAAGACAGAGGTCGATAGATTTTTGGATATTAAGGGAATCAAGGTGTATGGGGATACTGCAGGAAAGTGGAGTTGAGGTAGAAGATCGGCCATGATCTTATTGAATGGCGGAGCAGGCTCGAGGGGCCAAATGGACTACTCCTGTTCCTATTTCTTATGTTCTTGTAAGGGAGGCTACAACATAGACAATGCCTTTCTGCCAGGGCTCTATGTGATCAGATTATTCATGAGCGATACCAGTAACCTCAACCACAACTCACCATTCACCAACAGTCCCACACACCTTACCTTTCCTCTGTCACTGACCATCACATTGTCCTCTTTCTGACAACACATATTGGTTCCACCCTCATTGCACTGCAGAAATTAAAAACACCACCAAATGCAAATTCAAACCCAAGCTTATCAATTCACTCAATAAATAATGCATATAAAATGAAATTAATCACCCTTGTGCATTCACTTGGTGCTTGTCTTCCATGTGCCTTTGCCTACCCTAGTGCTCCTACGAGGTGCTTCCCCAGTGGCTGCAGCATAGGAGGTGGAAGGCTGCTGACCTTCAATTGAGGAGACTGCAGATGGCCTTGGAGGATGACCTCGAGCAGCTCTGGGCCCAGAGGGTCCGGCTTCAGACTGCACCATCTTGGCCTTGGCTGAAGCAGGCTGGGCTGGCTAGCTGACAGCCAACAGCAAGGGCACTGTTGAAATGGCAGGGGTGGGAGGACAAATACTGCCATCCTAAGAGAGGACAGAGGCTTTGTGTTCCAAGGAGCCACTACCACTATCTCAAGGTGGTGACTCAGCAATCCTGGTGATCTGTTGGCGAACAGATTGCTGGACTGTTGTGACGCACTGGAATCCCCTTTGAACAGTGGTATCCAGAGTCATGATGGTGGCAGTCTGAGCTTGCAATGCAGTAGTCTGAGGTTCCAATGTAGCAGTCAGAGCTTTAATGGAATCTGTTTGTGCTGCAATGGAAGCTGTAACATCGGCCATCAGACACTGCACCATGGTTGGTTCCACAGGTGTGCTGATGGAGGTGACCACCCATTCCACTTTGGAAAGGATGGGCTCCAAGCTCTGCTCAAAGCCCTGTGCCAATTTGGTTTTGGAATCCTTGACATTGGCCCAGAAATTCGGGTCCCAACGCGTGAGTACGGATGGAATACCCATGCGTGGACCCGATAGAAGTGCCAGTTTCTTGCATGCACAGCGCATGCGCAGGAAAACAGCACTTCCGGTCCCCTGAACGAAGGGGTTAAGAGGTGAAACGCATGCGACGTATGAGGCAGCGCGTGCGCGTTGAACTTCCGGTTTTTTGACAGGTTTGCCCGTGCGTGAAGACCTGTACTTTTTGCACATTTAAAAACCAGATGTAAGTACTTAGTTTTAAAAGGTAAGTGGCCTATTAATTAAAGTTAGAATTTTTTTTCCACAGGTTTATTATTTTTAAAGACTTTACAGCAAGGTAAGTGTATTTTTAGAACCGATTTTTAAAAAAATTATTTTTTTCAAAAATTTGATTAATTGTTTAAATTCGTTTTTTATAGTTATTAATAGTTCATTTAATTAGTGGGGATGTTTTTTTAACTTTTATTTGAAGTTTAAGTACTGTTTTGGGCGCCCGGAGTTTTCATGAGTTTGACAGTTCTTACTATCAAACTCATGAATGAACTTTTGCAAACTCCGATTGGTTGCCCAGTGCTCACGTGATCCCAGCCGGCTCATCGCACTAACTACGCCACTGGATCACACAAGCACAGCGCGCCGGGAGCTGCAGCGGGCCACAGACCGGAAATGCATGCAGGCCCAGGCCTCAACGGCCGGCGTGCTAGGTAAGTGCAGGTCAGGGGCTTGCACCCGCGGGAAGCCCCCGACCCAAATTTCTCGGCCATTATGTGCAGGCTTTCTGGCAGGCTTTCCAGTGCACCAAGCATTTGGTTGTGTACACCCATCAGCCTTCTTCTGTAGCCTGCACATCGAAGCCATCATCTGAGTCCTCTGCAGCAGAACTAGTGTGTGACCTCTCCCTCTGGTGAGCTGGCACCTGCACTGTCCCTTCCCCCCCTTTCCCCCCCCCGTCCTCGCTCCTACGCATTTGTACCCAATGTCTCACCACGTGCAGATCCTTCCTCTAACCTGTCCTCTAAAGAATGCGCAGTGATAGTGTCTGAGCTGGTGGTTGCAAGTGCAAGATTGTGTGATGGTGTCTCTTCATCATCATTGTCTTCTCCCTCTTCCTCCTCTGATTGGGTAGGTTCCAGTTCTTGAGTATCTGAAATGAAAAAGTGACAAGGGTTGGGTTGTGGTGAGGGGAGAGGAGAAAGTAAGAAGTGCATGGTTACACCATCTGCAGCTTGTGAGTCAGAAGAGATTGTGGGATGAGGGAAGGAGGACTAGGACTACAGAGACTCTCATCGTCGATCCCTCCAGTACTGCCAGTGGCCACGGCCTCAGCGATGCCCCAGCCTATGATCGCCAGCAATGTCTCCTACATAGGGGTTAAAACATACAGGCGTGCTTGTCCTCCTTCAGTTCTTTCCTGCTGCCTCCTGTTATACGCCACCTTCTCCTGCAAGAAAGAGGAAAGTTTGTCAGTTAATGTTCTGCAATATGTTTGGGTGATGTGGCTTTCATGGTTGTATAGCTGCCAATGTGTGTGAGCTTTGAGTTGTGAGTGTGAGGTTTGCAACAGGTGAGGTAAACCATATGAATTGAAGGGTTGTGTACTGATTGATAGAGATTGTTGATTGATGGGTGATGGGGGTGTAATGAATTGAGCAGTGGATGAGGCTAGTCGTGCAGTTGGTAGGATATACCATTTGAAGATTGATCTCACTCACCTTGACAACTTATGTCAGATCATTAAACTTCTTTCTGCACTGCATCCATGTTTTTGGAGCAACACTCCTGGCATTGACCTACTTCCTTCCACTGCCTCCTGATCATATGTCTCGAGGGCCTCCTGGCCTCCCTGCAGATACAAGATATCTCTCGTTCTCTCCACCTCTAGCAGCAAGGCCTCCAGCTCATGGTCAGAAAACCTTGGCGCACGCTCTCGCGTATGTTCAGCCATTTTTCAAGGTATCAGAATCAGTTTTCAAATGACTACCACCACTTCTTGCAGCCACAATGCAGCTCCCATTTAAGAGATGCAGGCTGTCTTTAAGTAGCGCTAGCCATTCACCATATTGGTCCCCTGCTGATGCGTGCAGCCAATGAACAGTGCAGGTAGCTCTGGCTGCACGCAGCAATCATGGAGATCAGCAGGCAGCACCATTTTAACATGCTGCCTGCAGCACAATGAACAGGCTTGGGTTAATCATGGACCACACTCCCCATGCCTGCTTTTGAGGGTTATCCAATTTAACCCCATGGGCAGGATTTTCATTCAGGAGTCGGGTAGGAGGTGGGACTACAACTTTCGAGGTTGTAGCCCCGCCTCCATCAAGATGCGGCCAATCCACGCGATTTTAACTTGATTGACCTTGTTGAGCCCGCCTAGCGGGCTCAGCAGGCCAATTAAGGGCCACCCGGCAACAGGTGATGTCACAGACTGAAATTTCATCTGTCAAGAGGTTTTGACAGATGAAATATCAGCGTTTCACAGCTGTTTGAAGCTGTCAAACACTGACAGTCTTCTAACCTGAATCTTTCTCCACAGACTCAGTTAGAAATCTCTCCTGCACAGAAAGCTGCAGGCTGTCACTTTTGACAGTTCGCAGCCGTTCTGCTTTCTGTGCCAGTGAGATGAGGGACTCCCGAGACCTAAAAGAAGGAAGGCTGAAAAGGTAAGAAAATGTATGTAAAACTTATTTAATCACTTTAGACACACCAAACACACTTACCTTTGCACTCATGCACACATCACTCACCCGAACACCGACATCTCGATCCCTCCAAGTCCTTCAACCCGACGGCCCACCTCCTCTAACTTGGCGTGGTTTGGAGCCGTTGGGAATCCCACACTTCAACCTTAAAAATAGGGATTAGGCTAAAAGCTGCCAGTTAACTACCTGTTAACAGGCAGTTAATTGCACTAATCCCTTCCTGCCTTGGGTAGGCGGGTCCCAGTGCGGGGCGGGTACCCGCCTCCTTTGAAACTGGCATGGAGGCGGGTTTGGGTGCGGGATGGGGCCGGGACCCCCGAATTCGGGATTTTTAACACCCTGCACACCTCCAATCCTGACTCCATGTCCCAATGAAAATCCTGCCCTATATCACTGCATATTTATGCCCAATGAAAATCCTGCCCTGATGCACTACATATTCATGCTTGGATTGAATATATATTTTTAATTTGTCCCTGGCACAACTTTGTATTCACAGTTCATATTTTGCACCAATGAACTGGATGGCATATAAATTACAAGGACAATTCATTAATCAGTTATCCTGCAGTTACTGAAATCAGATTTCAGAACTCTGAATGAGATGGAGTAATAATAAAAAGATAAAGTTGCTTTAATGATTTATAAATCCCTGTGCTGCTCGGGAAAATTCTATCTTTGTGGCTTTTTTTTCTTGCTTTAGCTGAAGATCAATGCCTCCCTAATACAAAGCTATTGTGTGAGGTTAAGTGTAATACTCAATATATATTGTCTCCACAAGCACACAACAGCAATCTGCATGAACAATTACCTGTGAATGTATTGCGAGATCGAAAGATCGAGTGCAATTTTGATTTCAGACTCAGACATTATGGGGTAGATTTTCCAATTTGTCCTTATTATCAGTACTCATTGACTACTTGATTTTGTGGTTGTAAGCTTCATTTATGTAATGTGGATGAGCCCCCAACACATATTTGGCTTGGCATTGGGGGCTTGCCGGTGTAGACACAGGCCATTGTATGTAAGAAACTCTTAAAGGCTGATAAGTAAATTAAAGGGATCTAGCCACTTAAAGGTAAGCCGTGAATGAGAGGATAAAAATGTTGACAGCCTTTACAAAGGTTGCTAATACTTTTTAGTGTATATTTTTAACCTCTGAAAAGCTGGCTTGGGTAATAAATAGGCCTGACAAAACCCAGCGGAGGCAGGAAACTGAGATGTCGCTAAGTGATGGAATGGCACAACAGTCCAAACTCCTCTGTCTGAAGGCTGATGATGTGGGGGTGGCATGGAATGCTGTGGTAGTGAGCAGTGTGGCCCTGTTTTCTGCTCCAAGTTATCCTCCTTATTCCAAGATATCCTCCTTATAGCACAGCGTTATAGCATGTCTGGAAGGAGAAGCTGGAGGAGGACTTGAAAGCTGACTGTTACAGCTGTTGGTACATGTTAGCTGCAGGTGTCATTGCAACAGAAAGCACAGCTCTGTCTATCTGCTGACTCAAAGCCTGTGGAGTCAGTTCTGCATAATCATTGCCATGTAGGTGCATCTCTGTCTCTAAATTTGGATGAAAGGTTGCTGGAATCCGGATGCAGACCACCTCTGGCACAGTCTGACCTATCTGGCATCCCTCAGGTGCTCTTCTTCCAAAAGAAAAGGTAATTAAATGGAAATTCTCGTTAGGGAACCCTGGCCTAGAAATTGGAGGTGTGAGCACTGGCCGTTGAAGCCCGTTTTGGTAATGAAAATGGCAGCCGCCTCACTTCCATCCACTTCCGGTGGGTCCTGCGGCGGCCGCCGTTTTCGGCAGGTCGGCAACACTGCCATTGCCTGCGCGCGTGGAAAGTATTTTAATTAGGAGGAGCGTGACGTCAATCAGAGTGCAATGCCGAATTGACATGCACTCATCCATCTTGGAGCTCCACGCTGCTCTTACTGCCCTCTCCAGAGTACGCCTGTGCGTGCAGCCATTGACAGCGCGGAGAGGCAATGGAGTGAAAACTGCTTTCAATGAGATGCATCAAATCTCCCCCCGGTCAGTCAAACAGTATAGGAGGTAAATACTTTAAAAATAAGTTCTACTGTACTACAGTTGTAATAATCTCAGGAAAAATCAAAGCTGCATTTCCTTAAATTTTATACATTGGAGTTTTCTAGTTTAGGAACTGTTAAAATAATATGCAAAGTTTGACAACCTATTCTCACCAAGAGTTCTTCAAAAGTTTTCTGTTAAAAATGTAATTTAATTCTCTTCTGCCCTATTTACACCAGTGAACATCTGGCCAAGAGTTCATGTTCCCTTTTTTAAAATGTATTTCCCTTGAAGTCTCATGCAACGGTTTAAGGACATCTGTGCCGTAGTCTTATGTGGTGTTTCCAGTCACAGTCCCTCCAGATCGGAGCCTGTGCCTTCTGAGCCACTCACCAGGAAGTGAATGCCCTGTGCGATATGCAGGCTAGTGCACTGTCACTGCTAGCTGCAAGATGGTGCATGCACATCCCCCTCCCCCTCCAGCACCATAGTGGAGTACAAACCTCCAAACAGCAACCATCTGGGTGAAAGATCTGTGAAGCTATGGCAGCCAGTGAAGGAGGAGTACCAGGCAGTCTGGCACCCAGTTGTGAACCTCACACAAGACCCCGAGAAATGTCCGCAAAATTAAGAGGACAGCAAACAAATGCCTCGTCATCTGCCACTATGCACAATGCTTCAACCCAACAAGGATCATCCGCGGACTCGATAGCAAAACCCACGAGCCGTCACCAAATGATCTGACACAGCACATTGCCTGAAAACGCTGCACCCAGCCTTCAGATGTGATCTTCAGCCTTTTTTTAAGTATTATTCATTCCTGGGATGTGGGCGTCGCTGGCAAGGCCAGCATTTATTGCCCATCCTTAATTGCTCTTGAGAAGGTGGTGGTGAGCCGCCTTCTTGAACTGCCACAGTCCGTGTGGTGAAGGTACTCCCACAGTACTGTTAGGTAGGGAGTTCCAGGATTTTGACCCAGCGACAATGAAGGATTGGCAATATATTTCCAAGTCAGGATGGTGTGTGACTTGGAGGGGAGCTTGGAGGTGATGGTGTTCCCATGCGCCTGCTGTCCTTGTCCTTCTAGGAGGTAGTGCTCGCGGGTTTGGGAGGTGCTGTCGAAGAAACCTTGGCGAGTTGCTGCAGTGCACCTTGTAGATAGTACACACTGCAGCCACGGTACGCCAGTGGTGGAGGGAGTGAATGTTTAAGGTGGTGGATGGGGTGCCAATCAAGCGGGCTCCTTTGTCCTGGATGGTGTCGAGCTTCTGGAGTGTTGTTGGAGCTGCACTCATCCAAGCAAGTGGAGACTGTTCCATCACACTCCGGACTTGTGCCTTGTCGATGGTGGAAAGACTTTGGGGAGTCAAGAGGTGAAACAGTCGCCGCAGAATACCTAACATCTGACCTGCTCTTGTTGCCGCAGTATTTATTTGGCTGGTCCAGTTAAGTTTCTGGTCAATGGTGACACCCAGGATGTTGATGTTGGGGGATTAGGCGATGGTAATGCTATTGAATGTCAAGGGGTGGTGGTTAGACGCTCGCTTGTTGGAGATAGTCATTGCCTGGCACTTGTGTGTGCGAATGTTACCTTATCAGCCTAAGCCGGAATGTCGTCCAAGTCTTGCTACATGCGGGCATGGACTGCTTCATTATCTGAGGAGTTGTAAATAGAACGGAACACTTCAGTCATCAGCAAACTTCCCCAGTTCTGACCTTATGATAGATGGAAGGTCATTGATGAAGCAGCTGAAGATGGTTGGGCGTAGGACACTGCCCTGACGATCTCCTGCGGTGCTGTCCTGGGGCTGAGGTGATTGGCCTGCAACAACCACAACCATCTTCCCTTGTGCTAGGTATGACTCCAGCCAGTGGAGAGTTTTTCTCCCGATTCCCATTGACTTCAGTTTTACTAGGGCTCCTTGATGCCACACTGTCAATTGCTGCTTTGATGTCAAGGGCAGTCACTCTCACCTCACATCAGAAATTGAGCTCTTTTGTCCACGTTTGGACCAAGGCTCTAATGAGGTCTGGAGCCAAGTGGTCCTGGCGGAACCCAAACTGGGCATCAGTGAGCAGGTTATTGATGAGTAAATGCCGCTTGATAGCACTGTCGACAATACCTTCCATCACTTTGCTGAAGATTGAGAGTAGACTGATGGGGTGGTAATTGGCCAGACTGGATTTGTCCTGTTTTTTGTGGACAGAACATACCTGGGCAGATTTCCACATTGTCAGGTAGATGCCAGTGTTGTAGCTGTACTGGAACAGCTTAGCTAGAGGCGTGGCTAGTTCTGGAGCACAAGTGTTCAGCACGATAGCCGGGATATTGTCGGGACCCATAGCCTTTGCTGTATCCAGTGCGCTCAGCTGCTTCTTGAATTGGCTGAAGACTGGCTTCTGTGATGGCAGGAACCTCAGGAGGAGGCCGAGATGGATCATCCACTTGGGACTTCTGGTTGAAGATGGTTGCCAATGCTTCAGCCTTGTCTCTTGCACTTGCATGCTGAGCTCCACCATCATTGAGGATGGGGATGTTCATGGAGCCTCCTCCTCCTGTCAATTGTTTAATTGCCCACTGCCATTCATGACTAGATGTGACAAGACTGCAGAGCTTTGATCTGATCCATTGGTTGTGGGGTCACGTAGCTCTCTCTAGAGCATGCTGCTTCTGTTGTTTAGCATGCAGGTAGTCCTGTGTTGCATCTTACCCAGGTTGGCACCTCATTTTTAGGTACGCCTGGTGCTGCTCCTGGCATGCTCTTCTACACTCCTCATTGAACCAGGGTTGGTCACCTGGCTTGATGTTAATGGTGGAGCGAGGGATATGCTGGACCATGAGGTTACAGATTGTGGTGGAATATTATTCTGCTGCTGCTGATGGCTCACAGCGCCTCATGGATGACCAGTTTTGAGCTGCTAGATCTGTTCTGAATCTATCCCATTTAGCATGGTGGTAGTGCCACACAACACGATGGAGGTTGCCCAAAGTGTGAAGACGGTATTTCGTCTCCACAAGGACTGTGAGGTGGTCACTGCTACCAATACTATCATGACAGATGCATCTGCAACAGGTAGATTGGTGAGGATGAGGTCAAGTAGGTTTTTACCTCGTGTTGTTTCGCTCACCACCTGCCGCAGGCCCAGTCTGGCAGTTATGTCCTTCAGGACTCGGCCAGCTCAGTCAGTAGTGGTGCTACCGAGCCTCTCTTGGTGATGGACATTGAAGTCCCCCACCCAGATTACATTCTGTGTCCTTGCTACCCTCAGTGCTTCTTCCAAGTGGTGTTCAACATGGAGGAGTACTGATTCATCAGCTGAGGGAGGGCAAAAGGTGGGAATCAGCAGGAGGTTTCCTTGCCCATGTTTGACCTGATGCCATGAGTCTTCATGGGCTCCGGAGTCAATGTTGAGGCCTCCCAGGGCCACTCCCTCCTTACTGTATACCACTCTGGTGGATCTGTCCTGCCGATGGGACAGGACATACCCAGGGATGGAGATGGAGGAGTCTGGGACATTGGCTGAAAGGTATGATTCTGTGAGTATGTCTATGTCAGGCTGTTGCTTGACAAGTCTGGGACAGCTCTCCCAATTTTGGCACAAGTCCCCAGATGTTAGTGAGGAGGACTTTGCAGGGTCATCTGGGCTGGGTGTGCCATTGTCGTGTCCAAAGCCGGTGCAGAGGTCAATGCTGGGTGGTCCATTTGGTTTTATTCTTATTGTTTCTTGTAGCAGTTTGTTACAACCGAATGGCTTGCTAGGCCATTTAAGAGGTCAGAGGGCAGTAAAGATCAACCACATTGCTGTGGGTCTGGATTCACATATAGGCCAGACCAGGTAAGGACAGCAGATTTCCTTCCCTGAAGGACATTAGTAATCCAGATGGGTTTTTATGACAATCCAGTAGTTTCATGGTCACCATTACTGATACTAGCTTTTTCCTTCTAGATTTATTTAATTAACTGAATTTAAATTCCACAGTTATCATGGTGGGATTTGAACTCACGTCTCTGGATTGTTAATCCAGCCCTCTGGGTTACTAGTCCAGTAACATAATCACTATGCTACCATTCCCTTAACCTACTGTTGCACCACGGATTCTCCGCTCCGCTCATGTATATTAGCAGGCAGCACCAAGATACTGGTGCTGCATTCGCTCTTTCTGTGGGGGGCCGTTAGCCTTAGCCGGCGCTAATACCAGCAGGTTTACAGCCTACACGAATTTCTGGGCCCCCTTGTCCCAGTATTGTGTATACACAAAAAAATGACAGTGCCAGAACACTTGGTATGAAGCCTTTTGACCAATTACATGGAAACAGTAAACATGGATTCAGAGGGAAACATTCTGCCTGAAGAAGTGACCATGGAAAAAGGACATCATCTTATAAAAGTGAAATCAGGTTGCATGTTTCACACAAAGGATAGTCGAACTCTGGAACTCGCTCCCCCAAAAGGCTGTGGATGCTGGGTCAATTGAAATTTTCAAAACTGACATCGATAGATTTTTGTTAGGTAAGGGTATCAAGGGATCTGGTACTAAAGAAGGTAAATGGAGTTGAGGTACAGATTAGCCATGATCTAAATAAATGATGGAAAGGGTTTGAGGGGCTTACACCTCCTATGTTTCTAAAGCCCCATGTGTGGCACACTTAGACTTTCAACGTTCCACATGAAAGGCTATTAATAAGTTCAAAGCTATGGGGATCCACGGTAAATCTTGGGAATTGATAATTGGCTGAAGGATAGAAAACTATAGGTTCTTGTTTGACGGGTTGTGCCAAGGTATGGGGAGGGGAAGTATTGAGTACGGTGTCCAGCGATCAGTGTTGGCACCACCACTGTTTCTAATTTACATTAGTGAATGGATTCAGAAACCCAGTGCAAATTGGTCAAATTTTCAGATGATATCAGACTAGGAGAGCTAATGCATTCAGAGGAGGCAGCTCAGAAATTCAAAATGAATTGGACAAAATATGTAAGTGGGCAGAAGAAGGGCAGATAAAACGTGAGGCAGACAAGTGTGAAATACTGCACATACGACACACATAATCCATGAATGATGTTGAAATAGCTAAGGAATAAGTTGCAAGAGACCTAGGAGTTTCAGTAGACTTGACACTCAACATGTCCAAAAAACACAGAGCAGTATTCAACAAAGTCAATAGAATGCAGAGCTATATTGTCAATGCAATAGAGTCCAAGGCAGAGTTCAGCCCTGGTCACTGAGATACAAAGAAAGACTGGAGATACTTGGGCTTTTTAACCTTGATAGGAGGTGTCTGAAAAGTGTTCTTGTCAAGGTCAGTCCATGAAATGAACTTCCAAATGGAGTAGTGGATGCTAAAATCCTGAAATCATTTAAGAAACAATTAGATTCCACAATGGGGGGGACTTTAAGATCTTTCTGGATGAGGAACTAAGATGGGCAGATACAATTTTCTTCACTTGTAATTATGTTATAACTTTGGTGCAATTTCAGACTGAGTTTTCACTGCTACTGTCCTTCACTCAATTCCTTACAATCAAGATGGTCATCTCAAGACTAGGATAAATATATTTATATTGGTGAACTAAATACCACGTAGCAATGTGTGCAATGGTGAGGGGGTGTTAGACTTTTACCTGTGGGACCAGGGTTGAAATCCAGTTCAGATTAATGAACCAAGAATTCCTTTGTCTTCTGCAATGGTCATATGTGAAATTACTTTGCGTTGTCTCAATTCAGCTATTTACAGCAACATAAAATTTCCCTAATGCAGTGCTAACTGGCACTATGTTGGCAACCTCTTTCACAAAAACCATGTAGTGAATATCACAATAGGAATCTGCTACTTCTTTGCTTACCTCTAGACTTGACTATTCTAACGCACTCCTGGCCAGCCTCCCATTTTATACCCTACGTAAACTTGAGGTCAACCAAAACTCTGCTGCCCGTGTCCTAACTCGCACCAAGTTCCATTCACCCATCACCCCTGTGCTCGCTGACCTACATTGGCTCCCGGTTAAGAAACGCCTTGATTTAAAATTTTTGTCCTTATTTTCAAATCCCTCTATGGCCTCACCCCTCCCTATCTCTGTAATCTCCTCTAGCCCTACAATCCTCCGAGATACCTGTGCTCCTCCAATTCTGGCCTCTTGAGCATACCTGATTTTAATTGCTCCACCACTGGCGGATATGCCTTCAGCTGCCAAGGCCCTAAAGCTCTGGAATTCCCTCAATAAACCTCTCTGTCTCTCTACCTCTCTTTCCTTCTTCAAGACACGCCTTAAAACCTATCTCTTTGGCCAAGCTTTTGGTCATCTGCCCATATATCTCCTTATATGGTTCGGTGTCAAATTTTGTTTGATAACGCTCCTGTGAAGCGCCTTGGGATGTTTAACTACGTTAAAGGTGCTATAAGTTGTTGTTGTTGAAATGGAAAAAAAGTAAAAATGCCTCATTCAAGCAGATAGAGCTGAGGAAGCTTGTTAATTGTAGTTCCCTCAATTAGCAGCTTAACAACATTGAGCATGAGGGATGCCGGTGTGTCCCTGACATCCAGTGTTGTTAATAGCCTGGGAAAGGGGAATTTAAACTTAATACAGCTAGTTTCCTGAAAGCAACCAATTGTAGAGTGAGCAATCACTTCCATGAAACTGGCCTCCAGCGAAAGGAACATAATTTTTTATGGTTCCCCCCCAGCCTGCTTCCAGCTCCATGATCACCGTCTCCCTCCGATCTCCCACCTGCGATCTCCCCCCACCTCCAAACTCTCCCCCTCACCGTGATTTCTCCCCCCGACCACTCTCTGACTGCCCCCCCCCACTCCCATGACCACGGTTTGCCTGCCCGAATACGATGTCTCCCTCCCTACCTGCTCTCATCTCCTCAGCTGAGGTCTTGCGCCACCAACTTTCCCACATGACAGGCAGCCAGAAAAAAATGTAAAAGACATCTGCAGTTAATATCTGCAGGACATATGAAAAACCTGTACTTCTGGGTTTCCCATCCAGAACTCCTCCCTCACCTCCCCCTACCCCCTCGTTCTGAACGTGCCCCCCCCAATAAATATTTGGGCCAATGTTTCTAAATTCATCAATTGATTGAGCAGGTGGGCAGTTAAAATCGCCCTGGCTCTTACCTGTCCCAAAGTCGCCATGATCGCAATATCTGCAATTTTAACCTGCTCCCCTGAGCAGGCAGCAAGGACACGTGCCGGGAGCCAACAGGGTCCTTCTTTACATATTTATGTTGCAGCCCAATGACATAATTGAGGCTCAATTGTAATTTTAATTCAGGCCTGAGTGGGGAATCCACCTGAAGTTAAAATCGGGGAATCTCATATATTGAGAACAAACCGAGGGCAAAGAATACGGGGGTTTTACGCCACCCGTTACCGGCAAAAAATGGTGAACGGGTCCCACAGCATCCTCCATTTTTAACCTCTCATTAGCGCCCTGCATAAAAAAAAGTGGCAGATTGGTTACGTCAGTGGATGTGCATCGCCGACTTAACGTCACCATGGCCAACTTTACGTCACCATGGCCAACTTTGACACTTCGGGGGATAAATTTGGTATCGCCCCACTTGGGGCGCTAGTATTGGCGGCACGCAAAGTTTAGCGCCAAGCGCAACTTATCGCCACCTCGAGCGATATTGGGTTGCAGCGCCCCTGAAGGTGATTGTGGCGCTAAATCAGGCGCTGCACGGTACTCTTAAGGCGCTAACCCGGCGGCGCTACTCAATTTCTTGGCGGCCGGGCGCAGCGCAGGTGCTGTCAATAATCGATTTCCCCGAGACACGCTGACGCCAGCCAGCTCTTAAATGGGCAGGTCAATTAACATCAGCAGCCACACTCTACGCCTTGTAGGCCTCAAAATCGGCGGTGACCTACCTGTGGCGTTCAAAACTTCCAAGACATGGAGAGGGCCAGGCAGAGGGCGGAGTGCTTTAGCGATGGGGCATTGGATGATCTGGTTGGCGCAGTGGAGCGCCGGCGAGCTGTGCTGTACCCCGAGAATGGCAGGAGGCCTCATCAGAGCGAATACCGCAGAGCTCGGAGGGATGTTGCCCAAAGAGTCACCTCCAGCAGCGTGGTGCCCAGGACTCCTGTGCAATGTAGAAAGAAGTTCAACGACCTCACTCGGGTCGTTAGGGTGAGTGCCTTTTTCACATTCATCTTCATCCCTCCATCTGCACCTGACTTTATGGCCAGAGGGTGTGCGAAGTTCCAATGGCCATCTGCCAGCCAGCACCCATGCACTTCTCGAAACACACACGCACATTCAGCTCAGTGCATAATGTAAGGGCTATTCTACCATGGGGGGCATGTAATGTCAGCTCAGGGCAGCATGTTTCATCACTTTCCGTCCTTTCTCCTGCAGGCCAAGCTGGCCAGGAACCGTAGGGAGCAGCTTCATGCCGGAGGAGGCCGGCCTCACCTGCAGACCCTCACAGACCTCGAGGAGCGAGTCCACCAGATTGTTGGAAGCCGGATGAGTGGTCTTGTCACCTCTGGAGCTGCTGACCCCATTGTGCACAGCGATGGTAAGGTCATCACCTTTTTGAGCTCTCTCCTTCCACTTGTTCCCCCCACCAGCATGCTTTTTCACTTTGGATCCAAGTCAGTGCATTGCAGCACTCATGCATCCCTTGCTGCCACCCTGTCCTTTCGCTAAAGCCACTCTTCAACCTCCCTGCTTTCAGATGCTGCATCACCAGCTCGGGAGCCGGGCCCTCAAACTGCCACTGCCACTGACTCTGGAGGCGATGAGCAGGAGGAAGCCGGACCATCCCTACCACCCTCAGGCGAGCCAGCGCCTCTGCAGACTGGGGAGACTACTTCCCTGGAGGGAAGCGGGGGGGAATGCTCTGAGGAGGAACCAGTTCCAGGAACCAGTGGGCTGCAGCAACGCAAGGGGGGTAGGGAAGCTCGGGGGCCATCTCCCCGGAGGGCGAGTCAAGCCGCGAGTGCTGCTGCACAGAGCGCAGAAGAGGTGCGTGCCCTCGCAGAAATGAGCGCCCAGGCTGGGCTGAGGCACACTGAGCTCATGGCTGCAGTGGCAAGGATGCCTGAATCCACCGAGACACTGGCAAGGAGTCTCCAAGACTTCGGCACAGCACAGGCAAGGAGTGCGCAGGACTTCGGGACAGCACTGGAAACAACTCTCCAGGGCTTTGGGACAGCACTGGAAAGGACTGTCGAGGGCCTCGGGACAGCACTGGAAAGTACTGTCCAGGGCTTCACCGAAGCACTGGCACCTGCCACGCAACTGCTGAGTGCTGCCACGCAGTCACTCGCTGGTCTAATGCAGACGCAGGTTGAGGCCACGCGACCACCGACTGCTGCCACCCTCGCTGGATCAGGCAGGATTACCCGGGGCCCTTGCAGCACCACAGCAGGCCAGCAATCTGTGGACCATCCGATTGCTGCGCATGCTGCGGTGCTGCCCCATCAGAGTGCCAGTGTGTCAACTGACCAGGGAGCTGCTGTCCGCTCTCAGGATGACAGCATTCCTGATGCCACCGCTGGCACGTCTCCACTGCAGCTGCCACCACCTGTAGGACAGACTGCTTCCACCCATGCACAGATGGAGCAGTCAGCAGCCGGGCCCTCCAGGCCCAGAGGTCGTCCAGGCCGTTCCTCAGGGGCATCTGTGCTTTCGGGCAGTCAGCAGGCACCCCCCTCAGCCTTGCTGCAGCCACTGGAGTCCCATTACGGAGGAGCTGCAGGGAGGGAAGGGGCCAATCTCGCAAGAGAAGCAGATCACCATCAAGGGGGAAAGAGTAGAAGGTGCTGCTCAAACAACTTATTTGTAGAAATCATGGCCGAGGATGCTGGTCTGAATGTTAGTTATGTTCTGGACAGTCGTCCAGGTGTGCGAGACACTTATGTGTCAGTGTGTTAGTTTTGCTCTCAGTTGCCATTGCTTTGTCTTGTTGGAAGGAAGCACATTTTGTACAATAAAAAACTTTCTTTATTTACAATGGCCATGTCTGGTATTTACATGCATTTTGCCCTTCACAGGCTTTGGGGTATCAGAACGGTTCCATTCGTCTTCTTGGAATGTCAGCATGCATTCCGTGAGAGGGGCCTAGAAGCGACTTCTGATCAGCCTCTGACGGATGGCCCTTCCAGTTTGTGCCTCCCCCTCATCATGGTCCTGCTCCTCCTCCTCCTTCTCCTCCTCTGCTGGTGCTTCAATGTCTAGTGGCATTGGCTGGGTCCGTAGGATAGCGAGGTTATGGAGCATGCAACATACAACCACGAAGTGGGAGCGAGTGCTGCAGGGCTCCTCCGGAATGGTCCAGACAGTGGAACTGCTGCTTCAGCACGCCGATTGTGTGCTCCACAACGTTCCTCGTCGCCTGATGGCTCGCATTGTAGCGTTCGTCAGCAGGGGTGCTGGGCGAACAGAGCGGGGTCATCAGCCACGGGCACAGAGGATAGCCCTTGTTCCCGAGAAGCCAGCCTCGTGGCTGAGCCGGGGCCTCGAAAAGGTCTGCAACAGAAGTCTGGTGCAGGATGAAGGCGTCGTGGCTGCTGCCTGGGAACTGTGCATTCACTGCGAGGATCAGCTGTCGGTGGTCACAGACCAGCTGGACATTCAAGGAATGGAACCCCTTGTGGTTGCGGAACTCCTCCGGATTCAATACAGGCGCCCGCAAAGCCACGTGCGTGCAGTCAATGGCACCCTGCACCATGGGGAAGTCCGCTATTGCTGCGAAGCCCTCTGCGCGCTCCCGCTGCTTGTCCGGGGTCATTGGGAAGGAGATGTACCGCCGCCTCCTTTTAAACAGGGCCTCAGTCACTTGACGGATGCAGCAATGCACCGCAAACTGCGAGATGTTGGCTATGTCCCCAGTTGCGGCCTGAAAGGAGCCGCTTGCGTAGAAATTTAGGGCAACAGTCATCTTCACAGCCACCGACAGAGATGTCCTGCACCTTATCTGAGGCTGCAGATCTGGCTGAAGCAGGTGGCACAGCTCAGTCACCACCTCCTTTCTAAAGCGCAGCCTTCTGATACACTGCTCCTCCGACATGTTCAAGTAGGAAAACTGCTGTCGGAAAACCCTGGCAGCGTAAGGTCTGGTGTGGCGACGTCTGTTGGCCCTCCTCCGTCTAGCCAGGCCTGCCCCTCTCTCCCTGCGTCTCTGTGCCCTTTCCAGATGATTTAGCAGCAGGACGTTCCCCTCCAATGCAGCCCCCATAATAAGTGCGCACAGAAAGTCTCCCCATTTGATATGCTCACCAACAGCAAGGTGATGGTCAGAAGGCTGAAGTTCTTCTGCCAGCGCTGGCTCAGTGGTGAAATGGCTCTCAGTGTGCAGCTCAGCAACTCTCTAACTCTCGAAGAAGTTGTGCTCCAAAAATGGCTGCCGCTTTTATACCACAGCAGTCCCCTTTAAAGGACGCCCCCCCAGCCCCACAGCAACTGGGGAATGTTCCAGGTAAGCTGTTCTTATTAGCGCCAGGCGGAACGGAGGGGCGCACCACTGAATTTCCGGTCCGGGCCGCCCAAAAGGCGTTGCACACTGAAATGATGTCATGATTTGCCTGCGCCCGTGAGCGGACGCTAAGGTTTAGCGCCGGCGCAAAATGTCCGCTCAATATGGGAGAAGGTGCAGGGTTCGCTGCGCCCGGGCGCTAGTTGGTTACCGCCCCACTTCTTGGCCTCTTTAGACGCTAATGGGTGGCGCAACAAACCGAATTTCTCCCCCTTCTTCTTTAGTACGGTAGTAGCAAAGCAAACTTCAGGCATTATCGCTCGAGCTGAGTTCAGCGCTGGGTCCTAACCATGCCAGGGAAACCCAGCGTGCAAACAGACTGACAGAGGTGCTGTCAGCACCGCTTAAAGGGACACACACATCTTTCAGGTAAGTTTGCATTTAAGCTTTTAGGCTGTTTTTTTTTGATTTTATTGAAGTCGTGGCTTGCTGCAAAAGATGTTAAAAGTTTTTTTAAATGTGTAGGGAGTGCTGCTGGACGCTTGCAAGGCATTGGATGGTAAAAGAAGGCCTCTGAGAAAACAGAAAATGCTGCAAATACTCAACAGGTCAGGCAACATCCGTGGAGAGAGAAACAGAGTTCACGTCTCAGGTCAAGATGCTGCTTGACAAGCTGAGTATTTCCAGCATTTTTTGCTTTTATTTCAGATTTGCAACATCTGCTCGCAAAGGGAAGAGGAAGACACAGACGCCGAAGAAAAGTAAGCCAAAGAGGAGGAAGCCGAAGAGGGGAAATCAGACGGAAGGATGCATCCCAGACAGCCTCTTTGTGGCTGGATATCCAGAATGAAATCATCTGCCTGTGGCCCCAGTGACCACAACCCAATTCCCCTTTCAACATTAGTCCCACACGTTACCTTTGCTCTGTTACTGACCATCACAGTGTCCTCTTGGCCACGATGCTGAAATGAATGCCACCACAAAGCAAACTTTCCAATCCATCTATCCATCCAATATGATATCCAGAAATCAATTCATCACCCTTTTGCATTCTCTTAGTTATTGTCTTTTGTGTGCCTTTGCCTATCCTAGTGAAGTCACGCAGTGCTTCCCCAGAGGCTGCAGCATGGCTGCTGACTTTCAGTGGGGGACACTGCAAATGGCCTTGCAGGTTGACCCTGAGGAGCTGGTAGCTGGGAGTTTCTTATCAATCGTCTGCTTCTTCTTCTTCTTCAAGCTCTTCTCCCTCTTCTTGGTCAACCACTGGCTGGGCAGGCTGCATTTCTTGGGTGTGTGAAATGAGGAAGGCACATGGGTGGAGTTGTGGTGATGGGAGAGCATTGCCCCTTTAATTCATAGCCCCTTTAATTACCCACAATGCCTTGCAAATGCCACAGCCTCACTCCCACAGGCTGTAAGAACCTGCATCGGTGACTGTGGTTGGGAACTTCAGGTCGGGGGCCTCAATTAACACCACCAGGAGGGCATTGCATGCTAAGTTAGCACTGCGCTGCATATCACCAACCCCTAGCATGAATTCTTACCCGGTAGTGCTGCGGCCAGTTTCAGCGGCCATTAACTCGAGTTACCGGTGATACCAACAATTCTCTTTGCGTACACAAATTCTTCACCCCCAAGAGCCTTAATTCCCACCTACCTGAGTACAATTGCAAACTTTAGGAGAAGGTTCAACAGATTTTGAACTATGATAGTGAGCAGTGTATGCATGCATGTATGTGCTTTGCAAGAGAAAAACTCTTGCGTGGTGCCCTCAGTTGCTAAGTTTGGCTTCCTTCCTGAATCAATTTTCTAAAGTAGTTATGTGTTGAAAAATACAAGCTCCAATGAGGGACAGGCATTTCCTTCTGGTTTGTTTAGATCTTTCCATCAAAATAATAAGTTTCAATCCAACTATAATACTCAGATAGGGTCTGCTAATGGAATAGGTCTCATCTGCACCATTACTGAAGCAGCTGGACAACCATGCTCGGGATTTAATTGTATGTCTGTGCACACAGAGGAGCTTTCCAACTGTGGGTGGATAGTCCATCCAACTTTGAGGGGATGGGTGGAATAACCTTTTTTTCTAAGACATATGTTAATTGAGAGGAAGATGGGTTTCAACCAAGGCACAAAACTGCTTTTGCTACTGCAACATGTTTAAGCACTATTTGAGCACAAGTAAATAGAATATTCAGCTGTCATATGATGCTCAAAGGAACTGAGCAATGGAGGGAGAAACAAAGAAACATAGAAGATAGGAGCAGGAGTAGGCCATTCGGCCCCTCGAGCCTGTTCCGCCATTTAATGAGATCATGGCTGATCATCCAAATTCAGTACCCTGTCCCTGCTTTCTCTCATATCCCTTGATCCCTTTAGCTTTAAGAAATATATCTAACTCCTTCTTGAATATATTTAATGAATTGGCCTCAGCTGCCTTCTGTGGTAGAGAATTCCACAGGTTCACCACTCTCTGGATGAAGAAATTCCTCCTCATCTCTGTCCTAAATGGCTTACCCCTTATCCTTAGACTGTGACCCCTGGTTCTGGATTCCCCCACCATCGGGAACATCCTTCCTGCATCTAGTCTGTCTAGTCCTGTTAGAATTTTATAAGTTTCAATTAGATCCCCTCTCATTCTTCTGAACTCCGGCAAATATAAGCCTAATCGACCCAATCTCTCCTCATACGTCATTCCTGCCATCCCAGGTATCAGTCTGAGAAGGCAAGACAGGAATGGAAATTGACGCTTATGCATATTTTGTGCATATGATCTTTTCGACAGCTTCATATTCATACTATGGATCTCTTTAGGCATGCTAGTTTTGCTTAATTGATAAAACTCTGAATCAGTAGATTGTGGGTACAAATCATGTAACAGACTTGAGCGCATAATACAGGCTGTTACTTTAGTGCAGTATTGAGCGACAGCTGCATTATTGTAGCAGCTTTGGCTCAGTGGTAGCACTCTCATCTCTGAGTTGAGTTCAAGCCCAATTCCAGCGACGTAAGCACAAACTTCTGGCTGAAACTCCAATGCATTCCTGAGAGAGTGTTGCACTGTTGGAGGTACTAGCTTTTGGATGAGATGTTAAACTGAGACCCCGTTTACCGTCTCAGGTGGGCATAAAAGATCCCACCGCACTATTCAAAAAAGAGCAGGGGAATACCTCTGGTGTCCTGGCCAATATTTGCCCCTCAACTAACATCGCTAATGTGATTATCTGGTCGTTTATCTTACTACTTTGTGTGGGGCCTTGCTGTGTGCATATTGGAGACCACGAGCTGGATTTTGCCAGCCCTGGGAGGCGGGTTTGGAGGCGGGACTGCCGGGAAAATGGCAGAATTTGGGGGCGGGTGCCCAACCCGCCACCATGCCATCTTGCCAGGAGGTGGGTAGCCGTCCCGCACTGGGTCCCGTCTCCTCGGAGGCAGGAAGGGATTACAGCCACTTAACTGCCTGTTAACAGGTAGTTAACAGGCAGAAAATAGGATAATCCCCTTTTTGCCCACACAAGTGCGGGTTTCCCGAAGGTTCCGAAACCCGCCAGGGTCACCGAGGCGAGTAGTGGGTCTGCAGAGGTCGGAGGGGTCCAAAAGTGTGCTGTGAAGGTAAGCGGTGGGTGCAAATGTGGAGAGGCGAGTATCTGAGGTAAGTGGAAAGTCTTAGAAAAAGTGTACTTACCTTTGTTTCTTCCTGCAGGCTTCACTCGGTGGGTATGAGGAGAGTCTCGCACCTCCGCGGTAGAGATGACAGATGGCCGTTGCATTCTCCAAAGCAACAACCATCTAATTTCTGCAAAAGAAAGAGGTTTGATGAGGTCTTGAATTCAAGAACTCATCAAACTACAGAGAATGTCACTGTTTGACAGCTTCACAGAGCTGTCAAACGATGACAATTCATCTGTCAAAAATTTTTGATAGATGAAACGTCATACATACAATGATTCTCTGTAATCGGCTTTTCCTTACTTGGCCTGCTAAGCCTGCTGGGCGGGCCTAACAAAGTCAATCAAGGGAAAATAGCGTGGGTTGGCCAGAAGTTGATGGAGACGGGATTAAAACCCGAAAAGTGGGAGTCCAGCCTCCAAAATCTCCCCATTGGCAAAATCCAGCCCCACATTCTCCTACCTTACAACTGTGACTACACTTCAAATGTACTTCATTGGCTGTGAAGTGCTTTGGGACACCCTGAGGTCATTAATGGTGCTATAACTGTAAGCTCTTTGTGGGAGGTTTCAGGTAAGACGATAAATTGAGTTACTGTCTGGCTGCTCAAGTGGACGTAAAAGATTCTGTGGCACTATTCGATAAATAGCAGGAAGCTCCCCTAGTTTCCTAGACAGCATTTCTCCCTCAACCAAACCACAAAAACATTTATTTGCTCTTTGTGGAGCCTTGTGCAAGTGAACTGCCATGTTTGTCCACATAACGGTGATTGCACCTCACACATAATCTATTCAGGTGTACAGTGCATTCGGAGATTCCGACAATGTGACAAAGCATTGTGTAAGGGCAAGTTCTGTCTTCTTTCATCAAAAGCAGGTGAGAATTTTGTGGGCTAGCCTTTGTTGTATTTTAATTAATTAACATAGAAGCGAATTTAGTGTTCAAGAGATTATGGTAGATTTCTAAACAAAATCTGCCAGTAAGGTGTGAACTGTGTTAAAACATCACGTCGAAACATGTATGAGAAGCAGGTTCTTAAACATCAGTTTTTCTCTGTAGGGATGCTAATAGCTTACTGTGCTAATGGTTCAGTGCCTAATTAATGATCAGCAGCAGTACTTCAATCAGTATGCTTCATTGCAAATGGAAAAGATTGAATTCACAAAAAAATTACAGCAGCACTTAGAGATGTTATATATATTTTTATTACTTCACAATATGCATATTTCCTATACTGCATAAATTGTATTGCCTCTGATTGATTATAGTATTTCTTCAATTTATGGCAAATGTACGGTAATAATTTCCAATAACATTTAGAGACCATTAATTATTTTCAAATACTTTTATTACTTGTCAAACATTTACACATTTAACCACGTTTTTTGTAAGTAAAGAAAATAAAATGGAAATTTGAAGTAATAACAAAATGCTGAAAATGCACAGCGAGTCAGTCAGCAGCTGAAAGAGAGAGATAGGTTAATGTTCTGAGTGGGACTCTCTCGCAGAGCGTTCTCCGGTAAGTTGTTGTTTTCTTGTTTTATGTCTTTGTTGATACAATTTTGGAAGTAAGGCATTAAGGCCTAGAAATTCAGTGGGCTGCGCCACCAGTTAGCGCCCAAAGAGGGCACTCAGTGGCTTTAGCGCCACTGGCCACGCCTCCCGCGATATTTAGCGGGGCGCTAATGGCGGCGTTAGCTTGTAGCGCTGCGCCGCCACCGATGACGTCATTGGTGTGCGCAGCACCCCGCTCCCGCCCCGATCACGACATTTGGTCGCGCCCGCCTCTGTAACGCCGGTCGTAAATCGCGACCGGTTCACAGGGCCTACCTGTGGCGGTAGTGGCGCAAATTAAGGTGGAGGTGCGGGGGCGACCATTTTTTCCGGTGGCCGCCTGCCAGCACCTCCTCGCGCCGCCCTCCCCGGCCTCCTGATCCACCCCCCGGGCAGTGCCGGCTGTGTCCCAAAAGCCCGGCACTTCTCCTCGGTGTCGGGCTCTTTTGCTGGCACTCGCGATCGGTGATCGCGCTGGTGCAGGCCCCTCCCCCTTAAGAAGGGGAGGAAGGCCTGCAGTACAGCAGCGCGCCATGCCGCAGCATGTGGCGCTGTGGCACGTAGCGCGGCGATATTCAGTTTGAGCGCCCCAAGCGGGATGCGGGGAGCCTCGAGCAGCGCCCTGAGTCCCTCTTGGGGTGCACCCACTGAATATCGGGAGGGCGCAAGCGGCTCTGGCCGGAGTGCAAAATCTGGCGCCCAGGCGAGCTTGGCGCCCCAAACGCGGCGCCACCGAATTTTTAGCCCTAATAGTATTATCTTGGGGGTTTGGATTTGCCAGAATTAAATTTGTAAAGTCATGTGATTTGTTAAGAATTTTTGAATAACTATTCATTTTGTACTATGCCATCAAATCGACTGGGGACATTGAGGCAGTAGGTGTTTTTTTAATATTGTATCTACTATTGTGTCCCAGGGTTGATGAACAAAAGGGGTTATGATAAGTTTCAATGGGCCTGATTTTCAATTGCCATCTGTCCATTTCTCGCCTGAAAAAGAGACGGCTGGCGATTGACTACTTCAGCTGCCAATGAAACAATTTGGGCGAGAAGCTGTTTCGGACAGGAAGCTGCTTACAAACACATTTCGGGATCCTCAGCATAGGAGCCGGACCGATTTCCTGGCCTTCCACAACTGATAAGCAGTAGTGGGGTGTCCATTTGGCACCTGTAGCTCACCAGCTACATTCGAATAAGGCCTGAAGGTTCGACATATTCGCAATACGATTATATTCAATAAGGAGTGTAGAAGAGCATGCCAGGAGCAGCACCAGGCATATCTAAAAATGAGGTGCCAACCTGGGGAAGCTGCTACACAGGACTACATGCATGCTAAAAAGTGGAAGCAGCATGCTATAGACAGGACTAAACGATTCCACAATCAACGGATCAGATCAAAACTCTGCAGTCCTGCCACATCCAGTCGTGAATGGTGGTGGACCATTAAACAACTAACGGGAGGAGGAGGCTCCATGAATATCTCCATCCTCAATGATGGTGGAGCCCAGCACGTGAGTGCAAAAGACAAAGCTGAAGCGTTTGCAACCATCTTCAGCCAGAAGTGCCGAGTGGATGATACATATCAGCCTACTCCTGAGGTCCCCACCATCACAGAAGCCAGTCTTCAGCCAATTCGATTCACCCCATCATCAAGAAATGGCTGAGCGCACTGGATACAGCAAAGGCTATGGGCCCCGACAACATCCCGGCTATCGTGCTGAAGACTTGTGCTCCAGAACTAGCCGCGGCTCTAGCCAAGCTGTTCCAGTACAGCTACAACACTGGCATCTATCCAACAATGTGGAAAACTGCCCAGGTATGTCCTGTCCACAAAAAGCAGGACAAATCCAACCCGGTCAATTACCGCCCCATCAGTCTATGTTCAATCATCAGCAAAGTGATGGAAGTTGTCATCAACAGTGCTATGAAGCGGCACTTACTCACCAAAAACCTGCTCACTCATGCCCAGTTTGGGTTCCGCCAAGACCACTCGGTTCCCGACCTCATTACAGCCTTGGCCCAAACATGGACAAAGGAGCCGAATTCCAGAGGTGAGGTGAGAGTGACTGCCCTTGACATCAAGGCAGCATTTGACAGTGTGGCATCAAGGAGCCCTAGCAAAACTGAAGTCAATGGGAATCGGGGGGAAAATGCTCCACTGGCTGGAGTCATACCTAGCACAAAGGAAGATGGTTGTGGTGGTTGAAGGTCAATCATCACAGCCCCAGGACATTGCTGCAGGAGTTCCTCAGGGCAGTGTCCTAGGCCCAACCATCTTCAGCTGCTTCATAAAAGACCTTCCCTTCAACATAAGGTTAGAAATGGGGATGTTCACTGATGATTGCACGGTGTTCAGCGCCATTCACAACTCCTCAGATAATGAAGCAGTCCATGCCTGCATGCAACAAGACGTGGATGATGTTCAGGCTTGGGCTGATAAGTGGCAGGTAACATTCGTACACACAAGTGCCAGGCAATGACTATCTCCAACAAGTGAGAGTCTAACCTCCTCCCCTTGACAATTAACGGTATTACCATCGTCGAATCTCCCACCATCAACATCCTGGGGGTCACCATTGACCAGAAACTTAACTGGACCAGCCACATAAATACAGTGGCAACAAGAGTAGGTCAGAGGCTAGGTATTCTGCGGCGAGTGTCTCACCTCCTGACTCCCCAAAGCCTTTCTACCATCTACAAGGCACAAGTCAGTCGTGTGATGGAATACTCTCCACTTGCCTGGATGAGTGCAGCTCCAACAACGCTCAAAAAGCTCGACACCATCCAGGACAAAGCAGCCCGCTTGATTGGCACCCCATCCACCACCTTAAACATTCACTCCCTCCACCATTGGCGTACCGTGGCTGCAGTGTGTACCATCTACAAGATGCACTGCAGCAACTCACCAAGGCTTCTTCGGCAGCACCTCCCAAACCCGTGACCTCTTCCACCTCGAAGGACAAGGGCAGTAGGCGCATGGGAACACCACCACCTCCAAATTCCCCTCCAAGTCACACACCATCCTGACTTAGAAGTATATCACCGATCCTTCATCGTCGCTGGGTCAAAATCCTGGAACTCCCTCCCTAACAGCACCTTCATCACACAGACTGCAGCGGTTCAAGAAGGCGGCTCACCACCACCTTTTCAAGGGCAACTAGGGATGGGCAATAAATGCTGGGCTTGCCAACGATGCCCACATCCCATAAACAAATTTAAAAAAAATTGGAGCACGTTTTGTTCATTTATATAGCTAATCAAATGGTTTCAATGAACAGCAAATAGATACAGAAAATGTAACTGTAACAAATTTCAACCTGACGCATTTATATAACGCCATTCACAACCTCAGGATGTCTCAAAGTGATTTACAGCCAATGAAGTACGTTTGAAGTGCAGTCACTGTTGCAAATAATTTGCGTGTAGTAAGGTCCCACAAACAGGATGACCAGATAATCTGTTTTAGTGATGTTGGTTGAGGAATAAATATTGGCTCAGACACCGGGGATAACTCTTCCTCAAATTAACACCATGGGATCTTTTCTGTCCACCTGAAAGGGGAAATGGGGCCTTGGTTTAACGTCTCATCAGAAAGACAGCACCTCCGACAGTGCAGCATTCCCTCAGTACTACACTGGAGTGTCAGCCTAGTTTTATGTGCTGAAGTCTGTAGAGTGGGACTTGAACCCACAATCTTCTGGCTCAGAGGCAAGGCTGCTACCAACTGAGCCACAGCTGACACTTACGCAAGATCTCCAGCACAGGAATAGGTCATCCAGTTCAACTGGTCTATGCCGGTGTTTATACCCAACATGAGCCTTCTCACAATGCTCCATTTAAAAAAAATAAAGCATTAATATTGAAAATATGATTATTAGACACTGGTAAACATTATCTGTCTTTTTTATGTAATGTTTCCATTTTATATGTTCAACCTTTATATGATGTTACATTGTCTTGTCTGCGTACACAACATTCTATTACTCTGAAATCTTATTTCACCTGTCAAGCAGTTGGATATTAAAGGATTTTCTTGTAAAATAAGATTTTGCTGTACCCTCTATAATCAAATAGGATCCTGCAATCCCATAGGATCATTTCAACGTCTTGTAAGATTTTTAGTAACATGCCCCAGCATATGAAGTGCTTGCAGCCAATGTTCTCTGTAAGCTGTGCTTTGTTCTGTGAGGCTAGTTTCTATAAATGCGCGGTCCCTTTACATTTCTGCGCCTACGCGGTATTTACGTAAAAGCCGGTGAGCGGCCTGCGCGAGACCTTTCAGATTACCGCGCAGCCATGCGTGCACCTTACGGAAACATTGCTTGCAGCAAGAATGCGCTTGTAGCATGAAATTGTTGTTTACATGCTAATGGGGTACAGCTACCTTGGTAGAAATACAAAGGAGAAGCTGTTCAGTCTGGGAAATTCAATAGTTATGGGCTGTTTGTAGTTTTTTTTAATCAAAACAACGGCCTAGAAATTCAGTTGGGCGCGCCAGCAGTTAGCGCCTTAGGAGGAGTAGAGCTCGAGCGCTAGGCGCTTAGCGCCCGGGCGCAGCGCGATCTGCGCCTCGCCCCAACTTCAGTAGACATTTAGCGCCAGCGCAAAGTCTTGGCGCGCGCCCTGCTGCGCGCGCAGATCATGACGTCATTTCGTCGTGCAACGCCCTTTGTGCACCCGGAACCGGAACTTCACTCGCGCCGCCCCATTGTGCGCCGGGCGGCCCTAATGACTGTGAAGTGGAATGGTACACAGCCGAGGCGGGTCGCGGGGAGTGCAAATTAAAGGGCACTTACCCTGCACTATAAAGGCCAGCCATTTTGCAGCATTCACTCTTGTGCAACGGTTTTTTGGAGAGAGACCAAGGAGGAGAGCTTACTGCTTTGGCCCAACACTAGGACAGGTATTTTTGGCTCAGGCCAGAGCTTAGCAATTATCTTTGCCTTCATTGAGATCTCAGTGTTTGCCAGCATATAATGGGGGCTGCATTGGGTGCCAACGCTGAGTTTCTGCCTTATGCCAGAAGGGCTTACAGATGCCGTGAGAGAGTGGCAGCCCTGGCTAGACGCAAAGGGGGCAACAGGCGTCGCCAAGTGAGGCCTTACCCACCCAGGGTATACCGCCAGCAGTCCTCCTATCTGACCATGTCTGCTGCGCAGTGTGTTAGGAGGCTGCGATTCAGAAGGGAGGTGGTTGCAGACATCTGCCAGCTGCTTCACAGAGATCTGCAGCCACAGCTGATGCGCAGGACGTCTCTGTCGGTGGCAGTGAAGGTGACGGTGGCTCTCAACTTCTATGCCACCGGCTCCTTCCAATCCGCTGCTGGGGACATTGCTAACATCTCCCAGTTCGCCGTGCATTGCTGCATCCGCCAGGTGACCAATGCCCTTTTCAGAAGGAGACATCAATTCATCTCCTTCCCCATGACCCTGGACAAGCAGCAGCAGCGTGCAGTGGGATTTGCAAGAATAGCAGGCTTCCCCATGGTGCAGGGCGCCATTGACTGCACGCATGTGGCTTTGCGGGCACCTCTGGAGCATGCCGAGGATTACCGGAACCGGAAGGGCTACCATTCCCTCAACGTACAGCTGGTGTGTGACCACAGGCAGCGCATCCTAGCTGTCAATGCCCGCTTTCCAGGCAGCAGCCACGATGCCTTTATCCTGCGACAGACAACTGTGGCTGACATGTTCCAGGCACAGCCTCCCCCAAGAGGATGGCTTATCGGGGACAAAGGCTATCCTTTGTGTACCTGGCTCATGACCCAGCTCCGCGCGTCCACGACCCCTGCTGAAGAGGCATACAACGAGAGCCATCAAGCGACTAGGAACATCATAGAACAAACAATCGGCGTCCTCAAGCAACGGTTCCGCTGTCTGGATCACTCCGGGGGAGCCCTCCAGTATTCGCAGGAGTGAGTCTCCCAATTCGTCGTCGTTTGCTGCATGCTGCACAACCTGGCTATCCGCAGGACTCAGGCACTGCAGCCTCACGTTGGACCACCACCTCAGGAGGAGGAGCAGGAGGAGGAGGAGGACGAGGAGTACCAGCCCAGGAGGGAGGCAGAAGGTCCACGGGCCGCCCGTCGGCGGCTTATTGACCGTCACTTCTAGGCCACCTGTCAGGGAATGGCTTGTGCCAATGAAAGAACATGATTGCAGCCGCTCCGCAAGCCCTCAGCCGGTTAAGGCAACAAACACTTCAAAGATCAAACATGGACAATGTGAATAAATAAAATGGTTTATTGTACAAACTCAGGGCCCTTCCCACATGAAAACCAAAAACAGACGAAACCCCCAAAAAACACTCACACACATTACTCGCTCCCACAACCTGGAGAGGATTAACAAAACAGTGCAACAAAAATGGCCGTCATCCTCGGCCTTCGTAAAAAACAAACATCACATCCTCGGCCTTCAAAAAACAAACATCAAATTCTCGGCCTCAAAAAACAAACACAACTGCCCACACATTCTACTTTTTGGCCCGCGAGGGCGATGCCTTGGGCATCTTTGTGTGGCCCCTGCCCGCCCTGCTGCTCCTCAAAGTGAGGCCATTGGCTGCTGCAAGGCTGGGGGCAGGCTCCTGAGGGGCACAGGTCGTGATGGCAGATGCCCTTGGGGGTCGTCCTAGACGACGTCTGGCTATCGAGGGGCCGGCTGGTGAATGCTGCAGCTGTGGCTGGCCAGCATCAGTCGCTGCAGCTGCTCCTGGCAGCTCCACTGGGGGAGTGGCAGTGGCGGCTGGAGGAATGGGGGCAAGCTGGCGGATGGCAGGCGCTCGCTGGTCGCCTGAGACACTGGCACTCGCCCGGGCCAGCACTGCAGCATGCGCACCAATCTGCCGAGGGACAGACCGCTGTGCTGCTGCAGCGCCCCGGGTGCCCTGGCGATGCCTGGCTGACACAGCGAGTGTGGCAGCAGTGAGTGCCCGTGTTGACCTGTTCAGTAACTGCATCAGAGCAGCCAGTGACTGCACGGCACCACTGATCACCTGGCCAGTCGCTGCCAGAGCTGCCCCGAATTCCGCCCGACTCGCTGCCTGATCTGCCCGGAATTCCGCCCGACTGGTGGCCTCTGAGGGCCCGAACTCAGTCACACTCCGAGAGAGGGACTCGATGGCCTCAGGCAACCGTGCCACTACCCCCATGAGCTCCGTGTGCCGGCGCTCCGAGTCCGCGGACAAGTCCTCGATGCGGCGCATCTCCTCGGTGTTGGCCGTCTCCGGACTGGAGGCCGGACTCTCCCTCTGGGGAGAAGGCCGCCGAGCTGGCCGACCCTTCCTGCGTTGCTGGACGCCACTGGGCCCAGCAATTGGACTCCCCTCCGACCCTTCCCCCCCTCTGGGGAGAAGGCCGCTGAGCTTCCACCCCCTCCCGTGTTTCTGCAGGCCGCTGGTCCCAGGAGCTACCCTCCCCTCTGACACTTCCCCCACGCTCCCCTCCAGGGAAGACGTGTCCCCTACATTGGCATGGGTTGCCACGGCTGAGGGTTCCCCTGATGGGTCGCCTTCCTCTTGCTCCTCCTCCTCCTCCTCTTCTGAGGGGCTGTCACTGGCAACTTCAGGGACCTCCTCCTCACCATCTGAAAGCAGGAAGGCACAAGAGTAGCTTTAGAGTGAGGAGAGGGCGTCAGCGAGGGATGCATGAGTGGTGGCATTCGGCGCATTGGTCGGACAGTGGCAAAGGATGTAGATCTGATGCGCAAGTGGGACGAGAGAGGTCCAAAAGGTTATGTCCTTACCATTGGTGCCCAGAACAGGGTCGGCATCTCCAGATGCAACGGGGCCAATCACCCGGGTGCCCATGATGCGCTCCACGCGATGTTGCAGCTCGGTGAGCGGCTGGATCTGGGGGCCGCCTCCCCCGGTTGCATTCCGGCTCCTCTTATTATTGGCCAGCTTGGCCTGCAAGAGAAAGGACGGCCTCTAAGTACAGTGTGTAGCCCAGATCTTGTGTGCCCTGCCTCCCATGGTCGAATAGCCTGGCCAGTGTGTTAAGTGCACAATGTGCAATTGATGTTCATGAGTGTCCCATAGCTGCTGCATGAGGGCTGGCCATTAGGGCTTTCAGGTCCCTTTGCCCATAATGTGAGGTGCACATGCAAGGATGAGGAGGACACTGGAAAGGGTACTCACCCTGACAATCCTGCGAGGTCATTGAGCTTTTTGCGGCATTGGACACTGCTCCTGGGGACCTCGCTGTTGGATGTCACCTTGGTGCCGACATGCCTCCAGGCTCTCCGGTAGACGCGGACCGGCGGCTTCCTGCCATTGTCCGGAAACAAAATATGGCGTCTCTTCTCCACAGCACCAACCAGCACTCTCAGATCAAGCTCTGAGAAGCGCTGCGCTCGTTCACGGGCCTTCTCCATGGTTTCAGGTGCTATTTGGGTCCAGCAGCAGTGTTCAGGCCTAGCTGGAGGGCTCCACTATCCAGGGCGTGGCAGCAGACCAAGTCGACCCTTCCCCCTTAAGAGCTGGCCGGCGCCAGGGTGTCTGCTGTCAATCAAGAAATGGCCGCACCTGCGCTGCGCCCGGCCTCGGCGCTATCGCTCAGCACCTCCGGCTTAGCGCCTAAAGAGAGGCGTGCATCGCCAGTTTTAGCGCTCGAGCAAACTCTTAGGGCGAAGCTAATGAATATCGGGGAAGTGGCCTCGAATTTGCGCCGGGCGCAAACTTTAGCGGCCGCCCGACTTTACCGCCCCAAAAGTGGCTATAATGAATTTCTAGGCCAACATTTCTTAAAGATGTCCAAGTAAAACTGGAGGACAAGAGTAAGTAGTCCTTCAACCAGATAGCAGCATCCAAGTAACTTGTTCAATCGAAGTAAACCAGAATATATTGTTCTTCATCTACAGGTCTTGCACAACTAAGTCAGTAAAAACAGACTGGCTAAATAGTCACTTGAACTGTTTGTTTCCTTAGCATGAATTGTACAACGTGCAAAGATTTCATAAAGCAATGGAAGGTCATTTAAATAAACACGCACTTTGTACCAGGAAAGTAAATATTAAGCAGTCTGATTGTCCTGGTCATTTATTATTCATCCACTGACATGTTTCATGGACAGAGTCCACCCTTGCTGTGATGCTCTGCATTTCCCTGCAGATTCAACAAATTCCTTCATGGTACACTTCCTTTGGGATGGTGCTTGCTATAAACAGCCCAGATCCTCTCATACAGCTGTGTTACTGTCACCATTTGTGGCCTTCCTGGGAGGCTGCAGTGGTAAACACTGCCAAGTTTCTTCTATAGAGTGAATGGGTTAAGCACACCACCATATCCATTGCATCAGTCATGCAACTCGGTAAATCCTATTGAATAATATTTCACTCAAATTCTAAGGTAATTGTGATCCTTAAATAACTGCAATTTAATAAAATAACTTATCCTCACACTAGTTTTCATATACACATTAGAGAATATATTAATTATGAGTGTAATTAGATCATCATGTGAAGGATAAATTAAGCTAACTCTAATTTTTGTACAAGAAAAATTGTCATCCGCAGCCCAGGGGTCCAATAACGTATTACTTGTGAACAGCAGAGTAGGGATGAACTGAATGATCGGGCATGATTTTAACTCCCAGGTGACAATGAGAGCAGTATGCCGGTCCAGGCGCAGCAGCAGGCAGGCTCGGACGATTTTAACGGGCAAGTCACATTAACCTGCCACTTGCCGACTTGCTGACCAAAAGGGCAGCTGCTAAAATGAGGTCTGCAGGAGGCTGCCGCCGGGACCTGCAGGAACGGTCCCCGGCAGAAGGTCAGTGTTCCCAGAGGGAAATCGCCATCGTGGGATGGGGAGCGGGAGGGGGGAAGCTCGGGCTAAGGGAGCAACAAGGTTTTGTTGTGTGACCCGGATGAGCATTCCTGCTCCTCCTGGCCCACAAGGAAACTAAATTTAAAAATTGAAAAATTTAACCTTGCTGGGCCTCTTCGAGCCCTGGCAGGTTTTGCCTGGTGGGAAAGCTCTCCCCTGCTTAGGCCTCAGGCTAAAATAGCAGAGCGGGCCCGATGACATCATTGAAGCCTGATCTGCATATTTAAAGAGGACCCTGCCAGATTTAACATTGCAGTCGGCCAGATCGAGGTGGGAAAGGAAGGGGTAAGTCCTCTATTCCATTTTAACATAATTAATTGGGAATTTGACTGATTCAACAGTGTAGAAAAACAGACTGAGTAGCTTTAATATTCATTGAATTGTGCTCAGAAGATAAAACTCTACATCCCATGTTTATAAACTAACATTTGACTTCCTTGTTTCATCGTTCACTGTTCCCTGGCCAAGAAGGATGGGCTGGTAATCTGTTCTCAGGTCTCTGCCAATACTGCTGTGTACCCATCCACTAAGCAGTACACAAGAGTGCCCTGGGATGACTCATCTTCCAATATGCCCTCCTCCTCCATAGCCAAGCTGAAGGTCCTCTTATACGAAGAATCATGGATGAGGACTAAAGTCTTACAACTCCATTGTAGGGCTGACATAAGTTTTAAAAATATATAAACTACATGGTATAAGCTGTCTCTAATGACTGCCAGTACTAATCACTGAAAAGAAAGTGCAGATGTCTGTTCTCAAAAGTGACTGCACTCTTTTGTAACCAAGTCATAGTAGAATTTGCACAACATTATGTGATTTGATGCACTATTTTCTGCAATTAATTCACAGAACCTTGGATATTATATACAATGTAACATCAGCCTACTTCAAAATACCTCTATAACATGTTATGAACAACAAACGCAGAGGAGATTTACCAGAATGGTTCTGGTGATGGAGGATCTTAGCTAAAATGACAGGTTGGAGAAGCTGGATTTGTTTTAATTAGAGCAAAGGAGGTTGAGGGGTGATTTGATAGAGGTGTACAAGATTATGACGGGTTTAGATAGGCTAGACAGGGAAAGGCTGTTCCCACTAGATGATGGCGCAAGGACTAGGGGACACAGGTTTAAGGTTTTGGGCAAGAGATACAGGGGGGATGTGAGGAAAAACATTTTTACGCAGCGAGTGATGAGGATCTGGAACTCGCTGCCAACGGAAGTGGTGGAAGCGGACACAATCAATGTTTTCAAGGGGAGACTGCATAGGCACTTGAGGGAAATAAACTTGCAGGGGTACAGGGATAAAGCGGGGGAATGGGACTGACTGGACTGCTCTACAGAGAGCTGGCACGGACTCGATGGGCTGAATGGCCTCCTTCTGTGTCGTTATGACTCTATGGGCTGGAGTTTCATCAAGGAGGCGGGTAGGAGGCAGGACTACAACTTTTGGGATTGTAGTCCCGCCTCCATCGAGTTCTAGCCAACCCACGTGATTTAGACTTGATTGACCTTGTTGAGCCCACCAAGCGGGCTCAGCAGGCCAATTAAGGGCCACCCGGCAACTGGTGATGTCACAGATTGAAATTTCATGTCAAGACCTTTCGACAGATGAAATATCAACGTTTCACAGCTGTTTGAAGCTGTGAAATACTGACAATCTGTACTCCAGGTTAATTCCTTCCTCTCAGGATGATTTAGAGATCTCTCCGGAACAGAAAGCAGAGGCTGCAGATTTTGACAGCTCGCGGCCATTCTGCTTTCTGTGTCGCTGAGATGAGGGACTCCGAGACCTGAAGGAAGGAAGGCTGTAAAGGTAAGTAAAGGTTAGTAGAACTTCTTTAAACACTTTACACAGACCAAACACACTTATCTCTGCACTCATGCACCCATCACTCACCTGAACACCGGACATCTCGACCCCTCCAAGCCCTTCATCCCGACGGCCCACCTCGCTAACTTGGCGTGGTTTGGCGCCATCGGGAATCCCACATTTCAACAATGAAAATAGGAATTAGGCTAAAAACTGCCTGTTAACTACCTGTTAACAGGCAGTTAATTGGCACTAATCCCCTTCCCGCCTCAGGGAGGTGGGTCCCAGTGTGGGTCGGGTACCCGCCTCCTTTGAAACTGGCATGGAGGCGGGATGGGTTTGTACCCCCCGATTTCGGGATTTCAAACCCCCACATGCCTCCAATCACGACTCCACGGCCCAATGAAAATCCAGCCCTATGACTCTATGGGGGGAAAATGGAGTCGCTAACTTCGCTGGGGCACTACTTTTAGCGGCCCAAAAAATTAGCGTCCCCGTGGCCAAAATTTACCGATAGCGCCCCAAGAGGGAAGCGGGGCGCTACTAGAAGTGCCCCGCCTCCCTCTTGGGGCACTGCAAGGGAATATCGCGGCGTGACGTGCCACAGCACCACGCGCTGCGGCACGTAGCGCCGCGGTTCTGCAGGCCTTCCTCCCCTTCATAAAGGGCAGGGCCTTGCGCACCGTGACCCGAGACCCAGCTGGGCCACCAGGGATCAGAGTACCGGCAAAAGAGCCCGGCACTCAAGAGAAGTGCCGGGCTCACGGAGCGCAGCCAGCACTCTGTGGGGGGGGGGGGCTGCAGAGGAGGCCGGGGCCGGCAATGGGGGCAGGTGCTGGCAGTTGGTCAGCAACAAAAGTGGCCGTCCGGCACCTCGCTGTTAATTAGCGCCGCCTCGGCCACAGGTAGGCCCCCCTGACCCCGTCGCACAGTGTCCAGCGGTAAGTCAGGTGGCGCTACCGATGATCGCGGCCGGGGCGCTGCGCACGGTGATGACGTCATCGCCAGCAGCGCAGCGCCGTCGGGCACTAACGGTTACCACCGCCGCTAACCTCCTGCTGAATTTCGTGGGAGGTGTTGGTGGCGCCGCGCCCGGGCGCTAGTTGCTTTGCGCTCCGTTAGCACCCTCTTATTTTTTTCTGCATGAATGGACTAACCTCAAGCTAGTCACATGGCGATGTCACCTATAGCTTCCCTTCTGTGCAACTGAGCACTGCACCTATAGCTTCCCTTCTGTGCAACTGAGCACTGATGCAACGATACATATTTTAATCAACTAATATAACAGCACTGGGATAATGTGCACTAGTCGGTGAACACTATCCCAGAGCTGAACTAATAATCCTTTTATAATAAACATTCCTTGCCCAACGCTTTTTTTTTCTTTCATGTGTGAGATAATCAGCGATTCAGTGGAATGCCATTCATGTGGATTTTAAGTGATGACAAGCCAGACAACAGTTCTTGCAAACTACTGGTAAAGTTCTTCATTTAAAAGGCTAACATCAGCAGTTTAAAAGAAATCCTTGTCAAGTATTCTGTAAGAAACTGCTTTTGTCCCAGCAACAAACCGATGATAAAATGAATAATTAGTTGGGGATGAGAGTGGAGGCTGGGATTTGATGTTAGCCAGCCCCTGCAGACTGAGAGCCCCAGTGTATCAATTGATGTGTCTTGTTATTCCTATTATTAAAAAGGAGAATCTTTTGGTGTGGTGGTTCCACTGCTTTTGATTTCCATTCTGTCTGAAATGGAAATAGTGTGCAGCATGTGTTGCACTTTATCATTTCATGTTGTTCAAACTGCATCCATAGGTATGGAATAAATTATGTCCCATTTCATTTCATCATCTCACAATGCTGTGGTACAGTTCTGCTAACAGCTTGATTGCTTATACATTCTGTGGTTCAAATGGTAATAAGTTTAAGACGTGGTGATCACTGCACGGTAGAATGGCTGTGAGAATTTGACATAAAGATATTTTGTTAATTTTAAAGTGGCAGTTTGAAAAATACTGTTTCTCTATAATGGGCTCTATAAAAAACAATAATGCGAGATTTGTTTGAAGGGAGTTTCTATTTATACTGACATAATTTCTCCCAGCTCGCAGGAGAAAGTTACTGTCATTTATTACACCGGAATTCTTTAGAATCAAAATTTTAGAAGTGAAGAGAGCTTCTACCGTACAAAATGGTCCAGCCCCTGCTATCTCCCAAGACCTGCTGCCGCAATGACAGAAGAACACAAGACTTAAGAGTACAAGAAAATATGAAACAAGAAAAGACCACTTAACTTATTTGATGCATTCCTTCTGTAGGCCAGATACATCGTATCCTGTCATGGACTTCATTTGTTCAATCTCCAATGGGAGATTGCACAGGCAACTTTTCCAAGATAAAGTTCTGCAAAATTGCTCCCCAACAGCATTATCTTCAGGACATTGATCTGATATAAATCAAAGCACACGATTTTCACACTATACAGGTCGTTGGTCAGACTGCATCCTGTACCCAGTTTTGGTCCTCTCCACATGGTGGGTAATTTAGTGACCTTTGGTGAAGGTCCAGGGGAGAGCCACAAGAATAATTCCTAGCTTAAAGAACCTCAGCTATTCTGAAGTGTTTAGTCACGATGCTCCAGCCATCATAATGTCGGGCAAGCTTGATGGACCAGCTGGTCTTTTCTTGCTCGTTAGTTTCGTATGCTTGAATATGACAGTCAACACAATTCAACTTTGAGTGGTTGCATTTCACAGCGCGCATCCCACCCACTGGCCACTCAATATGTGGCCCAGTTGAAAATATTGTGGAATTATAGAGGGTGATTTTCATCTTCAGGCATAAAACAGTTCGGGGCTGATTTCAACTTGGCCAAATTGATGTTAACGAGGTACTGATGACCGCAAAATGGGGTTAATAGACTTGCTGCCCTGTTAATGTCGACACTCTGTCCTTCCACGGTCCCAGCAGCACAAGAACCATTGTGTTTCATATTCACTTGATTACCAATGTCTGTACTTATTTCTATAACCTTCAATCCTCTTAACTGCTTTTGTTATCGGGATTCTATTCCACATATGTACTATTCTGTGAGGTAAGAAATTCCAGTTCTGTTACGATCTTACTTGAGGCTTTAAATTCTGCTCTCTTGTTTAAAGTTTTGAAGTCACACTAATTAAAATAGCTTGTATACACCACCAATAGCAATTACTGTCATTGTTTTAAAAAGCTACCTTATGCTTTTTCTGTAAGTCTTTCGTCATAGCTTAGAGTCTTAAATACCATCTCACTCTTCTCTGAACACCTTTAGATACATTCATTTACTGAAGGTACATTTCCCAAAAGTTCATTCAATATTCAAAATGCCCATTTTATCCATGAGTTATACAATGTTAAAATAACCTGTTTGATTTATAATCAAGCACCTTTGAGGTGTATCCAAACACTTGATTAATCTTGCAGCTTCATATTGACTGGAAATATTCATTGAATGGCCAGTAATCAGACTCAAACCCTTGTCTTTTTTCACCTTTTGTAATGGACATCCATTCATTGGGTTCCACATTCACATTTCTTGTTTCAATTTGCATTACCTTATATTTGTTTCCATTGAAATCTAGCTGCCATTCCTTAGCTCGCCCACTTAATTTGTCCAAATCCCTTTCAAAATTATCAATCTCTTATACCTGTTACCAGTCTACGTAGCTTGGTGCCATCAGAAAACATTATGCTACAGGAACTCTCTTCCTCCATATCATTTATAAATAGTCAGGTCATCAAGGAGAACCCAGCACAGACCTTTATGGAGAACCACTAATTATGGCCACAAGTAAGTTTATATAGGGCAGAGGGTATTGGGTTAAGGTTAGGCAAATGCAGTGTAGGTTAGATGCCTCATGTTATGGGGCTAGCAGTCGGATCTAGCCCCAGAAGTTGACAAACCAATAGCATGGAATGGGCTAAGGAGAGCTAGATATGGCCTTTCCAAAAAAAAGCAGTTTAGCATCCAGAGCAATTCCAATCTGTGCCATTTCTACTTTGCCCATTCCATTCTGTGGATTTGTTAACTTTTGGGGTTAAAGCCATAACATTAGGGGGGAAAAATTGGGTGAGTAGCGCCACCTGTTAGCGCCTAAAGAGGCAGTCAGTGGCTGTAGCGCCACTGGCTGCGCCTCCCGCGATATTCAGCAGGGGCGCTAATGGTGGCGTTAGCCATTTGCGCTGCGCCGCCACCGATGACGTGTTAAACTGAAGTTTTAAATTCAGTTTTACCATTCGCGCCCCGTTCGCGATATTTGGTAGCGAACGCCGCAATTGCGCCATTCGCTACCCGCGCCTGGTTCACGGGGCCTTGCTGTGCCGGCAGCGGTGCAAGTTAAGGTGGAGGTGTGGGGCGGCCGCCTTTTTCGGCAGCTGCCTGCCAGCACCTCCGTCCCCGGCCTCCTGACCCCACCCCCCGCAGCATTGCCGGCTGTTTCCCGAGAGCCTGGCACTTTTCCTTGGTGCTGGGCTCGTTTGCCGGCACTCGCGAGTGGGGATCACACTGTTGCAGGCCCCGCCCCCTTAACAATGGGAGGAAGGTCTGCAGTACCGCAGCGTGCCGTGCCGCAGCGTGTGGCACTGCGGCATGTTGCGCTGCGATATTCCGTTTCAGCGCCCTAAGAGGAACACGGAGCGCCTCGAGCCTCGCCCCGTCTCCCTCTAGGGGCAATGAAACTGAATATCTGACGATCGCTAAAGCCTTGAACGCTGCGCTAAATCCTGCGCTCAGGCAACTTTGGCGCCACTTTGGCACCCCAACCCAATTTCTAGGCCCTGGCATCTTACCTACACTGGAGGTGCCTAGCCCTAACCTAATCCTCTCTGTCTTATATAAACTTATTTATGGCCTGGCAAACCGATGGTAGTATAACTCAAAAAAGTTATACTATCATCACTGCAGGGTGACAAGAATAGATCACTATTTGCATGCCAACTCTTTTCTACCCCAGTGATCCATGTTCAACCCTATCTGGTACTTCTACTAAAACTGAATTTAAAACTTCAGTTTAACTTTGTTGCTTGCAATGGGAAATCTGTGACAGCTTGTGAATTACGATGCCATTGGGCTGGTGTGTAGAGTTTGTGTTTCAGAGGTATGCAAATTAAATATCGATTAACAGCCCATTCCAGTTTTCTCTAAAAATCTATATGATAATCTTAAAGTGTTGTAATTTACTGTCAATATAGTTTTAATTCATCTTCACCTGGTGGCCAGGGTAGGAATGGACAAAGCTCATTAGACAACGCAAAGTGAGTTTAAGTAACATCAGTCCCAGACCCATGTGTACTGGACCTTCTGGTTCAGCAGGCAAGTACCAAACAGCTTGCCAGACCCTCCTTGCCCTTGACTTTGCATTAAGGAGCTAATTTAACTAATGTGCTTCAAGTGAGTAAACATTGAACGAGAAAATCCGAGTTATCACTAAGTTCTTCAAAACATGCGCTGTTTATTAAAGAGTGATGGTGTGGCGGAGCCACTAAGGGACTCCAATCAATTGTATATAATTCCCTTTAATAATATGTTGGCTGCAGCCTGAGTCTGTATCTTTGTTTTTACTGTTTACATGTACAGAGCGTGATCACTTTAATAGCGCGGGCAAACGCGATGATGTCACGCCGTTCATCACGTGATCCCCCACCGGCGGGAAAAACGTGATGACGTCATGATGTCAGCCACGGGACCACCCTAGCAGTCCTCGTGGAGCTTCCGAACGGATTAGACCTATATTCAATGTTCTCCTGTAGTTATCCGTTAAACTCTGTTACTTTTCATTAAACCTCGTTTATTTGATCACCTGAGTGGACCTCAGTCTTTTGGATAGGAACTAGACATTCCTACAATGGGTCACATAAAAACATTCGGCAGGGTTGTGCCCTTTTGTGATTGGCAAATTACACGTTGGAGGCACCCTGTGGATTTAATTCTCTGTTTGTCACCAATTCCGAGCCCCTTGTCCTGTGCGATTCACTAGTAGAACCCCATGAGTGATCAAGGTCAGGGGCAGAATCTTTTCTTAAAAAAAAACATTTTGGATTGATTTTGATAAATGTTGCCTCTTTTCAATTCATTCCACTATCCTCCTTAAACTGCTGTTAAGATTGCACTCTGGGACTTGTTACTACGATAAGCTTTACCTGGAGCACTACGTGGAATAGCTGATGTTCTTCACAGGCCAGGGAAAGTTCCTTTAGCTTTGTGTACCTTTGGGGCAAACTGCATTTCTCTCACCATTAAAATGTGTTGCAGCGCTTACTGCAGCATTTTTAACTTGATCGTAGCGCTTCAGTTTCTGTCCCTTTGGGCTTGAGTTGATAGCACATCTATCATGACCTTCGAAGGGCATTTAAGACACCCTAACTAATCAATTCTGCTGTGGTTCAATTAAATTTACCTTAATCTCTCACGTGTTCTTTCATTTCTTAGTCATTTAAAAAATGCAAGACTTTTCTGAAATTAACCAGTACAGTTATACTGCTCTCAATTAACAAAGCAGGAAAAGGCAAAATAGAAAACAGATACAGGAATCATTAAACCTTACAGCACAAAAGGAGGCCATTCGGCCCGTTGTGCCTGTGCTGGCTCTTTGAAAGAGCTATCCAATTACTCCCACTCCCCTGCTCTTTCCCCATAGCCCTGCAAATTTTATTGCCTTTTCAAGTATATATCCAATTCCCTTTTGAGAGTTACTATTGAATCTGCTTCCAGCACCATTTCAGGCAGTGCATTTCAGATCATAACAACTCACTGCTTAAAAAAATAAATTCTCAGCATCTCCCCTCTGGCCCTTCTGGCAGTTATCCTAAATCTGTGTCCTCTGGTCACTGGCCCTTCTGCCAGTAGAAACAGTTTCTCTTGTCAGTACATTTCTTTAAGACTGTAATATATTCAGACTATTTCCTCCCAATCCATGGAAGGCCAGCACTTTTGCCTGCAACCTGTTGCCCATGGAGGTGAAACTCAATGAGCTGACAAGTAAATATACATAAAATCTTGAATTCAAATTTTGAACACTAAAGCCCCGATTGGACATGAGTCTAGGTTCGGAATGGTCATGGCCCTGTGGGTAATGGAGCGGGCCCAGGGGCCGTGTAGCCTGGTTCTGCTCCTACTGTGTTCTAATTCTGTGTTAGATTTCAGGAGATGGTTTTATTCCTGTTCCTGGCTGGGGTGGAGATCGCCTTTACAGAAGGTAAGTACTGTAGAAAATATAGGGACAGAGTGATCTCCTGGAAGAATTTCGATCGCCTAGATGGGTCGGAGAGGAATTTCCCAGATTTTTTTCTCCCAAATTGGCCATTGGGTCTTTATCTGGTTTTTCGCCTCTCCCGGGAGATCACATGGGTTCGGGTGGATGCAGAGTGATAGAAGATTTGAGGTTAGGATCAGATCAGCCATGATCTTATTGAATGGTGGTGCAGGCTCGAGGGGCCGATTGGCCTACTCCTGCTCCTATTTCTTATGTTCTTATGTTCTTATGTTAGCCTAACCCACCCAGAGAGAACTGGTTTTGGTTCAAATGGCCATTTTACACCCGCTTGATTTTACTCGCCATTGACTTTTATGGAGCGTAAACTGAGCGGGGTGTAAAACGGGTGTCCGAGCTGAACCAGCCCCGTTCCCGCCGGGCGGATTTGATGAAAAACAAGGCTTTTGTAGCGGTTCGTGTAGATCGCCACTAAATAAGAGAGAAGTTATTCTTTGTAGTGATTTTTCTTACTTTATTCTCGTATTTTTCATTCTCTAGGTTTCCATGAACTATGCAGCATACCTGGAGCCAAGAAACTGGGCAAGTGAGATGCTAGTAGACTTCAGTCAATGCCACTTTGTAAATGGCTGCTAGCAGGCGTGCAGGACTGCCCTCGCCTAACTTGTCCTTACTTTTAGAGAAGTGCATGGCTTCCATTCAGCACCACTGAGATGTAGAACTCATTCTCGCCTGAAAAACAGGCGGCAGCACTTGCTTGAAAAACAGGCAGCTGAAAACCGGGAAGTGGGCTGTGGGAGGGGGGGGGCGGCCTCAGCTGCCCCATTGGTGCCCAAGGCCCCCGTGATACAATTTTCAGATGGTGGGCAATTTTCCGCCCTCTCACAACAGGTGAATTGCAGCGGGCTGCCTGCTCACCGGCAGCAGTCAAATGAGACTTAAACCAAAAATGGATCAGGCTTCCCGATGTCTGCTTTAGGCGGGCACTTTGGCCGCTCCACCAACTTCAAGCCCGTTTCAAGCAGAAGTTGAAGAGCATTGTATAGGGCAATCTGGGGTACAAATCAGCGCCCCGCCATTTGGAAACCCGACGCATTGTGCCACTATTCTGTTATTTTATGCTATTCATATATTCATACATCTCCTTCCTATTAATTGCAGGAATATCAGCCTTGACTTAATCAGCCTTTTATGATATCTTAACAAAGAATTTTTAATTGGCCAAATTCATAAATGGACACTTAATGTACTTGTACTACATTTCTGTGCTATTTTTACACAGACGTTAATCATTTTACAATAAATGGGCTAAGATCTGCATATAAATAGCACACACAGGAATATAGTACTATTGTGTTAAAAATTCATGTGTGAACTTCACTGATTAGAAACTCTTGCCTGCTTTTAAAATCCTTACTTCAGTCACAACCCTGCAAATTAGTTTCCAGTGTCTGAAGGGAATTGATTGTTCTGAACAATGACATTTAGCTGTCTTTTCTGTTGTGTATGTAATATGTGTGCTACTTTAAACCTATGGACAGGACTGCACTACTTGTAGGGCGTAGTGATACGCAGTACCACTCCTGGCCATAGGGGTATAAATAGTACTGTGGGTACTGATCTCCCCTCAGTTCCCGCCTGTGGGCATGAAGTAAAGACCTATGTGCAGTCCCTACCTCCAACCAGTAAAGGCCTGTTTGAGTTATACGTTTAAGTCTTTGTGTTAATTGTTCAATACAATACACATACTTAACACTGGCGACGAGTCAGGCTCTTACCCTGCGGCAGTTATTCCAGGCAGCTTCGTCCAAAGCCAGGACGTTGAAGAGAGGTTTCAATCCTCAACACCCCACTCAAAACTGAAGGGCAGCAGAAATCCTGACAGCTTCCAGCGACTGGAAGCGACAGGCATTAGGACCCTGAAGCCTCCATCAGCTTGTGAACCGGAGTAAAGACAGGACTGGGGAAGAGAGAGAGGTAGGGCGATAGCGATCGGCAGATAAGGGCCGGGCCGCTTTGAAGTGAGGGGCGCAGCCGGGCCAGCGATCGGGACCAAAGATAAGAGCCGCACTCCGACTGAAAGGCGCGGCGGCTGCAGAAGCTCAAGGTGCGAGAGTCGCGGTGCACAGCGCGGGCTATCGATCGCGGCGAAGATAAGGGCCGCACTCGAGGGCTGAAGGGAGACGGCGTCGGGGGACGGGTGAAGACCGCCAAGCGCGGGAAAACCGCCATTTTGTGGGCGGAGGACGACGGCAAGAGCGGGAAGCAGCCATCTTTGATAACAAGTAAAGAAAATAAAATCTGAGAAATTGCAAATCTACAATGCCTAAACACGGGAATATTAGCACCTTTGATAGTGACCTCGAAGATTGGGCCATATATGTTGAAAGAGTAAAAAATTATTGTAAGGCCAATAAAATTCGTGACCAAGATAAAGCTCTAACATTATTAAATTTAATGGGTGCGAAGACGTACGGGCAATTGAAACACCTGTTATCACCAGATGAACCGGCGGATAAGACGTTCGATGAGATTGTTACTGTCCTGAAAGATCATCTAAACCCCACGCCGCTGATGCTAGCGGAACGATTTAAATTTTACGACAGAAGGCAGCTACAGCATGAAAGCAATGCTGAATATTTGCTGGAATTGCGTAAATTAGCCAAATATTGCCAGTTTGGAACGGGATTGACAGATGCACTACGAGACAAATTTGTGTGTGGTTTATTTAAACAGGATACACAAAAGCGACTGCTCGAGGAGAATGAGCTGACGCTTGAGAAGGCGGTCACTATGGCAGCAGCACACGAAGCCGCAGCGAGAGGCACGGCAGTAATGCAGCTACGGTCACCGGAGCTCAGTGCACACAAATTTGGTGTGAGTTCTGGCAAATGTTATCGTTGTGGAAAGACAACGCATGATCAGAACCAGTGTTGGTTTAAAAACCAAGAATGTAGAACTTGTGGTAGGCTTGGACATATAGCTAGAGTATGCAGGTCAGGGAAGAAGACCAGCAACAAGAAGTCACCGCAAGGAAAATACGCAAAAGTACACAAGGTGGCCGAACAGGAGTCCGATTCAGACGCTAGCAGTAATGAACTGGCTGGCTTAAGCAGTATTGAACTGGCTAGCTTAAGAGTACTCAACGCTGGTAAGGGTGCAGACCTCCAGACAATTTGGGTCACTCTTCAGATAGAAGGAGTCCAAGTAAAACTGGAATTGGACACTGGATCGGCATTGACGGTCATAAATAAGAAAGATTACGGAAAGTTATTCCAACATATTCCCCTACAGGATACGGGGATTATATTGAAAACATACACGGGGCAAAGAGTGTACCCCATCGGGAAAATAGAGGTTGCAGTGGCCAACAAGGGCGAAGACAGTCAAATAATGGACTTATATGTGATATCTGAAGGAGGTCCTCCACTACTAGGACGGGAGTGGATTAGGAAAATGAATATCGACTGGCATTTCCTACAAACAATAACGAGTGAGAACTCGGTGAACATAATCAACCCAGACTCTGGAACTGATGATGGTAAGACCAACCCGTGTGCAAAAGACAAAGTTTCAGCACAGAATTCCACTGAGATAGAGAAGTCTGAGTCTGTCCAGTCCACTGACATGCACATTTCTGAGGGACACCGGGCTCGAACTCAACTCCATTTCAAACTGCAACAGCAATTAGAACAAATGATTCGCCGTTTTGAGCAAGAGATGAATGCGACGAAAGAGTTCTTTGATATAGAGTGGGAACATCTGGAAAGACAACAGAAGCAGCTGATGGAGAAAATGGAGCAGGAGCACACAAAACGTCTGATGTCAGAGGAGTTAACGGTCAGCCAACTCCTGCATATGCTGAAGGACAGGACTCTGAAATGGGAAAAACTTGAACACGAACTTCAATATTCAAAGGAAAGGGGTTCGGAGCTATCAAAGGTTATTGGAAGAGCTGAGGTGGCAACACAGACTGAGATGACTGCAACAGAGCAGCCCTTGGATGCCAAAAGTACGCTGACTCACGTCAACGTAGAACAACAGACCGCTGAAACAGCTGCTCCGGTAGAGGGATTGAATAGTCCGATCAATCAATCTCCAAAAGAAGTTGAAGTAGTAAAATCTCAAATGAGGTCATTAGTAAACGACTTGCTGAAAGCCCAGAAAAAGCTGGATGAAGAGGTACGCATGAAGAAGTCTCTTCAGGAAAGATGTCTGGACTTGGAACAAAAGCTGGCTAACGCCCAGCTGGGTATGGAGGAAATAGAAGACCCTCTCGCTGGCCTAGATCAGGATGACACCGAATATTACCATGACCTATTGAGTGACACTGAATATTATAGTGACCTGGTCTGCCCAGCTTGTGATGAAAACTCCCAAAGTGCAGAAATCAGGATGAATCACTTAAAGTCTAAGGAACATAGGGAGATGATGGCGCTACAGCTGGCAGCTGACAGGGGAGCCCAGAGAGTCTCTAAGAAGCAGAAAAGGAAAAGACGAAGCAGAAGATGATAACCATCTGAACCATTATCACCCCTACCAGATCACACACGTGGTCCCTCCGAACGGAGCCAAATCAGTTCAGAAGTTCAAGCTGTTAAATCCATGGAAGGACTATTGAATGAGTCACTCCAGTAACGTGAACCGACTACACCACAGAGACTGAATCTGTGAACTATTTTCCGCAGAGATTGAATCTGTGAACTGTTTTCCGCAGAGACTGAATCTGTGATCTGTTTTGACATGAAGTTATCTATGTATCTGTTATTCTGTTATGTAAACCTGAAGTTATATATGTATATATGTTATTACGTTATGTTAAATGGGGAGATGACTGCAAAGCTAAGAAGGGAGGAATGTTGTGTATGTAATATGTGTGCTACTTTAAACCTATGGACAGGACTGCACTACTTGTAGGGCGTAGTGATACGCAGTACCACTCCTGGCCATAGGGGTATAAATAGTACTGTGGGTACTGATCTCCCCTCAGTTCCCGCCTGTGGGCATGAAGTAAAGACCTATGTGCAGTCCCTACCTCCAACCAGTAAAGGCCTGTTTGAGTTATACGTTTAAGTCTTTGTGTTAATTGTTCAATACAATACACATACTTAACATTTTCCTAATACATTCAAGAAAATTGGGCTCTCCACTGGAGGAGCAGAGTCTGAAATCCAAATTTGGGTTACATTCACAACTGGACTTCATTTCGAAAGTGTACTGCACCAGTATTTTCCATGTTGTTTGGGGGTTGAGACAGACAAAAGAAAAGCTCATGAATGGTCCCTCCTGCACTGATGAGCATTTGTGGGTGGGTATCCCAAGGAGCAAGATTAACAATCCCGCTGGAGATAACTGCAGGCCGGCATATCTGATCAAATTGACTTCCCAACTGAGCATTTATGCGCAAACACAATTTTTATTTCTTTTTTTCGATTAGGACATGGTGGGGAATTGTGGAATAAACAAGGAAAATAAGTTTTGTGAAATTAATAAAGGAAAGCCTTTTGAAAGGAGATAAGCGAGTTCTAACTTGTATGAATGGAAATGCCGTAAAGTAACATATGATTCGGCTAGTCAGAAAAAGTAATAAACCACAGAAGATAATTGATATAGAGTTGGGTGGGGGTGTTTAACAAAAAAAAGTCATCCCCTTGGATTACTGGAACTGCATTCTAACTTCCCCTCTGCCTCCATATTGTAGCTTTGAAATTAGTTAGGAGTTTTTCTTTTTTGTTAAATCAAAGATTGTATGGGGATCAATTTTATCCTAACTGGTGTGCTGGGAAACCCACTGCCAAAGGATAACATCTATCTATATATATAAAACGGTCTGTCTATCTTTCTGTCTTTCTGTCTGTTTGTCTGTCTGTCTGTCCGGCTATACAATCAAAAGTTATAGAGCATACCTACACATATGTTATATCAAAAGAAAGCTTATCATTAGGGGAGCCTAATAGGCATATTTACTTTTTGGTCAGATAAAAATTGTTCGGCCAGTATACAAAAAAGGTTCAAAAAACGGCAACATTCCGCTCATTAGCGTTGAGTGACGTGATGGTTGACCAATCGTACAGGGGATTAACCTGATGGTTGACCAATCGGTGCATCATGGGGGTGTTTCATTGCGTGTGTGGGCGGGCCTAATCCTTCTGAGCTGAGGTGAGTGGCCGCCATCTTGATTCCTAACTATTCATTTATTTTTCCCACTTTCTGCGTGTTTATTTTCAAATCTAGATTTCCAGCAAAAAAAAAGTTGCTTTTAAAACACAATTAAATTGTTTTTAAAAAAAGTTAATTAATTTGTAAATATTTTCTCTAACCTCATTAATTTTCCGACCTTTCACCCTTTTTTTTTCCTCTTGACTCGCTACCTCCGCCGGGCGCCGCAACCTTCCAGGGTTACCCCGCCTGCAGGCCTCGAAGCCTCGGCCTCTCCTCCCCAGCCACGCCCGAGCTAGGCACCTCCCGTCTTGCTCAACAAGCGGCCTGCGATCGCCGCCATCTTTGTAAAGGCTGGCGGGGCGGGCCTGAGCCGAGCGTAGCCACCGTTGCCATCTTTGTAAAGGCTGGCAGGCCGGTACGGAGCTCTGCAGAGCCATTGCCGGCGCTGGGCTCGGGTGCTTTGTGGCCTGCGGCTCGAACGGCGGCTGCGTAGCTCGGGCTGCCCGGGGCGCTGGGCTCGGCTGGGCCATGTCAGTGCGGGGTGCCCGAGGCCCCGGTGCCTAGCCTTCTCCAACCGCCACCGGCAGCGCAACTCTCAACACTGGCAGAGGGGAGAGGGTCTGCTGGCTCCCCCTCTCCCTTCCCCCCCTTCCCCCTCCTTCCCCCACACCCCCCTTTCCTCCCCCCACCCCCCTTCCCACCCCCCTTTCCCCCCATACCCCCTTCCCACCCCCCCTTTCCCCCCTCCCACACACCCCCTTCCCCTCCCCCCTTTCCCCCCTCCCCCCCTTCCATTGCCCCTCCCCCTTCCCTTCCCCCCTCCCCCTCTTCCCCTTTCCCTTCCCCCTCCCTTCCCCCCCATATTCCCCCCCCCACATTCCCCCCATTCCCCCCTCCCACCCCCCACTTCCACCTCCCCCTTCCCCCCACCCGCCCCTTCCTACCACCCCCTTTCCCCCCCTTTCCCCCACCCCCCACCCCTTTCCCCCACTCCCCCCCACCCCTTTCCCCCACCCCCCCTTCCACCCCCACCCCTTTCCCCCACCCCTTTCCCCCACACCCCTTCCCCCCCACCCCTTCCCCCCCCACCCCTTCCCCCCCACCCCTTTGCCCCCCACCCCTTT